>NC_133618.1:195000-495000 GCF_048593235.1 Sminthopsis crassicaudata | reverse complement strand
GTCCAGCAAAACCTTCCCTGCTTCTAAAGGCCTTTCCACACTGCTTACATTCATAAGGTTTCTCTTCAGTGTGGATTCTCTGATGTACAGTAAGAACACTTTTTGCTGTAAAAGTCTTTCCACACTGGTTACATTCATAAGGTTTCTCTCCAGTGTGGTTTCTCTGATGTATAGTAAGAGCATTCTTTATTGTAAAAGTCTTTCCACACTGGTTACATTCATAAGGTTTCTCTCCAGTGTGGGTTCTCTGATGTGCAGTAAGGGCTCCCTTCGTTCCAAAAGCTTTCCCACACTGGTTACATTCATAAGGTTTTTCTCCAGTGTGGATTCTCTGATGTACCTTAAGAGCATTCTTTGCTGTAAAAGTCTTTCCACACTGGTTACATTCATAAGGTTTCTCTCCAGTGTGATTTCTCTGATGTACAGTAAGATATTCTTTTTTAATAAAAGTCTTTCCACATTGTTTACACTCATAAGGTTTCTCTCCAGTGTGCTTTCTCTGATGTGTAATAAAACTATCCTTCCATGCAAAAGTCTTTCCACATTGGTTACATTCATAAGGTTTCTCTCCAGTGTGGATTTTCTGATGTGAATACAGACCATTCCTTCCTCTAAAAGTCTTTCCACATTGGTTACATTCATAACGTTTCTCTCCAGTGTGCTTTCTCTGATGTACAGTGAGAGCATACTTTTCTGTAAAAGCTTTTCCACACTGGTTACATTCATAAGGTTTTTCTCCAGTGTGGATTCTCTGATGTACAATAAGTGATACCCTTTTTGTAAAAGCTTTTCCACACTCCTTACATTCATAAGGTTTCTCTCCAGTGTGATTTCTCTGATGTATAACAAAGCTATCCTTCCATGCAAAAGTCTTTCCACATTGGTTACATTCATAAGGTTTCTCTCCAGTGTGGGTTCTCTGATGTGAAGTAAGACCATTCCTTACTCTAAAAGCCTTTCCACATTGGTTACATTCATAACGTTTCTCTCCAGTGTGCTTTTTCTGATGTACAGTGAGAGCATTCTTTTCTGTAAAAGCTTTTCCACACTGCTTACATTTATAAAGTTTCTCTCCAGTGTGGATTTTCTGATGTACACTAAGTGATTTCTTTTTGGTAAAAGCCTTTTCACATTGGTTGCATTCATAAGGTTTCTCTCCAGTGTGGATTTTCTGATGTACACTAAGTGATTTCTTTTTGGCAAAAGCCTTTCCACACTGGTTACATTCATAAGGTTTCTCCCCTGTGTGGATTCTCTGATGTTTAGTAAGACGGTCGCTATTTGTAAAAGTCTTTCCACACTGGTTACATCCATAAGGTTTTTCTTTAGTGTGGATTCTCTGATGTACAGTAAGAGTTCCCTTTACTCTAAAAGCCTTTCCACACTGTTCACACTTAAAAGGTTTCTCACCAGTGTGGATTCTTTGATGTCCAGTAAGAATTCTCCTCTCTTTAAAAGCCTTCCCACATTGATAACATTTATAAGGTTTCTCTCCAGTGTGTATCATTTGATGTATCATAATACTTCTCTTTTGTTTAAAAGCCTTTCCACATCGGTTACATTTATAAAGTTTTTCTCTTGTGTGGATTCTCCGGTGTGTAGTAAGATTTCCTTTTTTTACAAAAGGTTTCCCACCTTGGTTACGTTTATAAGGCTTCCTTCCAGTATGGATTCTCTTATGTACAATGAGAGGTTTTCTTCTTATAAAACCTTTTCCACTTTGGTTACCTTCATAATGTCTCTCTCTGATCTGGATTCTCTCATGTGATTCACTGATTTCTCTCCAAGTCAAGTCACAGGGACCATCACCCACGGGTCTTTGCTTGTGAGTTTCAAACACAGAATGGCTTAGCTCTGCAGGAGTTCCCTTCATTCCAAGTCTGATCTCTGCTTCCAAGAAAGAAAGAAAGAAAACAACAAATAATTAAAGAAACAGAAACTTGATGCAGGCCATATATATAAATATATTTGTTTATATCCCCTTCTTTCCATGAGTAAAAGAGAAACTCAGTTATTTTCTCTTTTCCTAGGCAAAGAGAAACATTTTAAATAGGCAGAAACAATCACTTTAAACCTCATTAGTTTACATTCCAAATATATATTTTTAAGAAGCTTCATGCACATTTACAGTGGAACCTCAGAATAAACCTTCATTCTGATCAGGTGCACAACTCAGGTCAGAATGGCTGAGTGATTTGACCTCAATCCGAGCAGCTTAGACTAGGATTGACATAATGTCAATGGGCATGCTCTGCCCACAGTATGTGATGAAGAATCTCCACTCAATTTTTCCCTTTTCCTTTCATTATTTGTACTTTCAATGCTTTTTTCCATATGTGCACCATGTCATGTGGTGCATATATACTAAATACTGAAGTTGTTTTATGATTCGTCTTACCTGTAACCATAACAAATTTCGCTGATGATCATTTTCAACTTCAATTTTTTCTATTACATTATCTGAGGTCATATTCAGAAGGCTACTTGTTACAGAACCCACTTGTTATAATTTGTAACTTATACCTTAGTATAACTTATAAAAAAGTGATTTTGTACTGACAGATTACTTTTTTTGAGATAGCTACTAGTTATTTCTTTTTTAAACAATTATTATGGGGCAGCTAGGTGGCACAGTGAATACCATCCTGAAGTCAGGAGGACCTGAGTTCAAATCTGCTCTCACTTAACACTTGCTGTCTGTGTGATCCTGGGTAAGTCACTTAAACCCAATTGCCTCAGGAGAAAAAAGAAAAAAAAAAACAACCCTTTATCATTATGTGTCCCCTGAATAACAAACACAATTTTTAAAAATGTATAAAAACATCCACATCTGAAAATGTTTTTTTTTTTGTTTTTTCTTTTTCTTCTGAGGCTGGGGTTAAGTGACTTGCCCAGGGTCACACAGCTAGGAAGTTTTAAATGTCTGAGACCAGATTTGAACTCGGGTCCTCCTGAATTCAAGGGTTGGTGCTCCATCCACTGTGCCACCTAGCTGCCACCACAAAATGTGTTTCATATAGAAAATTGAGTTCCTCATCTGTGATATGGAAGGGAGTTCCACTATGGCAATCCTTTCCCTTTCAGAAGCTCACAAACCCCTTGAAGGATTGAGATAATGATTCAAGGGAGCTGACCCCAAAATATCTTAGTGGCACCTTCAGTGGTAAATAAATGTCTCATTTGGTTATACAGGTAGCTGGCCTCTGGGACAACACAGATGTGCATATTTCCACCTTAATAGTTGTCTTTCAGTGATTTCAAGCTCTCACAATCACCAACACACTGCTGTGGAGGATTGTGCTACTTCTAAGTGCTTCTAACTTTTGGTTTCTCAAATTGAAACCAAAGTATTCCCACCATTCTAGGAAGGTGGAACATGCATGTACAAACGGCCACAGGAGTGCAAAGATCCTTGGGGCTTTCTCTCCCTGGACCAGTGTATTTCTTTCCTTCCTAGGTTACCTAGCAACCCCATCTCTGATTGCCTCAGCAAAATGTGACTTGGGTCTGCAATCCTGAAGCAGTGCTGGCAGGCTACTTGAAAATCATGGTCAGGAAGCAGAGACAGTAGAGGTCATTATGAAATCATCATGGAAGGCCACAACCTTTCCAGAAAATCAGACCTTAAAAGTGTCACTCATTGACATGTGTAAGCTTATCTTCTGCTTTGAATGTTTCCTCTAATTATATTATTCTCCTATCTGGCTGTTTCTCAAAGGAATTGGTTGGGGACATGGGTTGGTGATTCAGTACGGATTCAGTTACTACCCTCTCAAAGGTTGTGAGTATGTAAATATTATAGAAAAGTAACATAAAGCAATATTTGAAATGGACCCGTGAGTACATTTGTCATTTAGTGCAATATTTTCAAGAGCCAATATAAATACAAATCTTTCTTTTTATACTAATTAGCAAATGCTTTGACTGACTAGAGTTTAAAAAATGAATTTCCATGTCTCCACAGGAGCTTGTCCAATTCTCCTGTTTCTACCTCATACATGACTATGTTCATCATATCTGTTTCAAAATCAAAATACAGTTGTAGTGGATAACATGTGGATAGGGCGTTGAACCAGGCAACCCAGGATTTTAATCTGTCAAATGGGTGTAATAATAGCAGTTAAGTCCCCAGATTCTCATGAGGATACAATAAGACAATGCAGAGCATGGTAAACAGGGCTGTAGAAATGCTAGCTATTTTATTTCACTTTGGCTCTTTCTTCCCCAGTTCTGCTCTCCTTCTTAAACCATTATAATCCTCACCAATTAGTGATGCAGTGAAGCACTAAATTATTCAGTTCATCTGGTGCACAGTGGGTCTCTCCACAGTCTCTAGTGTATTGTCTGCCCTGCCACTATGTGACCTCCAGGAGATCAGGGCATGTCCCTCACATCTCTCTGTGTTGCTGGTGTTTAGCCCAGGGCTGCCCTGTAGCAGGCCCTTAATTGTTTACTGGCCAGAAGTTCTAAGAATGTCTCATGTTCCAAACCCAATCCTTGGGGCACTTTAAAGAGAGTTCCATTGCCCCAAATCCCTAACAGTGGCTTTTACAGCATCACAGATGAGCACTGGAAGAGCCCTACAGGGCCATGGAGTGTGACCCACTCATTTTGTAGATGGGAAACCGAGGTTCACTGAGGAGCCCTGGCCACTGCTGCCAAGAAATATCCATTATAGAATTCCAAGTCTGGCCTTTCTCCCCAAAACTGAGCATTTACTTCATTGTAACTCCCAGAAGATTTTTGTAGTCATAGCTCTCAGAGACCTGCTTTCATCTGACTTACCTGGAGAGCAGCTCCTGAGGCTTTCTTGGTCCAGCATCCACAGTGCTTCCCTTTGCTCAAAATAAGAGGTCACCTCTTCTCTGAGAACTGGAAGCCCTGGGCATGGAAAGCAGTTAGGAAAAAAATGGAGAGAAGTTGGCCACTGGTTCTCCTTAGGGAAACAATGAGGGTCCAGAGCTGCTCCATGCTGAAATTCAGCCCCTGATGTTCAGACATATCCGTCCATACTTACCCACTGAGGCTTGTAAAGCAAGTCACCTAAGAGAGGATGTGCCCACTATTTGTACAGCTTCCTCCCCATACAGAGCCAAAGGCCTTCCTCCCACCTCCTGTCCTGTGAGGCTCCCTTCTGGCAGAAACTTCTGATCCCAAACCTGGGTAAAAAGAGTTAGTGGGTGGGAGCAGCTTCAGGCCTGATCCAGAGGGACCTTGAAATTAGTACACCTTTTTTTACAGAAGGATAGACTCATTCAATAGTTTCCATTTTCCATAACTTAAAAAAGTGCCCGTAGTTCAGTGGAGAGCCCCGGACAAGTGTACCCAAGTTTGAAGGGAGCCTTGGACAATTACTAACTGCACCTCTGGACAAGTCAATTAAATGGTTTGTTTTCCTCTGTTTACTCAGCTCTTAAATGGGGATAACAAAATCACCCTAACTTGGAAAGTGAAGATGAGGATAAAGTGACACAATATTTTATTCTACTTTTAATTTACAAATATTTACATATGATAGTATATTAAAAAAGATGAGTGCACCTGAAACTGTAAATCCACAATGTACAACTTTCTATTACTTTCAAATCGACACCTGCTATGGCCCTGTCTAGCTCCTCTGAAGGGCTCAGAATAAGTCCTTGTCAGGATAAGCAAAAGTCCTTGCCCCTCGTTGGGCGCCAATTTGTAATGTGCTGTTGTCTCCAGAAACTGCCGATCACTCTCTGGTCTAGAGGAGAGACTTCTTCCTCCAGAGAGCCGCCTCAACTCTGGCCTAGAGCAGAGACTCTCTATCTCTCGAGTCCCGCCCTCTTTTATCCTCCCAGAGAATGGGTGTGGGATAACGCAAGGGCTTCTGGGAAAAATTACTTCAACCAATGAACCAAGGGACCTGGGCCCCTCATCCTATTTCCCTGAATTAGTCTACACTCTGATGCCCAATGGAGTCCTCTGTTGTATTTTGGACATGGGGTTTTAGGTCTTCTTTCATCTTGTCTTCTCACTCTATCTCCATATTTACACTGAGCTCTTAGATGTCCAATTTTTCCACATTGGAAACATCGCCGAGTTTCTCTAGAAGGCCCTTGACAGGAGGGACCCTGTCTTTCCATGTTCATCATTGTCCGGGTGTAAAAAGCATTTGTTCCCACTGTAGCACATCGTCTTATAATCTCCTCTAAAGGAGCATATCTTAGCCAGATGTCTGGTCATTATTTCTGTAGCTGCATTTTCTCCAATAGTTCTTTTGACAGCAGTTTGCAAACGTCCCACAAAATCCACAAAAGGTTCATTGGGACCTTGCTCTATTTTAGTGAAAGCCTCTCCCCGATCTTTCTGTCCAGGGAGGACACCCCAAGCTTTTATTGCAGCCTTAGCAATTTGCTCATATATTGTCATGGTATAATGAATCTGTTCCGAATTCTCTCCATACCGACCTTCACCAGCTAAGTGCTCAAAAGTGAATTGTGTGTTAACTCCTATTTCCAAATTGCATCTGACTTGGATCTTACATAATTCATGAAACTCCACAAGCCATAACAAATTTTGTCCAGGTTCTAGACATGTCCTTGCTTTGGATTTCCAATCATTTGGGGTTAGGACTTCAAACCATCTAGTAACATATTATAGCATAAGCTAATGTAGCCCCATAAAGGGTACAACCTTTTTTTAAATCTTTAATTTTATTCAAATCTAAAGGTGTATATCTTCTCCTTTTTTGACCTACAGAGTCAATCTCTTCAATCACAGGATATGCATGTACAAAATCACTTATATCCTGTCCTTCTCTCTTAGCTTTAACTAATGCTTTTTCTAATCTTGTCATAGGCTTAGGCTGCTTCACAGGCAATTCTGTTTGTGTTTCTGCCTCTTCCCCTCCTCCTTCTTGCTCCACCCCTGAAGGGTTAATTGAGGGAGGAGTTGGGAAATGCTCCTGTTGCTCAGAATTGTACTTGACTTCATTATTATCTGATTCATCCTTTTCACCTAGTTTAGCTGACACCTCCCCATTTTGCTCCTTCTTCTCTTCCTTTAGAATAACAATTTTTAAAGCCATTTGGATCAAATTGTAGGTATGAAGTGTATCTTTGGAAATTGAATTTGGCCTGGAATTGTAGTGTTCATCTAATCGCTTTCTTACTAATTCCCATTCATCTAGATCCAATTCTTCCAGAGAAAAACAAGGACATATGACCTGCACAGTTTTTAAAAGTTCAGTAATCTCCTCCAAAATTATAATCAATCCTTGGTTTTTCATAACCTTGATAATGCTCTCCAAACATTTTCCTGAAACAGAAGGCGTTTGCCCCATTTCACTATAAGAGATTGCTGGTTTAGCCCTTAAGAAGTTAAGCTCCTTATTTATCTATTAGCAAGCTCACTTAATCTTTAACAAAGTTTCCTTGTTACTCACGGTTCTGGGTCAGAGAGACTGAGATCTGGATGGGAGGCGTTTCCACTGGAATCAGGCTTGTGTCTGTCCCTGTTCAGGCGCCAAATTGCAATGGCCCTGCCTAGCTCTTCTGAAGGGAAAATTACTTCAACAGATGAACTTGCTCCTCCTAAGCATGCAAGCTCCTCCCCCAGGAGTTCACAAGTAAAACTCCCAGTAAAGGCTGGAACTACAGAATTGTTAAGTACTGACTTAGCACTTAGTAAGAACCTAACAGACAACGACATTATCACACTTTGCCATTACACAGGTGGCTGCCATTACACAGACATTTTTATACACACATAAATAATATACAGACATGTAAAGGTATATATGCACACACACACAAACATACACACACACACACACACACACACACACACACACACACACACATTGATAACCATATGTTATGGGCCAGAACTATGTACCTGAAACAAGAAGTCTTAAAAAGTATTAACTCAGTGGTATTGGTAATATAATAGTTATCTAGTTTAGCATAGTGATTAATAGTTCTCTAGTTCAGGACATATATTTAGTACTTAACCTAGTTCCACCTAGGATGGATTCACACCTCTGATGATGTAATCACAACAGAGCATATAAGAAGCCAATGGGGATTCAGAGACAGATAAATTTCATTGTCCACCTTTGTGGTGGCTGGAGGCTGGAGCACAATCCTTGGACTCAGAGAGATTCACTCCATCTCACCCTACTATGGTATGGCCTGTCCTCCTGCATTTCCTCCACTGAGACCAAGCTAGCCCAGGTGCCAGGCAAGGAGACAATAAAGAATTTGGACTTTGGACTTTACACCTGGCTATTCTTGTCAACTGAAAGGAGGGCTGCTCCAAGACCTCCAGAAAACCAACCAAAACACTACAACCATATTTCTATTTCTCAATTATTTTCTCAGGATGAAAATGGCATCTTGATTTGGTACTTAGAAATAGTCAAAATAACTAATTTCATGGAAGTTATTCTTAATGAATGTTGTTATTGTATTATAAAGAAAGCATATGGCACAGCAATGGGTAAAAGGTTGGTTAAAAAAATATGCTTTTCCCCCCTTCCATTCCTTTCCCACCACTTAGAAATGCCCACCTAGCTGTCTGAGTCTCACCACTTTTGCTGGAATTTGAAGGCAATACTAAGGCAGGTTAACTAGAAACTTCCCATACTCTAGGGCCAACAGTTGCTTTGAGCTACAAATTGATGCTTGTAAAAAAGAAGAATATTCCAAATACTAGACCCATCCACCAAAGGAATGAGTTGAAAGGAAACGCTGTGTGAGAAATTTTCAGAGCTTTGGCAGACACAATTTGTGTCCAGGTAGAGGCTAACCTCTAAGATTAGTTCCATGTTTCAGATGCTTCCCCTGATTTAATCTTTGATCTGGAATGGGTAAGAGAGAGTTTCAGGAACAACAAAGGACATCCCCAGGTCCTATCATGCAAGGCAAAGACCAGCACTTGCTCTTCTCTTTCCCCATCCCCCAATCTCGCACCCTGGGGAATGGAGATTTTCCCTTTGAGTGCAGACCTGCCGTCATCAGGGGAAGTGCCCTTACCCAGGGAGAGCAGGTTCTTGGCGTTCTCCACCATGACCTCCTTGTACAGCTCCTTCTGGGAGGGGTCCAAGAGCTCCCACTCCTTCTTAGTGAACTCCACAGCCACATCCTTGAATGTCACCATCTCCTAAACCATCAAAAGTCATAAGATGAGGAGCAGAAAGAGCCTTCTGAAGTAGAATCCAAACTGCTCCAATTTGCTGGAGAAAACTGAAACTCAGAGCAGGGATTTGCCCAAAGGTCACAGGCTTTGTGAGAGTCAGGGTCAGCTCTTGAGACTGTGGTCATTAAGAGACTGAGAGAATTTGGGATCAGCTGAAATAAAGCTGAGAAATGACTTATCATGCAACACATAATGGGATGGCATCTTTGGGCCCCACTGCATGTTCTTTTAATGAATTCTTCCAAACTCGTTTCCTTGGTGATCCTTCTGCTTTTCCAAGCGCATTTCATATTTCCCTCTCGTGCCCATTTTATGTTTTCATTTTATCTATAACCTTTTCTCCTAAATGAACCATCTCTGCCAAAGAGAATGGCCATTGTAAATTTGACATGTTTATGTCAAACAAGGAATTGCCACCCTGACCTCATCATGGTCTAAGTGTAAGCCACAATTTTCAGGTTATTTCTTCTAATCTATTATTTCACCTCTGAACATCTGAGGAATTTATTGTTTTTTTATAGTTTGTGAGATTGCCAAGGAGAAGCCCACATGGGGAGGGGGGAGGAGGGTGGGAATTAGGAAAGGTGGAGAAAAGCAGGAGGCCGGATTTAGGAGGTGGGCTCCACTGATGAAAGGTCTCATAGGAGCCAGGGGACCTAAAGTGCCTGAAAAATCTACTAGTCTTGGGGTTGGGGAGCTGTCCCTCCTGGGAGACACGAGCCCTTGGAGGAGAAGGACAGCATGGACACAGGGTTGGCATTGGGAGGAGAACGTGGAGAAAAATGAAAGGACGGCGAGGCAGGATGGATCATGTGCAGGGGATGTTCCCCAGCAGAAGCAGGGTTCTCTCCAACACCTGCCCTGGGCTCTGAAAGCAAGGCGTCTGTGCCGTTGGCCAACACGCAGTGGCGGAAACCCCTGCAGCACAGCCTCAGAACGGGGCCTTGGAGGCTCTGAGGGTAAGAAGCGTCAAGGAAAAAGAAAGCGCCCGTGGGCAGAGAGCCCCGGGCCCGAGAATGAGAATCCAGGCAAAACAGGAGGGGAAGATGGAGGCCAAGGGCAGAGAGGGGGGTCCCTGTTAGAGAGGGAGGAAGGGATGCAGTTAGAAAGCCAAGGAACAGGACCAGTGGAAGAGCAAGAGGGGGAGGGGAATGTGTGAGAGAACTGAAGGGAAAGGGAGGTGAAGACGAGCAGGAGGAAATCGAGGAGAAGAGATGGACAAAGGTCTAGAGAAGGTGGAGGTAAAAGACTCAGGACGGGGGACCACAGAGGAAGACGCCTATTTCTTTTCGACACAAGGAACTTTTAGAAAAATTCACTGTATCACAGATCCTGCCCACGAATGTAAGAAGGTAGAAATGGTCCATGTTCCCTCTCATTCCCTAATGAAATAAGAGTGAAAACTGGCTCAGAGATCGGCACCGGAAATACAAACCCAAAAGGAGATTGACCCGTGAGGATGAATTCCATCATGGCTGAGTGCGAGAGCAGAACTCGGCAGCGATAACTCCGTCAAAGGAAATGGGGGCAGTAGGGGGCGCAGTGGGTAGAGCACAGCCCTGAATCCAGGAGGAGCCGAGTTCAAACCTGCTCTCAGACACTTATCACTGCCCGGCTGTGTGACCCCGGGCAAGTCACTCAACCCCCAATGCCCTCACAATAAAAAACAACAGAAAAATGAAAATGATTAATTAAATAATGTTCCAAAATTTCTGAGTTTCCGCTTAAGCTGCCCTCAGGGGGAAACACTCACTTGAAAAGGGAAGATTAAGCATTATACAAAAACCTAGAAAAATGGGAACGAATCCCAAATAAACCCAAATAAACCCAAGAGACAAGATGTGGTGATGAGAAGGGAAATAAAACATGACCAACAGAAAGAAAACCCACTCGGATCAAGGGGACGGAGCCTGAAATCCAGTCCGGGGCCGAACAGCAGAGGAGACACCACAAGAAAACCAGGAGGAGGAAAAGGCCCAACCGTCCAAGGAACGCCCCTTTATGGTCCAGAATCTGAGAAGAAGGGGCTGGGAGGAAGGCTGTCAGCAGCGGGTGTGACCCCAGGAAGAGGAAGTGAGAGGGCAGCAGGAAGCAGATGTGAAGGAGCGGGAGGAGGCGGGACCAGGTGAGTAAAGAGGAAGGAAAGAGAGAGACAAGGGAGGAGAAAGTGAACAGGGGGGAGGCCGCCTCCTCCTCCCCCACCCCCTCCCTCCTGTCTGCTCCCTCCGCGCCCCCTTGTGGAGACTTTGGACATTCCCAGGCAAGTCTGGCACAAATGATTCAGAAAGCAGAGAAGGAAACAAGGAGAACTGACTCTGCTTCCAGGCAAGTACCAACATGGCTGACACAGCCTCAGAGCAGGAGGCAGCAAGTGAAGCAGGCAGTGATACCGAGGAAGTCCCTGTGGGGGCGCCACTCCCCTCCCCCGCTGTGGGCCGCTCGGACCCAGCGGCGCCCCCTTGGGGCCGCTCCCACGGCAGGCAGAAATCTCCACAGAGGGAGGGACCTTGGGAACCTCCTCCAGCCTGCCCAAGGAAGGAAGAGTAAGTGACAGGAGATGAATGGAGGAGCGCACCCAGTGAAAAGGGGGGAGGGGGGAGGGAGGGATCAGTCCTGAGCAAAACAATGGGAAGGGATGGAGCTGAGTGAGTCTCCTTCTGTCTGAGGGGGAAAGGAGCCCGAGGCCCCGACAGAGACCCGGGACTGCGCCCAGTGCAAGTGTGGGGGATGGGGAAGGGCACAGAAGGGGAGGCCCTGAAAGGAAGTGCGCCCTCTGGCGGGGACCTCAGCTTAGCACAAAGAGCAGCCAGGAGCTGAGGATCAGGGAGGAGCAGCAGCTGTCTGCCAGAGGAGGGGGGGAAGGGAGGAGGGGGGGAGGAAGGGGGGATGGGCCGGGCCCTGTGGGAAGGGGCTTGGATTTATTTGTTCCCAGGGAAAGTGGAGCAGGTGAAAGGGGGAGACGGGAGCTTCAGGGCAGCGTGGCCACAGGAGGCCAAGAGCAGGAGAGACTTGGGGTGGGGAGGGGCCTGGGGGGGGCCAAAGGGAGCAGATCTGACCCCTGGGAAGGAGATTCCTGAGGAAGCAAGTGGAGCACCTCCTCAGTGCTCTGTAATGAAATAACCCCCAGCAGGGGGCGTGCACGGGCTTCGGTGCCCAGATGCCAGGGGCCCAAGGAATCCGCTGGGCCCGGCAGGGTTGTTACTGCTGTGTGTCCCCCTTTTTGTAAAGAAATGACCCGTCCATCAGGCCCTGCCCCCGCCACAGCCCATCCCCCGTCTCCAGGATGGCTGTGGCTGCTGATGGGCTGGGGTCTGGGGATGGACTGCACTCACCCGAGGAGGAGGTCCGAGGCTCCCGGGGCCCATCCCCTCTGGCTCCCGGCTCCCTGTGGAGGTGGCAAAGCAACCAGAGTGACTCATTGCGTCCACTTCCTCCCTCTGGGCCCCGGTCTCCATCCCGGGGTCCTGTTGCTCCCACCCTGGAAGGACCCTCAGAAGTGACAAGGCCAAAGCTCTTCCAGACAGAGGTCCCAGGGGACCCTGGGGCTTTCATTCTAAGCCCCTCAGAAATCCCAGAGCAAGGCCAGCAGCTCCAGGAGCGTCCCTCCCCCCTCTGCCTGTGCCAGAGAAGCCCAGCGGACTGCCTGGGGCTCCCGGCCTGGGGGACCGCTCTTTGGGCCCACCCACTCTGGGTGTCTGTCTCTGACTCGGTCCCTGCTGGGGCCAGTCCTTGGTCACGTGAAGCTGGAGCGGGAAACGCTCCCAGAGGACGAGGGGACTTTCCCCTCTTTTCTGAGCAGGAGGAGCCCACAGCAACTCCTGGAGTGCGAGGTCCCCCAGGGCTTCCAGACTGCCCCCTGCAGAACAGTGCAGGAGGGGCCGCGAGGGGGCGCTGTGGATGCAGCACAGCCCTGAATTCGGGAGGACCCGAGTTCTAATCTGGTCTCAGGCACCTCGTACCTCAACCCTGGCTGTGGGACCCTGGGCAATAAAAGCACAGTGCAGGAGGGGCAGGAATGGAGCCCCCGGGGAATGATCGGGAATGATCTGGAAAGCTAGAGCCCGGAGACTGGATCCAGTCTGGGACTGAACCCCAAGGCTCAGGGAGAAGAGGGGCGGAGGAAGCAGGAGGTTTGGGGAGCAGGGTCCGGGAGGCCACAGGCCAGCACGTCCATGGGGAGGAGGGAAGTGCTCCTGACGGAGCGTGGAGCAGGGGAGGACCGCGGGGGCTTGGGAGCACTGGGGCCCGGAGCCTCATTAGAAGGCAGAAATGAGGAAGTCTGGGAATGTCCGACCCGATGGGAAATCTGGCCAAGTGCGGAAGCGAAGGTTTAGGGCTGGGGGAGCTCATCGCACAGACGCCGCGGCGGCGGAGCCGGAGGTCACGTGCCCCGAGTTCCGAACCACAGACCGGAAGGCCCAGGCGGCCATGGAAGCCAGGAAACCTGGCGGCTGCAGGCTCAGACTTACCTGGGGCTGCAAGCACAGGCCCGGATTCCGATTGTTGCTGATCCCGGGGAACGAGGAGAGATCCGAGCTCCGGGAGACGGGGACAGGTCTGAGCTCCGGGGAACGGGGAGAGGTCCGAGCTCCGGGAGACGGGGACAGGTCCGAGCTCCGGGGAACGGGGACAGGTCCGAGCTCCGGGAGACGGGGACAGGTCCGAGCTCCGGGGAACGGGGAGAGATCCGAGCTCCGGGAGACGGGGACAAGTCCGAGCTCCGGGGAACGGGGACAGGTCCGAGCTCCGGGAGACGGGGACAGGTCCGAGCTCCGGGGAACGGGGAGAGGTCCGAGCTCCGGGGAACGGGGAGAGGTCCGAGCTCCGGGGAGACGGGGAGTGACCAGAAATTCCGAGGAAGGCAGAGCAGTTTCTGTGCAGGGAATGGAGAGTGATGTCATTTCCTGCTTCCCATCAGCCCCGCGTGGGAGTGTCTTCCCGGTCCCAAAACCCCGCCCCGTCCCTCCCCCAGGGCGGTGGAGCCCTTTCCTCCAATCAACTGGAGGGTCTGGGTTTGGGCCTCCTGGCGCCTCTCCTACCTCAGCCCTGCCCCCCTTCACACAAAGATCTGCTGCCCAACTGGGCCACGCCGCCCTCCTGACTGCTCATCTCTGAGAACTCCTCCTCCCCTCTGCCTCCTCCTCCTCCTCCTGGTCCTCCCCAGGGCCTCCTCCTCCTCCCCTAGGCCGCCTCCTCCTCCTCCCCTCCTCCTCCTCCTCCTGGTCCTCCCCAGGGCCTCCTCCTCCTCTTCCCCAAGCCCTCCTCCTCCTCTTCCTCCTCCTCCTCCTGGTCCTCCCCAGGGCCTCCTCCTCCTCCCCTCAGCCTCCTCCTCCTCCCTTCCCACACTCGCCCCTCCTCCTCCTTGGCAGAAAGACCCCCTCCCCCCTGCTGAAACTGCCTCAGGAGACTAACGCCCAGGAGGGGAGCCCACGCTCTGACCCTCTGGAAGCCAAAGGCTCCTGGGACAGTCGGGGGCTGCACAGCATCAGTAACTGTAGATCAGGACTGGATTGTACTGAATTTTCCTCAGTCACTGGGATCTTGGACCCTCTACAAGTCTACAAGGCAAACGACCCTTAAAATTCAGCCTTAAACCACATGGTGCGGGATGAGAACCAGGAAGAATTAAATGTCCTGGATCAGAACTCCTCCGTCCTCCTCCATAAGCACCCCTCACTCCTGCAGCCCTTGTGCTATTGCACTCTGACTATTCCCTCCCAACGTTCTATCTCCTCAAACCCTCCCGTCCTCCCTAAGCAGTGAGTGAGTCCCCGTTCGTTCCCGCTTGTCGCGGGGCCCCGGAGGGTTCTCTCTCACTGCCGGTGCCGGTGCGTCCGCCCAGCAGTCTGTGGCCTCCAGCACGGCAGGGGGCGTCCCTTGCGCTCCTTTTGCTCCTGGCGCTTAGCCCCGAGCCCGGCGTGTAGCTGGCCCTTCAGGGTTGGCTGACTTGAGGAAATAAGCTCTTCCTGGATCACCTGATCCCTTTGTCTCTTTCAGGAGCATTTCAAGCCCCCAAATCCCAAACAGTGACTTGTTGTGGGATCCCAGATGATCCCTGGAAGGGACCTCCTCATGTTAGAGAGGGGGAGACACAGATTCAGGGACCAGCCCAGGACGCCCCGGCTAAGAAATGTTTTAAAGAAGAATTTCTAGGCACTTCTTCCCCAAGTCTGGCACTTCCTTCTTGGTAACTCCCAGAAGCCTCTTGTAACCACAGCTCTCCTGCCCCTGCTTTCCCCTCCCTGGGGGGCGGGGCAGCTCCTCAGGCCTTCTTGGTCCAGCCCCCATGAAGGCCCCAAACCAGAGATCCTATCTTCCCTTGGGGCCGGAAGCCCTTGGCGGGAAATCAGTCAGGGATGAAGAGGGGGAGAAGCTGTATCTTAGTTCTCTTTAGGGAAAGATGAGAGGACCCAGAGCTACTCCATTTTGAGATTTGCTCTATTATGTGCACACATATTATTCTTTTTTCCTCAAACATTAGTGCTTATTTAACACAAAACAAACAGGCCACATTATTCTGCTGTATAATTATTTTTAATGTTTCAAAATGTTTTCATTTATTTTTTTCAAAATTTATTTTCAAAAATTTCAAAGTAGATACAAAGATCGTCTTCAACATTCACCCTCGCAGAACCTTGGGCTCCAAACTTTTCTTCCTCTCTTCCTCCACTCCCTCCTCTGGGAGCAAGGGACCCAAAGTACCTTAAACATTTCTATGCACATGTCCTCATTTGTCATGCTGCACAAGAAAAATAAGATCAAAAAGGGGGGA
Organism: Sminthopsis crassicaudata; assembly: GCF_048593235.1. Lineage (NCBI taxonomy): Eukaryota > Metazoa > Chordata > Mammalia > Dasyuromorphia > Dasyuridae > Sminthopsis > Sminthopsis crassicaudata. The sequence goes on along the minus strand of NC_133618.1, from coordinate 479,063 downwards.
AAAGCAAACAAATAACAACAAAGAAGGTAAAATACTCTATTATGATCGACTTTCAGTGCCCACAGATGGTTCTCCCCAGCCCAAGTGTACTGGAGTTTGGCTGAATCACCACGTCACTGAGAAGAGCCTTTAGAAAGGATCATCGCACAGTCTTTCTGTTGCCATGTACACGGTGCTCTTGGGCACAAGGGATGCAAAGCCCAAAACCTTTGTCCATGTCCCGCCTCCTCTCCTGCCAGGCTCCATTCTGGAAGAGAGTCCTAATCCAGCACCTGGACAGAGGAGTGATACTGGGCCAGAGCAGCCTCAAGCCTGACCAACAGGGACCTGGGTTTGGGGGCATCTTCTTCATAGAAGATTATTCCTCCCAAGGTTTCCATTATCTAGAAGTGAAGGGGAGCTGGTGGCACAATTAAGAGACACCTGGGCATAGAGTCAGAAGTGCCTGAGCTTACCTCAAGCTTCAGACAGTTCCTAGCTCTGTGCCCCTTGGCAAGCACTTAAAATCTGCCTGGGTTACCTCAATTCTTAATGGGGAGGAGAATACCACCTAACTGGGAAGGTTATTTTGAAGATAAGGTGAAATAATATTTAGTTTTCTTTTAAAATTATGGAACAAAACAAGTATTTCTATAATATAGTACAATTAAAAAAATGATTGCACATGAAACTGTAAATCTATAATGCACGATTTGCTGTTTTTTTCATTTAGACAATAAATTTATCAAATAATTTTTTTCCTATCCTCTGCCTTCACACACCCTAGAGATGGCTACCATTCATAGGCAAATAGCATGTTTTTTTTTCTTTATCATTAGTTTGTATAATTAAAGTCAAAATCATTTATTTGCTGAATATTGTTCTTTATTATTATTATTAATTTTCTTATACCTTTTAATTTACAAGATATATGCATAGGTAATTTTTCAGCATTGACAGTTGCAAATCCTTTTGTTCCAACTTTTTCCCTCTTTACCTTCACCCCTTCCCCCAGATGGCAGGTTGACCAATACATGTTAAATATGTTAAAGTATAAGTTAAAGAAATATATGTATACATTTCCAAATAGTTATTTTGCTGTACAAAAAGAGTCAGACTTTGAAATAGTGTACAATTAGCCTGTGAAGGAAATCCAAAATGCAGGAGGACAAAAACAGAGGGATTGGTAGTTTTATGTGATGATGCATGTAGCGAAGCTGTCGTCTCCAGAAGCTGCTGGATCGTTCTCTGGGAAGAGATCTGCTGTGTCTACTCAAATCTCTCAGATTCTTCTTCCTGTAGTGAACCGTTGTCTCCAGGCAGTTGCTGTTAACTCTTGTCCTTAGAAGTGACTTCCCTTCCTGCAGAGAGCCCCGTCAGGCCTGATGTAATGCAGAGACCTCTCCTCTTCCTGGAGTGCTGTCCTCTTTTATCCTCCCAGAGAATGGGCGTGAGATAATGCAAGGGCTTCTGGGAAGAACCACTTCAGCCAATGAGCTTGCTCCTTCTATCAAGTCAACCTGAGTTCTCACCTTGTAATTGTCCAGACAACCTGAATTCTCACCTTGTCACTGTCCAGACAACCTGAGTTCTCACCTAGTAATCCTAACATCTCCCCCTTTCTTTTGATTTAGAACATAGGACAGTCATGACCTTGAAACATAAATCCATCAATATGGGAGGTATTACACATAATTACATAAATTACATAAGCACATAGTAACATAGTAACATAACACATGCTAGAAGTATATAACATAATCAAATAATCATAAATTGAAAATTTATAAATGTCCATAAGTCCATTGTCCATTAGTCTCATCTTGTGTGAGGAAGTCCAATGATTCCTGCTGGTTTTAAAGTTCTTTAACAGTCTTTTTATTATCCATGCTCTTTCGGTGTAAGATGTTTCTTAGATCTTCTCCTTTATTTTGAGGTCTTTCTCTTTTTCTGTCTCTCTCTGATGGACAAGGCGAATATGACTTGTTGGCACCCATTTGATTCCTTCTCCTGCTGAAGAAATACAAGCAAACCCTCTCTCCCAGGCAGTTAACCTATCTAATTACCTTCTATTTACCACTTTTTAAATCTCTTCTCATCATCTGGCAATTACATTGGAATTGTTTGCACTGGACACAGCCCTGTTGGTTTAAAAGGCCTGTATTCTCCCCAAGTGTAATCCATTTTTGCAATCTGATTGCCTTTTGGCTCACTTATCAGGTAATCCCTTTCTGCCAAGTGATTACTTTTCTGCTGGTTGATCAAATCAGAGTCCTGACCTTCTAAAGGCTCTTTGGGTGTAACATCAGCTGCCATCATGCCCCAAGTCTTTTTTGCCTGGGGCCCTGGACCTGGGCCCCTCATCCCATTTCCCTGAATTATTCTACACTCTGATGCCCAATGGAGTCCTCTGTTGCATTTTGGACATGGGGTTTTAGGTCTTCGTTCACCCTGTCTTCTTACTGTATCTCCATACCTACACTGAGCTCTTAGATGTCCAATTTTTCTACATTGAAAACATCGCCGAGTTTCTCTAGAAGTCCCTTGCCAAGAGGGACCCTGTCTTTCCACGTTCATCATTGTCCGGGTGTAAAAAGCATTTGTTCCCACTGTAGCACAGCGTCTTATGATCTCCTCTAAAGGAGCATCTTTGTCTAATCCCCATATAATTCTTTTGCAGATCTCATTGGCATTTTCCTTAGCCAAATGTCTGGTCATTATTTCTGTAGCTGCATTTTCTCCAATAGTTCTTTTGACAGCAGTTTGCAAACGTCCCACAAAATCTGCAAAAGGTTCATTGGGACCTTGCTGTATTTTAGTGAAAGCCTCTCCACGATCTTTCTGTCCAGGGAGGACACCCCAAGCTTTTATTGCAGCCTTAGCAATTTGTTCATATATTGTCATGGTATAATTAATCTGTTCCGAATTCTCTCCATACTGACCTTTACCAGCTAAGTGCTCAAAAGTGAATTGTGTGTTAACTCCTATTTCCAAATTGCATCTGACTTGAATTTTACATAATTCATGAAATTCCGCAAGCCATAATAAATTTTCTCCAGGTTCCAGACATGTCCTTGCTATGGATTTCCAATCATTCGGGGTTAGGACTTCATAAGACAAAGCATCTAGTAACATTTTGACATAAGCTGATGTAGCCCCATAAAGGGTACAACCTTTTTTCAAATCCTTAATTTTATTCAAATCTAAAGGTGCCTATCTTCTCCTTTTTTTACCTACAGAGTCAATCTCTTCAATCACAGGATATGCATGTATAAAATCACTTATATCCTGTCCTTCTCTCTTAGCTTTAACCAATGCTTTTTCTAATCTTGTCATAGGCTTAGGCTGTTTCACAGGCAATTCTGTTTGTGTTTCTGCCTCTTCCCCTCTTTCTTCCTCCATCTCTGAAGGTGGGGTTGATGTGGGCCTGTCAATAAACTGTTCTCTAGGCAGGGTTGAAGCTTCTTCAAGAGAATCATACCATAATTCCTCATTTAAATCCTCTTGCTCTAGGGAAAGATCTTGATCTTTCCTTTTTTCCTCACACTTCCTCCTCTGTTCATTTTTAGAACTTTTCCTTCTCCTACAACTTGCTTGATAGTTTAAGGCTAATTGAACTATGTTGTAGATATAAAATACTTCTGCAGAAATTGAACGAGGCCCATTTTTTGCTTGAAATTCTTTCATTTCAAATCCCACTAGCTTCCATTTATCTACATCTATCTTTTCTTCCTCTAAGAACCAAGGAGATGTGAGTCTTAATGCAGCCAAGAGTTTAGCAATCTGTACCCAGGTTACAAGTAAACTCTGCTCCTCAATTATCTTGATTATACTCTCTATAGTACCACTCCTGAATGGGGATGGAGCTGAGGTTGCTTCTGGGGCTGTGGTTGAGTCGGCTGAGGTCCAGGGATTGAATTTAGCTAACATGTGCCCCATTTCAGCTATAAGAGATTGCTGCTTTAGCCCTTAACAAGTTAAGTTCCTTATTTATCTATTAACACGCTCACTTAATCTTTAACAAAGTTTCCTCGTTACTCACGGTTCTGGGTCAGAGAGACTGAGATCTGGATGGGAGGCTTTTCCACTGGAATCAGGACCGTGTCTGGGCACCAAATTGCGAAGGTCTGGTCTATCTCCTCTTGTCAGGATAAGCAAAAGTCCTTGCCCCACGTTGGGCGCCAATTGTAGCGAAGCTGTCGTCTCCAGAAGCTGCTGGATCGTTCTCTGGGAAGAGATCTGCTGTGTCTACTCAAATCTCTCAGACAGATTCTTCTTCCTGTAGTGAACCGTTGTCTCCAGGCAATTGCTGTTAACTCTTGTCCTTAGAAGTGACTTCCCTTCCTGCAGAGAGCCCCGTCAGGCCTGATGTAATGCAGAGACCTCTCCTCTTCCTGGAGTGCTGTCCTCTTTTATCCTCCCAGAGAATGGGCGTGAGATAATGCAAGGGCTTCTGGGAAGAACCACTTCAGCCAATGAGCTTGCTCCTTCTATCAAGTCAACCTGAGTTCTCACCTTGTAATTGTCCAGACAACCTGAATTCTCACCTTGTCACTGTCCAGACAACCTGAGTTCTTACCTAGTAATCCTAACAGATGCATCCTCCAGAGTTCTTTCCCTGGGTGTAGCTGGTCCAGTTCATTACTGCTCTACTGGAACTGATTTGGTTCATCTCATTATTGAAGAGGGCCACGTCGATCAGAATACATCCTCATACAGTATTGTTGTTGAAGTATGTAATGATCTTCTGGTCCTGCTCATTTCCCTCAGCATCAGTTCATGTAAGTCTCTCCAGGCCTTTCTGAAATCATCCTGCTGATCTTTTCTTACAGAACAATAATATTACATAATATGATGAATGTTGTTCTTAAACAATATTGTTGTTACCGTGTTGTTAAAAAAAAAAAAAAGTATACCACACCTTGACAAACAAGAAAATAAATGCTTATTCTCTTCCATTGCTTTCTTATTGCCTCTGCTGATATTTGAGGGCAATAGGGAAGGAAGATTGTGGACCAACTTTCTATATTAGGGTCAATGAGATACTTTGAGCTCAAATTGATGCTTGTTAGAAAGAATAATATTCCAAATACGAGACCCATCCTACAGAAGAATAGGATGTAAGGAAGAGCAAATTTCAGGCCATTGGAAGATAAAATTCATGTCTAGTCAGAGATGTAGTAAAATAACCTCTGAGATTAGTTCTGTGTTTGAGATACTTCTATACTAGTTTGACCTTGAACCTTAATTTAGAATTAGTAAGAATTATCTACCATTAGTAAGAGACAGCTGCAGGAACAATAGAGGAAGAGCTCAGGTTCTTATCACACAATTCAAAGACATTTTACGTGAAAAACAGCCTCTTGAAAGATGATGTTTCCTAGACACAGAAGACCAGCACTTTTCCTTTTCCAGTCTCTGATAAACCCTCCTAACTCGGCACACTAGGGAATAAAGACATTCCTCTGACTCCAGATTCATTCTTACCAAGGGAAATGCCATAAGTCTTCTTGTACATGTTTTCCTGAGGCTGGTGCAAGAAGCCTCACCCCTCCTGGATGAAGTCCACAGCCACATCCTTGAATGTCATCAATTCCTAAACCACCAAAATCATGCGCTGAAAGACACTTCAGAGTCCAACCTTCTTCAATATACAGGAAGACACAAGTTCAGAGAAGTGATTTGCTCAAGGGTCATCCCATTTATGTGTGTCAGAGGCAACTCTTGTTGTCATTAAGAGGCTGATTGAATTTTGAGAAATAGCATTTTTAGGAGGAGTTGGAATAAAGCTAACAATTGTCTTATCATGAAATGAACCTTCTTGTGGAATCAGGGAGAAAGTTTATGTTTTACAGAGGCACTGATACATTGTTGGTGGAGTTGTGAAAGAATCCGGCCATTCTGTAGAGCAGTTTGGGGCTATGCTCAAAAAGTTATCAAATTGTGCATACCCATTGACCCAGCAGTTGTACTATTGGGCTCATATCCCAAAGAGATCTTAAAGAAGGGAAAGGGACCTGGATGTGCAAGAATGTTTACGGCAGCCCTCTTTGTAGTGGCCAGAAACTGAGTGGATGCCCATCAATTGGAGATTACCAATAAATTGTGGTATATGAATATTATGGAATATTTTTGTTCTGTAAGAAATGACCATCAGGATGATTTCAGAGAGGCCTGGAGAGACTTACATGAACTGATACTGAGTGAAATGAGCAGAACCAGGAGATCATTATATACTTGAACAATAATACTTTATGATGATCAGTTCTGATGGACGTGGCCATCTTCAAATGAGATGAACCAAATCAGTTCCAATACAGCAGTAATGACCTGGACCAGCTACCCCCTGGGAAAGAACTCTGGGAGTTGACTATGAACCACTACATAGAATTCCAAAACCCTCTACCTTTGTCCACCTGCATTTTTTATTTCCGTCACAGGCTAATTGTACACTATTTCAAAGTCCAATTCTTGTTCTACAGCAAAACAACTGTTTGGACATGTAAAAAAAAAGTTTATGTTTTATCTATAAAATAGATGGATCTGTGGAAGAGAGCAAAGAGGGTGATGAAAAATGTCTTCCTCAGCAGACCTGATATAAATGATATGTTCTGAACACAATGCTTCAAAGAGTTCATGAGGAGCTAACTCTAACCTTAACTCTAACCCAAAATCCTCTGGGAGAAAAAGTTATATGTCATCACTTAAAGAGAACAAAGTGAAAGAAAAGATATATTTTGTTTTCTCAGAATCTGGAATAAAGTTTTATCTTATGAAAAGGATTCTAAAGAGATATTCATCAGAATCTAGACTGTACTGAGTGGTAGGAGACAGTTTCCATCCAAGTGAAGTACTATTATCTGTTGTTCTACTAAGCACCTGAGGTCGTTCTGGGCATGATGTTATCATGAGTAAAACATGCCTTTATTTATAATGGCTTTCATTTCTTTATTCCATTATATTATTTCATTACAGAAAAGAACATTTAGCATGGAGATTTTTTTCATCAATTAAACAACAATTCAGGAGGAAAATACTTTGCCATCTCTTTATTTAAAAAAACATACTTTAAAGAGACACTTACAAACTACAGAATCTTGGGAGGACAAGAGCCATGAAAATCAACTGAGATGCCAACTATATATGGATGGACCATATATGGAAAGGCTGGTCAGAGCTGAGAATACTCTGATACTTGGGAGAGCTCCTCTATATTTCCAACCATCTATATATGTAAAACGTCCATTTGGCCAATGCACCTGGATTTTGATGGTTTTCCATATCATTTTCTTCCATTTCCACTATAAGCATAGGATTCACTTCATCAGAGATTCCAATGTTTGGGAACAATTCTCCCTTGTTCCATTTTTTTTTAAAATACATTTTGATTTTTTCTTTACTACATCTTTATTTGAGGTGTATGTGTCATCCATATTTCATGTTTTATTTATTTCATTCAATTATTTCACATCAGAACAATTGAGAAATTCGTTGCTCTTTTACACTGTTTGCAATTCTAAAGATTTCTAAATCTTTCCTCTTCTCTAGTGTGCTGGACTGTCTGTGCACACTATTTTAGACCACTAGGGCCACATATACAAGTCTTTGGGATAATCCTGGATACACGAAAACTAGCCGATCTTGAGATGCAAAACAGCCTTTTTTTTTATAGGTAATCTCAGCAGGGGGTATCAGGAAACAAGAGCAAGAGTGTGCAAGAGCAAATGTATGTATGTGTGCCTGTGTCTGTGTCTGTCTGTCTGTCTGTCTCTGTCTCTCTCTCATGGACTCAAAGCTTTATATTGATTCTCCTCTGGGACTACCCTGTGCTTAGCCCATTCAGCTATGCACAGGTGGATTCACAGAAGGAAGACACCTGGAGTTAGTGCTGCATTCTAGATGGAGATCTAGCAAGGGGCACCCCCTCCCCATCTAAAGGAACCTATTTGTTAGGATTACTAGGTGAGAATTCAGGTTGTCTGGACAATTACAAGGTGAGAACTCAGGTTGACTTGATAGAAGGAGCAAGCTCATTGGCTGAAGTGGTTCTTCCCAGAAGCCCTTGCATTATCCCACGCCCATTCTCTGGGAGGATAAAAGAGGCAACATTGGGCCTGGAGAGCAGATTGGACTGGAGAAGGACAAGAGTTAAAGAGGAGAAGACTCTGCACTACATCTGGCTTGACACAGCTCTCTGCAGGAAGGGAAGTCGGCTCTCTGCAGGAAGGGAAGTCACTTCTCTGGACAAGAGTTAACAACAAGTGCCTGGAGACAACGGTTCACTACAGGAAGAAGAATCTGTCTGAGAGATTTGAGTAGACACAGCAGATCTCTTCCCAGAGAGCGATCCGGCAGCTTCTGGAGACGACAGCTCACTACACCTATTAGTAGTTTATTTAACTCTTGGCAGACACAACCTCCTGCCTCAGAGGCCAAGGCTCTTTTTACCTCCTGGGCCTTCCCTACCAGCTGTCATGGAGTACATGACAATTCTCAGGGACACAAACGCCCTTAACATATCCCCCTTTTTTATTAATAAGGCTGAGTGTTTGTATGTTTGTGCCTTAAGCAGCTGTAGAGATTTTCTAAAAATACGTATACGTATAAAACATGTGTCAGAGTAGAAGTAACAATACAAAGATACAAGAGAGGGGATGGGAAAGGAAGCATGTTTGATCCAATGAGCCAGTGTCTTCACAGTCATGTTGGCCCCAAGTCAGGTGTTGGGACCAGAGTATTAGGTGGAGCTGTGGAAGGATTTCCCCAAATCAGCTGCAACTCAGACGCAAGGTAGGCAATTGGAAGTCCTGAGGTTGTGGGGCAGCACCCGGACAGCATGTGAGCTGTCTGATACAATGTTAATGGGCTCGGGGTGTCTCCTACAGGCCTGGAGAATAGAGAAAGATCATTTTCCTGGAGTCACACAGAGTCTCCATCACCTGAATCTCTTTTGAGCACTCATGATAAACTGAGGCCTTGCAGTTCTTAGAGGCGTCGGTAAGGACATTTGTGCCTTGCACGGGGCTCATCAATAATCATCTTAAGAGGGGGCTGTACTGTAGTGTGGGACAGCAAGGCAAGTAGCAAGCATGGGGAAAGGGGGCTCAGTGTAGCTACTGAACATAATACGGCCATGGCCAATAAGTTTGCATGATGACTTCTCCAGCTCCTGGAAGGAAAGGACCCGCATGTGCAAAAATGTTTGTGGCAGCCCTCTTTGTAGTGGCCAGAAACTGGAAGTTGAATGGGTGCCCATCAATTGGAGAATGTCTGAATAAATTGTGGAATATGAATGTTATGGAATATTATTCTGTAAGAAATGACCAGCAGGAAGATTTTAGAGAGTCCTGGAGACACTGACATGAACTGATGCTGAGTGAAATGAGCAGGACCAGGAGATCATTATACACTTCAACAACAATACTGTATGAGGATCAATTCTGATGGACGAGGCTCTCTCCAACCATGAGATGAACCAAATCAGTTCCATTTGTTCAAGAATGAATAGAACCAGCTACACCCAGTGAAAAAACTCTGGAAAATGAATGTGAACCACTACATAGCATTTCCAATCCTTCTGTTTTTGTCCACTTGCATTTTTGTTTTTCTTCTCAGGTTAATTTTACTTTATTTCAAAGTCAGATAGTTCTTGTGCAGCAAAATAACTGTATGGACATGTACATAATTTAACGTATAATTTAACATATTTAACATGTTTTGGTCTACCTCCCATCTGGGGGAAGGGGTGGGGGGAAGGAGGGGAAAAGTTGGAACAGAAAGTTTTCCAATTGTCACTGCTGAAAAATTACCCATGCATGTATCTTGTAAATAAAGAGCTATGAAAAATTAATAAATAATACATTAAGGGTCTTTTCCCTGTTAGATGAGATGCTCTTTTCTCTGTCTCAAGGATAAGTTCTCCCAGCATCTCAATATGGTTCGGTAATACTTTCTGTGATCTTTTCATGTGCACATTGATGTAATACCACAAAAGGACTGTTTTGGTCTACCGAAGAGATCTTTATGGCACACGTGGAGTCCCACATTCCTGTTTATGATTTAGAAACAAGAGCAATGATCTTACAAATCTTGTCCTTTGTGGAGGAAGTCCATTGATGTGGGGAGTTTGACTCAGACTCGCCTTTCAGAATGTCATTAAGGCTGCATTAAAGAAACTGGAGGGGAAAAGTTGGAATAGAAGGTTTTGCAAGGGTCAATACAGATATATCTTGAAAATAAAAAGCTATAAAAACAAAAAAAGAAAGAAAGAAAAAGCATACTTGGGAAACAACAAACAAAGAAGTGTGGTCAAAACATGAGTGCTCAAAAGAGATTCAGGTGATGGAGACTCTGTGTGACTCCAGGAAAATGATCTTTTCTCTATTCTCCAGGCCTGTAGGAGACACCCCGAGCCCATTAACATTGTATCAGACAGCTCACATGCTGTCCGGGTGCTGCCCCACAACCTCAGGACTTCCAATTGCCTACCTTGCGTCTGAGTTGCAGCTGATTTGGGGAAATCCTTCCACAGCTCCACCTAATACTCTGGTCCCAACACCTGACTTGGGGCCAACATGACTGTGAAGGCACTGGCTCATTGGATCAAACATGCTTCCTTTCCCATCCCCTCTCTTGTATCTTTGTATTGTTACTTCTACTCTGACACATGTTTTATACGTATACGTATTTTTAGAAAATCTCTACAGCTGCTTAAGGCACAAATACAAACACTCAGCCTTATTAATAAAAATCCTTTGATTGTTTTTGGTTGAACAATTTTGCTCCTACCTAGCCTGCTCTCAGCTGATCTCCATTAGACAAAGAATTTCTGTCAGCTGCTCCCTAGAGCAGTTATACGCAGTTTGTAGCCAGGTTCTAGCTGGCTGGTGTCCACTAGTTGCACATTTCTCCCGACTCTAACCCTAACCCTTGGAATTGTCCACATGCAGATATGAAGTAACCATTAGTTTCAGCTGCAGTCATTCACTGCATTACTGTCTATTATTCCCTTGCTGTTATGGGTCAAAGAATCAAACATTTTAACTTAAGTGTTTCAGAGAAATAAACACAGAAGCCTTCACTCATCTATAAAGCTGTAAGAATGTTCTCTGAGGTTCAGAATTTTCCCATAAAAAAAGAGTTTATGTTATTTTACCAAAAAGAAAGGAAGAAACTGGAATAAGGATTCGAGCCCCTACCATTGCATCTGTCCAACTGGTTTCTGAAATAGGCTCAGAGTATTCACCCTGTCTAATTGTAAGTTCAATATCTGATTGGTAACTAGTGATTAGTACACTGCTGGAGGCCAGGAGAGCCAACAGCTCCTTCACATGTGGAGAGTCACCCCGTAAGTGTTCCCTGCCTCTTTCAGTTCCTTAAATTTCTTCCACTCTAATGGGGCCCATGTCCTTCCCTGGGGGCCATCGAACCTGGGGCTAGCTTCTCCCCAAATCCTGGTCTCCTGCATTCCTAATTCTGTGTGCAAATCTCCAAATCCTCCACAAGGAGCAGGAGGGAAGCCTTCCTCAGGGCAGGTGGAGGGCCGAGATGTAGGCCATGACTGAGGCAACCTTTCCTCTGTGGCCCTCTCCTCCCTCCTCTTCTCCCTGCCTCCTCCCATGGCAAGACAGAGGGGAAGCCTTCCCGAGAACAGCCCAAGGTCCCAGTGGACCCTTTGCTGATTTTGTGGGACATCTGTGGACAGCTGTCATAGGAACTGATGGTGAAAATGCAGCAACAGGAATCATGATAATAATAATAATCATCATCTTGCTGGAGAAAATGCCAATGAGGTTTGTAGAAGAACCACACTGGGACTACACAGGGATGCTCCTCTAGAGGAGATCATGAGAGGCTGCGCCACAGTGGCACAAATGCCCTTTGCACATAGGCTATGATGCAGAACATGGGAAGACAGAGTCCCTCGTGGCCAGGGACTTCAGAGAGACTCGCCATGCCTTCAGTGTGGTAAAGTCGGGCACCTGAAAGCTCAGTGTCGGCACAGAGACAGAGTGAGAACACAGGATGAGAGAACAAGACCCAGAACCCCATGTCCAAAATGCAACAGAGGCTTCCAGAATGTAGATTGACTCAGGAAAGGGCAAGGGGGCTCGGCTGTATTTTTGTGCCTCTCTCTCTCTCTCTCTCTCTCTCTCTCTCTCTCTCTCTCTCTCTCTCTCTCTCTCTGTCTCTCTCTCTCTCTCTCTCTCTCTCTCTGTCTCTCTCTCTCTCTGTCTCTCTCTGTCTCTCTCTGTCTCTCTGTCTCTCTGTCTCTGTCTCTGTCTCTGTCTCTGTCTCTCTCTCTCTCTCTCTCTCTCTCTCTCTCTCTCTCTCTCTCTCTCTGTCTCTGTCTCCCCCCTCCCCTCTCTCTCTTTCTCTTCTTTTTTTTTACTCTATTTCAATATCTGTCTCTTTCTCTGTCATTGTGTCTTCGTTCTGTTTCTCTGGCTCTTTCTTTTTCTCCTATTCATTCTCTTATTTTCTGGTGCTCTCTATTTCTCCCTCTGGCACTTTCTTTCTCTCCTTTTTTCTAGCTCTGGCTTGCTCTCTCTAACTCTTTTTCTGTGTCTTTGTTTCTGTCTCTGAGTTGCTCTTTTTCTAACTCTTTCCTACTCTGGCCCCCTTCTCTGTTTCTCTGTCGATTTGTCTCTCTCTTGGGTTTTTTCTCTTTCTCACTTTCTGACTCTCTTCTTCTCTCCCACTGTCACATTCACTGTCTCCCTCTCACTCTGGTTTACTGGTTTGAATCATCTCATTGTTGAAGAGAGGCATGTTCATCAGAATGGATCATTGTACAGTCTTGTTGTTGCCATGTACAATGATCTCCTGGTTCTGCTCATTTCCCTCAGGGCCTCTCTGAAATCTTCCTGCTGGTCGTCTCTTACAGAACAATAATATTCCATTACATTCATATGCCACAGTTTATTCAGCCATTCTCCAACAGATGGGCGTCCACTCAGTTTCCAGTTTCTTGCCACTACAAGGAGGGCTGCCACAAACATTATTGCACATGTGGGTCTATTTCCCTCCTTTAAGATCTCTTTGGGATATAAGCCCAGTAGAACTACTGTTTTTTTTAAGATATATAGAGAAGTGACTCAAATTTATAAGAATTCAAACCATTCTCCAATCAATAAATGGGAAAAGGACAAGAACAGACAATTTTCATATAAAGAAATTGAAAATATTTCTAGTCATATGAGAAGGTGTTCCAAATCACTATTGATCCCATGAATGAAAGTTAAGACAACTCTGAGATACCATTACACACCTGTCAGATTGGCTAGAATGAGAGGGAAGGATAATGCAGAATGTTGGAGAGGATGCGGGAAAACTGGGACACTGACACATTGTTGGAGGAATTGTGAATACATCCAGCCATTCTGGAGAGAAATCTGGAACTATGCCCAAAAAGTTATCAAACTGTGCATCCCCTTTGATCCAGCAGTGCTACTACCGGGCTTATATCCCAAAGAGATCTTAAAGGAGGGAAAGGGAACCCCATGTGCAGTTTTTTTTAATTTTCAAAACATTTGCAAGGATAATTTTTCAACATTAATCCTTGTAAAATCTTGTGTTGCAAATTTTCTCTTCCTTCCCTCACCCTTCCTCTAGATGGCAAGTAATCCAGTTTTATGTTAAACACATAAAAATAAGCATTTAATCAAATATATGTATACAAATGATCATGCTGCATAAGAAAAATCAGATCCAAAAGGATCCTCTCTCTGGGTGTAGATGGCTTTCTGCATCACAAGATCATTGGAACCAGCCTCAGTCATCTTCTTGCTGGAAAGGGCCACTTGAATCCAAATTGATCATTGTATAATCTTGTTGTTGCCATGTCCAATGATTTGTTCTGCTCACTTCACTCACCATCACTTCAAGTAAGTTTTGCCAGGCCTCTCTGAAATCATCCTGCTGGTTCTTTCTTACAGAATAATAATATTCCATCACATCCATATACCATAGTTTATTCAGCCATTCTCCAACTGATGGGCATCCACTCAGTGTCCAGTTTCTGGCCACTACAAAAAGGCTGCCACATTTTTGCACATGTGGGTCACTTTCCCTTTTTTTAGATCTCTTTGGTATATAGGCCAGTAGAAACAACTGATGGAGCAAACTGCAAACCGAGTGGATACCTATCCATTGGAGAATGGCTGAATAAATTGTGGCATGTGAATATTATGGAATATTATTGCTCTGTAAGAAATGACCAGCGGGATGATTTCAGAAAGGCCTGGAGAGACTGACAGGAACTGATGCTGAGTGAGATGGGCGGGACCAGGAGATCATTGTATACTTGAACAACAATACTAAATGATGATCAATTCTGAGGGACGTGGCCATTCTCAACAATGAGATGAACCAGATCAGTTCCAATAGAGCAGTAATGAACTGAACCAGCTACACCCAGCGGAAGAACTCAGGGAGATGACTATGAGCCACTACATAGAATACCCAAGCTCTCTACCTTTTTCCGCCTGCATTTTGGACTTCCTTCACAGGTTAATTGTACACTATTTCAAAGTCCGATTCTTTTTGTACAGCAAAATAACTGTTTCGACATGTGTACATATATTGTATTTAACTTATACTTTAACACACTTAAAACGTATTGGTCAACTGCCATCTGGAGGAAGGGGTGGGGGGAAGGTGGGGAAAAGTTCGAACAAGAGGTTTTGGAATTGTCAATGCTGAAAAATTACCTGTGTATACATTTTGTAAATAAAAAGCTATGATAAAAAATTAAAAACAAAAAACAAAAGAAACACCCTGGATTAAAGGGTGTGCTCGACTTGATAATGCTTTGTGAGCATAGTTCCACATTGCTTTCCAGATTCTTTGGATCAGTTCTCAATTCCATCAACAATGTATTAGTGTCCCAGTTTTCCCACATCCCTTCCAACATTTGTCACTATCTTTTCCTATCATCTCAGTCAAACTGAGAGGTGTGTAGTGATACCTAAGAGTTCACTTAATTGGCATTTCTCTGATCAATAGTGATTTAGAGCATCTTTTCTTATGGCTAGAAATGGTTTTAATTTCTGTATTTGAAAAGTGCCTGTTCATATCTTTGGCCATTTATCAATTGGAGAATGGCTTCAATGCTTATAAATCTGAGTCAATTTTTTATATATTTGAGAAATGAACCCTTTATCAGAACCCTTCAATGCAAATTGTTTTCCCATTGCAGATAAAATAACAAGAAACATAATTCAATGCCATGTCAAGGTTCAAAGAGTTGAGATTAGACCTTGTTGCATAGCTCTGTTGATGTAGAAGGGACCGGGTAGAATACTATAAATAGTCCTATCCAAAGAATCAGCTTCACATACAAAATTAGAGATAAACAGAATTGTAGCCTTCAGTCTGGAAATGTCCAGTTCAAGAAGAATCGAGGTCAGGTGAGATGGGTTCAGAGGGCCCAGAGTGGTCACTGACCTAAAAAATTGGTCCCCAAATGGGAATCTGTTCACTGGCATTGACTATTAGAGTCAAGAATTCTGAGTTCTGGTCCAAGCTCACCTGTTAGATAAACATTCACCAAGTCATGTCCCCTTAAAGGGCATCATTTCCTCATTGATCACTGGAAGGAGGTAACTTTCTAGAAGTTGCTGAATTAGACCATTTCAGGTTCCAGTGATACCATCAGAGGACCATGGAATTGAAGAGGATTGTAGAGGTAATCTGCTTTAACCCCTCATTTTAAAACTGAGTCCCATAGAGAGAAGTGACTTGTCCAAGGTCACATGTAACAGGTAGTAGCCCCCAGATTTGAAATTCCAATTCCCCATCTACATGCTTTCC
Organism: Sminthopsis crassicaudata; assembly: GCF_048593235.1. Taxonomy (NCBI): domain Eukaryota; kingdom Metazoa; phylum Chordata; class Mammalia; order Dasyuromorphia; family Dasyuridae; genus Sminthopsis; species Sminthopsis crassicaudata. The sequence goes on along the minus strand of NC_133618.1, from coordinate 463,271 downwards.
CATTGCACCACCCTCTAATTCTCAGAGAGAAGTCTTGAAGGGAAGGATCTCGGTTTATTTTTTACGAATTCATAATCTCCAGGAAGCAGTGGGACAGGAAATATCTTTAACTGTGCATAAGGGAAGACCTATGTCCTAATCCTACCTCAGAATTTATTTCCTGAAAATACTCGATCCTTAACTAATTTGGCTTCCTCATCTGTAAAATGGGTGTTAAGTACTACATAGGGTGGTTGTGGAGATCAAATGAAATAACATGTGAAAGTTAGCGAGCCTTCCAATGCTCCATCAGTGCTAGCTGTCCTTGGTTTTCCTGGACCAGTTACTTTATAACTAAAAGAACTCTATAATTCTTATTTTTAAAGAAAAGTAGACCCCAAAATGTGGTTCATTGCTATATATATATATATATATATATATAGTTAAAAACAGGTTCTAAGATACCAGAGATTTTCAACTTTTATTTTTATTCCCCTGGCTTAGTTCAAAGTTATAATTAAATAAAAATCACATTTATCAAGTCTTCCTTCTAACTTTTAAATGCAAGAATACCTAGGTTGGACTGGAGGTTTGGGAGAAGGTGGGATGGAGTGGGGTTGGGGCATATATTTCCTTCCCCCAGGGAACTTTGCAAGCTATGAATCCATGGATTCCTACATAAGCCTGTGGACAGCATAGGGCGACCTCCTGTTTTACCTTCCTTCAGTCAGTCGATAAGCAGGAAGAATACCAGAAGGATAGAAGTCAGTTGGTATCAACCACTGTGCCCAATAGAAGTGAAATATAAACTAATTCATGTTGAAAATATCCCAGCGAGGTTCAAACATTAGCCCATCCACTGGTGGTGCCATTAGGGAAATGTTACAGCTGATTCCATATTAATCATTCTCTAATTCTTTATTGTTTCCAGTTGCCAGGTTTCTCGTGGCATTGCTCCACATCTGGAAGAAAAAACAACTTGGTTCCTGGCCCTCCCTCTCCCTCCCTCCTTACTTCCCTTCCCTGAGGACATGGATGAAGTGGGATTTATTTTTTTACTCTGCTGCCCCGGGTCAAATCCATTTTATTTCTTTCTGCTCCTCTCAGTGGGACTGGGGGTGATGTCTGGAAGCAACTGAAGTAGAGACAGGATTCATTAAATCAAAGGGGGAGATAGGCTGAAGAGAAATTAAAAAGAAAAAGAAATGTCTTCTCCAAAGCAGATGTGGGTAGTGGGAAAATGAGGAAGGATTCCCCAGGTTCTTTGGGTGGTTGACAGCAGCATGGGTCAGGCCTCTCCTCTCTTGCTTTTTCCCAGGGAGTCCAGGGCCAAGCCAGTGGGAAGATCACTTGTTCCCTGACCATTGCCCTGCCCTGATCCTTTAAGATGTGGACACGTGGGAGTATTTCTAACGGGTCATCTTAGGTACAGTGAGCATCTTCTCCCTTTCTTGTGGCCTCAGTACAGGCGGCGGGTACATAGGATGGAGCCAGAGAAAGGTTTTAAAATAAAGAATGTAAAGAGAAAGAGGTAAGAGCTTCATTTTTAGTCTCGAATCTGGCTCTGTGTGGGCGGGGCTGGGGCGGGTGCACCCCTGCTGCAGTGGCAGAGGAGGGGGAGGGGAGGCCAGTGACTTATGGGGGAGGGGGGAACCCAACCCCTAGATGCGGGGAAGGGCTGTGATTCTGTATCTTGCACAGCATCCCCAGGTGTTGCAGCTAAGACTTTTGAGAGGGGAGGAGTCACTCACTGAACAAGGGCTGGTCCAACCCGCCAGACCTGCTGCCCAAGGCTTCCTGCTGCCCAAGGCTTCCCTGCTTGTGGACCCTGTCCTTGCAGCTTAGGAACTGAAGGGCCCAGAGGGACGGCGAGCTTACAGCTTCTCCGGGGCGTCGAGTCCTCCCCAGGTGAGTGCACCCAGAGCCTGGGAGAACCAGTCAGGGTTGTTTGTTTGTGCTGTGTAAGGAATACAGTCCTCTCGTTGACTTTCTAGAAAGCCAGAGGGGGACTCAGCAAAGCTGGGGCCTCTTTATTTTCTGGCTGTGGCTCCCATGTTTTCTTGTACTGAGCTACTGATGTCTGGAAACTTTCTGGAGTCTGTGGTGCCAGGGAGAGTGGGCCTCTGACACCCAGGGGAAACCCAGGAACGTCTTGATGTGGGTGATTCTTGAGCCGAGCCTTCCAGGAGCTTAGTGGTTTCCATGAAGAATTCCTTCAAAATGAGTTCTTTGCCCTAAAGCATGAACAATAGGGAGTCTTGGGTGGGCACAGGGTGGGGATGATGCTTAGTTGTCCCACCCTTCGGGTTCTCCTTCCATGGATACAGACCCGAGGTGTGACTTGGGTGCTTTCATGTGATAGTTAGGAGCTCATTCAGAGGGGAAGATGACTGCAGTCTGGGGATGAAAAGGGCAGAAAACATTTCTGTGTAAAGGAAAGACTAAAGTCGATTATTAAAGGCTGTAAGATGTTGTGACTGTTCAAAGTGATGATTGAGCTAAAGAGGAACAAAAGGAACTTATTTTAGAATATACCCCTAATATACATATAAATGTGTCAACAGCTTTCAAATGAATAGGCTTTGGATAAAAAACAACCCTGTGGTATGTGATTAAAAAAGAGTCAAATCTCTTTGTGAATGATACAAGCTGATACCTCATTGTTTGGGAGCAGTTTCACATTTTGAGTCCGCAGGGAAAGATCTTTCATTTATTAAAAACTCGATAAATGAATGTATAGGAACACAGTGTCAAGGTGCTAAAGTCATGGATGTTCCTGGGGAAGCTTCCCAGCTCCCAGCATGGTCCATGTTTCATTCAATTGTAAGGAACACTTTAACTTTGGGCAAAACCTCAAAAGAAAGAAATCACCTAAACGTGTCAGGACTGAAGTATGTTTTTTAAAGAGCTTTTGATTGAATGGGAAAAGTTGGGGAAGTGCTTTTGGAATGGAATGGAATCTTTCATGATTCCATTGATATTCGGGGGCTCTCCTGAAATTTATGAGGATTAGGAAAAGGAAATGATCGATTAAAAAGACTGATGGCTGAGCTTGAGGAGAATTGAAGGCAGCTCCCGAGGACTTCAAGGCTGCTCAAGTTCCAGCAATTAGACGTCCTCAGCTCACAGTAGGAGTCAGCTGAGGGAGTCTTCTCTGCTGGGAGAGAGAATCGGTTGCTTTGGGCAAGAGCTTCAGTGACAACTCTTACCCTTCCAAGTCACTTCCTCTCTTCTCATCCCAATGATAAAGAAACTATGTCCACAAAAGTCAGGTGACTCAGGCATCACCACATAGAACCTGAAGGGCCAGTCTGGGAAAATCTTTGTAACAATTACAGATATGCTAAGGTGGAACTTGGAGAAGTACTGGGATGCCCCTGCCTAGAGATTTTTTAATCAGAGCAGAGACGACAATTTGTCAAGTATATAATGTCGATGGGATTATTATTCTGTCTAATATCCTGGATTAGATCGTTGAGGTCATCTAACCTCTGATTCTGAGATTTTCTGATCAGATTTCTTGCAGAAGATGGACATTAGCTGACTTGGATCTTTGTATTGATAAAAATAGCTGAGTCTCCCAATTGATTATGCTACAGGATTACTTTTTTTGTGTGCCAGGTCCTGGTTCTGCCCACTGGACTTTGTATCAGATCATATAAGTCTCCCCACATATTTCTGAGACCACCCCACCTTGTCATTTCTTAATTATTCCATGCGATTTAAGTAGCAAGAGGTGTTATCTCATTGCCTGTGAGGTGGTTATAACAGTTGTTCTTATTTCCAGGTTATAGTTAGGAAGCTGCGGGTGAGAGCCATCAACTATCACAGTGAGAAATTAAACACCCTTCACTGAAGGGTTTTGGTCTTTTCATCCCTAGTCTCTAGCACTTCGATGACACCAGTGCTTAGGACCACATGGGAGAACAAACACTATAAACAAGGATGGGGTTTACAGACACAGATGTGCTCACAAGGATAAACAGAACATATTTTGGAAGTGAATTGATTTCATGTATTTTTGTATCTGAATATCTATAGTCTTAAAGTGACTTTTTGAATTGTTGCTCTTTCTCTAAATGTCTCATTTGTACAAGCAAACTTGCAAACCTAGAACGTTACCCCATACTCTTTGTACTTCCTGGGATCCATTTTTTCCTAGATAAAAGGCTTTTTTAAAAATACAGTCTCAATAAGATTATTCTTCAAAGTGGAAAACTATTTCTGTTGTACCATCTTGACGAGTCTTCACAAGTGCCTGAATTTCCCTTCATAGCACAGGATTCTAGCCTTTAAGCCCTTTCAGCCATCACATCTTTTATACATACATAATGTATAATATCTCTAATAATACAGATTTCCTAGAAATGTCAGGAGCCTTTAAATTAACATTTCCCTAGAGATGTATTTATGAGTTCTAAATTCCCTCCCTACTATAACAACTATCTGAGAGCAACAGTCTGCTCAAAATAAGGGCTGTGAAAGAAGAGGAAGGAGTGCTCCCCACCTCCAAAGGCAAACTCTTTTTCTTGACCATTTACAAAGGGTCTTCCCCTGCTAGTAATTCAATGGTAACTTGTAAAGGATGGCCAGTATCTGACGGATCTTGTGTGTGCGTCATCTCAGAACTGTAAGATTATAGTGTCCGCTTTTCTATTGTTGCCAGAGATGATTCATAGAATTGAAAACAATTTCATTAGGTTGTTGCATGGTTGTTCTGGGCCAGAACTTGAAACAAGGTACTGAGTGGGACTGAGGAGACTAGTGGTTTCCTAGTGATGTAATGATTGGTGTATACTCAGTATGGGGCACATAAGGAGAGGCTCTCAGGGTCAGAGAGGACAAGCGCATTAGAAGCTCTCTGAGGCTGAGACAGATTCATTCCCTCGCCCTCCTTTGTTGTGGCTGGAGGCTAAAGCACAAACCCTTGGAAGTCGGGGAGATTCAGAAGCCAGAGTCGGCAGTCGGGCAGAAGGAAGGAAGACAGAGAAGTAGTGGCAGCTGTCCTGTGGAGAACACTGGAACCAAGTCTGCAACAGTCTATCATCAGCCATGCTCTTTCAGTGTCACATGTTTCTGAGATCTTCTCCTTTGTTTTGAGGTTTTTCTCCTTTCCTGTCTCTCTCCAGGTGCTTGTTGCCACCCATGTGTTTCCTTCTCTGTCTGTAAAAAAACAAGCAAACCCTCTCTCCCAGGCAGTTAACCTAACTAATTCCCTTCTATTTACCACTTTCTAACTCTCTTCTCATCATCTGGCAATTACATTGGAGCTGATTACACTGCACACTGCCCTGTTGGTTTAAAAATCCTGTATTCTCCCCAATCATAATCCATTTCTGCTGATTCCTTTTCTGTTGGTTGATCAGGTAATCCCTTTCTTCCATGTTATTGCTTTTGGGCTGATTGATCACATCAGAGTCCTGACCTTCTAAAGACCCCCTGGGTGTAATCTCAGCTGCCATCATGCCCCACCTGTCTTCTGATTGATATCTTGGAGCTGGGCCCCACCTCTCATGTCCCTGGGTCAATCTATATTCTGAGGCCCAGTGAAAGCCCTTGTGGCATTTTGGACATGGGGTTTTAGGTCTTCTCTCAGCCTGTCTTCTCACTCTATCTCCATATCTACACTGAGCTCTTAGATGTCCAGCTTTTCCCACACTGAAAACATCGACGAGTTTCTCTAGAAGTCCTTTGCCAGGACCCTGTCATTCCATGTTCATCATAGTCTGGGTGTAAAAAGTATTTGTTCCCAGTGTAGCACAGCATCATATGATCTTCTCTAAAGGAGCCTCTTTGTGTAGTCCCCATATAATTCTTCTGCAAACCTCATTGGCATTTTCCTTAGCCAGATGTCTGGTCATTACTTCTGTAGCTGCATTTTCTCCAATAGTTCTTGTTAGAGCTGTTTGCAAATGTCCCACAAAATCCGCAAAAGGTTCATTGGGACCTTGCTCTATTTTTGTGAAGGCTTCACCTCTATCTTTCTGTCTGGGGAGGGAACCCCAAGCTTTTATTGCAGCCATTGCGATCTGCTCATACACTGTTATGGGATAATTAATCTCTTCTGAATTCTCTCCATACTGACCTTCACCAGCTAGTTGATCAAAAGTGAATTGTGTGTTAACTCCTCTTTGCCTATTGCATCTGACTTGAATCCTACATAATTCATGATACTCTGAAAGCCACAACAAGTTTTGTCCAAGTTCCAGGCATGTCCTTGCTATGGACTTCCAAACATTTGGGGATAGGACTTCATAAGACAAACCATCTAGTAACATTTTAACATAAGATGATGTAGCCCCATAAAGAGTGCAACCTTTTTTCAAATCCTTAATTTTATCAAATCAATAGGAGTATATCTTCTCCATTTTTGACCTGAAGAGTCAAGCTCTTCAATCACATCTATAAAATCAGATATATCCTCTCCTTCATTTTTTGCCTTAACCAATGCTTTTTCTAATTTTGTCATAGGCTGCTTACTAGGTGTTCTGAATTTGTTACTGCCTCTCCCCCTCCTCCTTCCCCTTCCACCCATGAAGGGTTAATTGAGGGAGGCGGCGATGGGAAATGCTCCTGTTGTGAAGTGCCACTCTCAGAATTATACTTAACTCCATTCTTATCTGATTCTTCATCCTTTTCACCTAGTTTAGTTGAAACCTCCCCCTCCTGCTCTTTCTTCTTTTTCCTTATTCTATACTTTATTTTATTTCCTATAGCCAGTTGTATTAAATTGTGTGTATTAAGTGTGTCTTTGGAAATTGAGTCAGGTTTGTTTTTGTTGTAGTCTTGACAAAGTTGCTCTCCCACTAATTTCCATTCCTCTAGATCCAATTCTTTTTCCATAGAGATCCAAGGAGATATGTACTGCACATTTCTAAAAATTCAGTGATCTACTCCAAAATTATAATCAATCCTTGGCTTTTCATAACCTTGACAATGCCCTCTAAACATTTTCCTTGAACAGAAGGCTGTTTTCTAAAAATTTTCCCCATTTCGCTGAAATTCTACTTTAACTCTTTAACAAAGTTTCCTTCTTGTACTCACCATAATTTCTGGGACAGAGAGACTTTTCCACTGAAATCAGGATCCTGTCTGTCCCACATTGGGGCACCAAAATGTAATGTTCTCTTCTCTAAATTATAATCATTCTCTGGGAGCAGATTTCTTGGGGAGCTTCTGGAAGCAGCCTTAGTTTCAGTTCAGTTCAATAATCCCAAGTGCAGCCAGGAGTTAAAGTCCAAATCCTTTATTTGAAATCTTATCTCCTTCCTTGGGCCCAGTTAGCTTTAATAGAGGCCTGTCTCTCTCCTTGGTTCTCGAGAGTTCTTTGGGATACAGACCCAATAGTGATAGTGGTATTTCTGGATCAAAGGGTATACAGAGTTGGATAGCCCTTTGGGCTTTATTCCAAATGGTTCTCCAGAATGGTTGACTCAGTTCACAAATCTACCAGCATTACATTAGATTTCCAATTTTCCCGCATCCTCTTCAATATTTATTATATTCCTTTTCTATCATATTAGCAAATGTCATAGGTGTAAGGTGATGCCTCAGAGTAATTTTAATTTGCATTTCTGAAATGAAGTTATTTTGAACATTTTTTCATATGACTATAGATAACTTTAATTTCTTCATCTGAAAATTGCCTGTTCAAATACTTTGACCTTTTTATCAATTAGGAAATGTATCCTTATAATTTTGATTCAGTGGTATGTGTGTATGTGTGTGTGCGTGAGTGTATATATATATATATAGAGAGAGAGACAGAGAGGAAAGGAGTGAATAAAAACAACAATGTTTGCTGTTTTACTGATAAAGGTTAAGTGACATAAGCAGGTATACATATCTAATAAATGTCTAAGGTAGAATTTGAACTCAAGTTTTTGTGACTTCAAATCCAGAATTGTATCTACTTAAGTAGTTCATTTTCTAATTGTTGAGTTCATGATCCTGGCAGAAAATTGAATTAGACATGTCTAATAAATAGTTGGATTGAAGTAAAGGAGCTTAGGGAAAAGGTGAAGCTAGAAAATTGTTTTTAAAAAAGCCTTCAAAGCTGAATGAGGTCTGTAAGGGAGAGATAGCATTGAAAGTAGAATTAGAATTGATCTAATGGACACTGAGTAGGAAAAGCAACAATGAGCTATCCTGACAATAGCATACAGGAATGGGAGATGATTATAAGTGAAGCGGATGATCCCAGACAGCACCCCAGGATGCTGACAGTGCCTTCAGGAGGCCATCTCAAATGGAGGATTGGGTGGATTGGTTTAACTAGCACTTAGCAGCTCCCTCTAAGCCCTTAGCTAAGAGGATGTTGGTCCCCTTATCTTAGAGAGGAAGAGGTAAGTCCTCTCACATTGTTTCTTGAGATGTTTTAGACTCTTGGGAAAGAAGGAAACGATCAGGTGCAGAAATATGTCCAACCTGTGTGTAAGCTGTACAACCCTGAATGCTTAAATCCTTTTGGTAAAGGCAGTATCCCTGATTGGTAAGAATCCACCCAGATTAATAAATAAATAATGAAGAGTCCTAGAGAAATGACTAAAAAAGTATTAGAAATAATCCACAACTTTAGCAAAGTCGCAGGATACAAAATAAATCCATATAAATCATCAGCATTTTATATATCACTCACAAAAGCCAACAGCAAGAGATACAAAGAGAAATTCCATGTCAACTGTCAACAGGATAAAATATTCAAGAATCTATCTGCCAAGGGAAAGTTAGGAACTATATAAGCAATACTTCAAAACACTTTCCATGAAAATAAAGTCAGATCTAAACAATTGGAAAAAATATCACATGCTCTTGGATAGGTGGAATGAATATAATAAAGATGACAATACTACCTAAACTATTAATTCGGTGCTATGCCAATCAGACTCCCAAGATATTATTTTACTGACCTAGAAAAAAATAACAAAATTGAACTGGGAGAAAAAAAGGTCAAAACTTTCAAGGGAATTAATGAAAAAAAAAAAAAAAAAAAAGCAAATGAAGGTGGCCTACCTGTATCAGATCAAAAACTATGTTATGAAAGCCGCAGTTATCAAAACCATTTGCAACTGGCTAAGAAACAGAATAGTTGATCAGTGGAACAGGTTAGGTTCACAAGACAAAATAGTCAACGACTACAGTAATGTAGTGTTTGACAAAGCCAAAGGCCCCAGCTTTTGGGATAAAAAGTTCATTATTTGACAAAAACTACTGGGAAAATTGGAAACTAATATGGTAGAAAGTAGGCATAGACCCACATAGACCCATACTTAACACCGCCTACCAAGATAAGATCAAAATGGGTTTATGATCTAGACAAAAAGAATATTATAAACAAAATAGACCATAGGATACTTGACCTCAGATCTGTGGAGAAGGAATTTGTGACCGAATTGATATAATTTGTTAATAGCCATCTGATATTTCAAATCTATATCATTTATTATTTTCTAATTTTGCTTGTATTGGGATTTTGGGGAAACCCTTGTGTAGGAAAAGTTCCTAATGAACAAATGACTTCTAGAGGGTGATGTAATTATACCTTTACTGAACTAACTCCCTTTGGATCTGGATGCCAAATGATGAATTCAGCTGCTCAAGAGTAGGGTTACAATACTTAGCAACACTAGGAATTATTTGACCATTCTTTGTTTTAAAACAATACTTTAAGATTTGGGGAGGGAGAGACCTTGAAAATTCTATATGGAAAGACCTGGGATTTAACAGGTGGGTTCTCTTTGGAAAAGGTCAGAAAATCTTATCAGCCTTGGGGAAGACGTTGCTAAAGGAAAACTGTCCAATTCTGATTGGGAAAGACCTCTCAATATCCAAGATGGTGGTGGTGTTTAGTTTATTCTTAATATAGGAATGATTGTTGTCTGATAAGATTGACCATTGATGGCAAAAATTATAAAACTGAATCTGGAAGAATTTGTGTACAAATTATACCTTTGAACCACTGTTAGTCTCAGCAACTTGATTCAAGTTGATCACCTGAAGTTGACAGAATGACATAACTTTCCTGACCCTCAAGAGTGGAACAAGACTGAATGACTTAAAGACAAATGCTCTCCACACTTACAGCCGCCTTTAAGGTAAGACCAAGGGCTGCTAGGAGCCCATAGTGCTCAAAGCCCCAACCCTCACCCTAAACCAGGAAGACTCAATTGCCTGTTGAGTTTAAATCCTGTCTCAGATTAGGTGTGTCAGTCCAGCCACCTCACTGAACCCTGTTTGCCTGTTTCCTCTTCTATAAAATGAGCTGGGGAAAAAAAAAAAAATTTTTTTTCAAGCCATTTCCAGTATCTTTGGTTCCACTGAAGTGACTGAACAACAAATCAGGCAAAAGACTATCAGGTTCAATTTGATGGCAATGGTCTCCTCCAAGCATTCATTCTATAAACTTAAACCTTCTTTCAGGAGAGATTGTATGAGTGATCTAAAGACCACCAGGCCTAATTGTCACAACTCAAGTCAAGTGAGGGACAAAGCTCTGAATATTAGCAGTTTATTAAGTAAGCACAATTTTAATAGTAAAGAGGACTAATGGATTCTTAATGGAGCTAATGACCTGAAGGATGAAAAGTTCTCTTGTTCCCCATTTTAAAGATTGAACAAAAAACAGAAGTTGGTAGGTGGGGAAAACAATCTAAATAGGTAAAGGACGAACAGTATCACGGGGACAGGGACAATTTGATTGGTTGAAAGTCTGAAATGTGAATTGGGAACAACATCTTTTTTTATCACAAAAACATTGATACTTGCCACCTGGATCTTGCAGAAATAACTGATAGCAAATTTCCTCCAATTGTACAAAAATAGAGACAGCATTTCCAGAAATGGCACTGTCTGGGCTAGTACAGGTAGCAATAGATGCTTTTTAAAAATTATTTAATTTTCACAAAAATTTTATACATAGATAATTTTCCAGCATTGACAATTGCAAAACCCTTTGTTTCAACTTTTCCCCTCCTTACCCCCACCCCTTCCCCTAGATGGCAGGTTTACCAACACATGTTAAATATAACAATAGATGATTTAGAAAAAAATCACAATAGTGAACCAAGTAGAAAATAAATTTCCTGGGCATGAAATGATTTGCAAGTGGTGCTGAGAGAACAATTTCTTTGGAATTTGAGTGTTTTATAGAAACAATGCACATTTCAACTTCAGCCAGAGTTTTCTTCCAATTAAAAATGAGTGATGGAAAACTGAACTTAGCTTTTAATTGAACTTTTGAACTCATGAGCTTCCCCCCCTGAAGATGGCTTTTGTTCTCAAAGAGGGTTGATGCCATCAGCAAGTGATGTCTTGATTGGCAAGTGACTTGGGCAAAGTCAATAGCCTTACTCTATCTAATTCTGGACCATCTGAGCCCAGTGGCAAGATACCAGCCAAGACGAATGTGATGGTCCCCCATTTCTGTCTAATGTATCAACCTATCAATAACTGACAGATTGTAGGGTCGCAAAGTTGTGTTTTTCCACTGTTAGCAAAACAGATTACCAAGTTACAAGATTTCACAAGTTCATTTATACTCCAGCTGGTACCATCTCTGGCAGCTGCCTCTCTCCATTTGTTAAGGGAGTCAGATGTTTGCTAAACAATGCACTTTGTGAACTTTCTTGTGTCCTCTGTTGGAATAACTGACTTTGCTCATTCTTCACATTAAAGAATTGTGGGACAAGAGGAGAGGAGCTGGTCACATGGTAAGGAAGAGGGCTGATGAGTAGTTAGCCAGAACACTTTACAAGTGCCCTTGAAATGGTAGCAGAAAGGAATAAGAAGGATTCCATCATACATGATAGATGCTCTGTGATGAACTTACATGAAACCTGGGCAAGAGTCGCAGAGGATGGACAGACAGACATTGCTGGATCTACATTGTTGGAAGAAATTCGAATTGAAGAAATCAATCAGGATATCTGAGTATTTGAGGGAATCACCATGTAGCTAGTTTTTCTTGCTTATTCTCAATTCAGTCTATCTCCATTTACATATCCCCATACTTCTTTGAATTCTTCCTATCCACTTTTTTTTCATGGCACAATATTCCAGTATGTGCATTATCATAACTTGTTTAGACATTCTCCAACTAAAATTCATCAATTTTTTATTTACAACCAAAAAACCAAACTAAAAAAAAAATAAAAAAAAAATCCATGGCAATGAATATTTTAGTGTAGATGGAATCCTTTTTTCCCTCAATTCCTTAGAGTTCAAGCTTTGCTGCAGGGTCTCTTTATCACAAAGTATGTGACATATCATCACCTTTTAATAAATCCTGACTCTAAATGACTTTTCAGAACAGTTGGACCATCAATACATAGCTACATATATTGTATTACTGTGTATCTAATTCGATAAACCACCCTCCCCCAGTGCTATTTCCAGCTTTTGGGATTATTACTGTCAATTGGATGGATTTAAGATGAAACCTCAAAGTTGAAAGCTTTCATTTTTAAATGCATCTTAATAAAATATCTTCTGCCTGAACAAATATAGCAAGAAACCTATTTCATTAGTTGCACAGAGTTCTTCATTTAGAAAGGATGTGCAAGTTTCCTACATCAACAATGATCTAGGTTTAGAATTGGTGATCTCTTATTGCCTCTTCCAAACTGCCATATCTCACCCAGAAGGCTTAATGAAGTAATCTGAGTCATTACCCTTAATCTGAAGCTGAGAACCAGTAATAAATGGCATGGAGGCATGGGGTTCATTTAAAAACTCTTCTTTGGCTTCTTAAAGGATTTAGGGTGGGAACAGAACATAACACTAGTCTACATGCACTGAGCTCCAGTCAAATAAAATTACTTTCCCAAGCCCAGAATTGCAGAATCAAAATTTCAACCCATGTCCTGACTCCAAATATAGTGCCCTTCCATTCTGATGCTGCCTTTCAAGTAGGTGACCAGGTGGAAAAAAAGGATCCAGTATGCCTAAGAAGTTATCAGCCCCCTCTAGTGCTCTTTTATTTTACCTTCCTCACTTCCCCCTTATAGTTAGAGGTGGCCAAGTACAAAAGGCATCAGCACTACCACATCTTCTCCCAGGATTCTCTCCCTAATTCATTTTCCTCCTTATTTTAATGCCTTTACATTTCTTCATAGATTTGGCAATTAACAGTCAGATTTTTATATAAAACCCTTTCCATATTGGTTATATACATAAGGTTTCCCTCCACTGTGGATTCCTTGATGTTTAGTAAGAGATAACCTTTTTGTAAAAGCCTTCCCACACCGGTTACATTCGTAAGGTTTCTCTCCAGTGTGGATTTTTTCATGTTTGATAAGATCTCCCTTTCCTATAAAAGCCTTTCCACACTGGTTACATTTACAAGGTTTCTCTCCAGTGTGGATTTTTTGATGTTTGATAAGATCTCCCTTTCCTATAAAAGCCTTTCCACACTGGTTACATTCATAAGGTTTCTCTCCAGTGTGGATTTTTTGATGTTGGTTAAGGTTTCCCTTTCCTATAAAAGCCTTTCCACACTGGTTACATTCATAAGGTTTCTCTCCAGTGTGGATTCTCTGATGTTGGTTAAGATCTCCCTTTCGTATAAAAGTCTTTCCACACTGGTTACATTCATAAGGTTTCTCTCCAGTGTGGATTTTTTGATGTTGGATAAGATTGCCCTTTCCTATAAAAGCCTTTCCACACTGGTTACATTCATAAGGTTTCTCTCCAGTGTGGATTTTTTGATGTTTGATAAGATCTCCCTTCCGTATAAAAGTCTTTCCACACTGGTTACATTCATAAGGTTTCTCTCCAGTGTGGATTTTTTGATGTCCAATAAAACCTTCCTTGCTTCTAAAGGCCTTTCCACACTGGTCACATTTGTAAGGTTTCTCTCCAGTGTGGATTCTCTGATGTTCAGTAAGAGATACCCTTTTTCCAAAAGTCTTTCCACACTGGTTACATTCATAAGGTTTCTCTCCAGTGTGGATTCTCTGATGTACAGTAAGAGCATTCCTTCCTGTAAAGGCCTTTCCACACTGGTTACATTCATAAGGTTTCTCTCCAGTGTGGATTCTCTGATGTTCAGTAAGAGTTCTTCTTTCTGTAAAAGCCTTTCCACAATGGTTACATTCATAAGGTTTCTCTCCAGTGTGCTTTCTCTGATGTACAGTAAGAGCATTCTTTACTGTAAAAGCCTTTCCACACTGGTTACATTCATAAGGTTTCTCTCCAGTGTGGATTCTCTGATGTGCAATAAGAGTTCTCTTCATTCCAAAAGCCTTTCCACACTGGTTACATTCATAAGGTTTCTCTCCAGTGTGCTTTCTCTGATGTACAGTAAGATATTCTTTTTTAATAAAAGTCTTTCCACATTGTTCACATTCATAGGGTTTCTCTCCAGTGTGGATTCTCTGATGTACAGTAAAATATTCTTTTTTAATAAAAGTCTTGCCACATTGTTTACATTCATAAGGTTTCTCTCCGGTGTGGATTCTATGATGTGTAATAAAACTATCCTTCCATCTAAAAGCCTTTCCACACTGGTTACATTCATAAGGTTTCTCTCCACTATGGATTCTCTGATGTTTAGTAAGAGCTCCCTTTCTTCTAAAAGTCTTTTCACAGGGTTCACACTCATAAGGGTTCTCTTCAGTGTGGATTCTTTGATGTTTAATAAGAGCTCCATTTTGTCTAAAAGACTTTCCACATTGGTTACATTCATAAGGTTTTTCTCCTGTGTGGATTCTCTGGTGTACAGTAAGAATTCCTCTTTTTATGAAAGTTTTCCCATATTGGTTACCTTCATAATGTCTCTCCCCAATCTGGATTCTCTCATGTGATTCACAGATTTCTCTCCAAGTAAAGTTACAGGGACTATCACACATGAGGCTTTGCTTGTGAGTTTGAAACCCAGAATGGCTTATATCTGCAGGAGTTCCCTTCATTCCAAATCTGAGCTCTGCTTGAAAGAAAGAAAACAATAAAGAAATATAAACTTGATGCAGAGCATATATATGTTTGTTTATATTCCCTTCTGTCCATGAGCAAAAGAGAAACTCAGTTATTTTCTCTTTTCCTAGGCAAAGAGAAAAATTTTAAATGGGCAGAAGCAAACACTTTAAATCTCATTACTTTATATTCCAAAAAGACATTTTTAAGGAGCTTCATGCACTTTTACAGTGGAACCTCAGAATAAACCTATAACAACTGTGAAAGGGCCTTCATTCTGATTCGGTTCACAACTCAGATCAGAATGGCTGAGTGATTTGACTTCAATCCCAGCAGCTTAGACTAGGATTTACATTCTGTGAATGGACATGCTCTGCCTACAGTATGCGACAAAGGATCTCCACGCATTTTTCCCTTTGCCTTTCATTATTTCTACTTTCAATGCTTTTTCAATAGATTTGTCATGTGGTGCATATATACTAAATACTCAAGTTATTTTATGCTCCATCCTACCTGTAACTATAACAAATTTCCATGATGATGACTTTCAATTTTAATTTTTTTTGATTACATTATCTGAGATCATATTCAGAAGGCTAACCCACTTGTTACAATTTGTAACTCAAACCTGAGTATAACTTACATCAAAAGTTTTTTTGTTCTGACAGATTACTTTTTTGAGATAGCTACTAGTTATGACTTTTTTAAACAATTATCATGGGGTAGCTATGTGGCCCAGTGGATATAGTCCTGAATTCAGGAGGACCTGACATCAAATCTGCTCTCAGACACTTAACACTTTCTGGCTGTGTGATCCTGGGTAAGTCACTTAAACCCAACTGCTTCAGGAGAAAAAAAAAAAATACCTTTATCATTATGTGTCCCCTGCATAACATAACACACAAAAAAAGTATAAAAATATCCACATCTGAAAATGTGTTTCATATGGAAAATTGAGTTCCCCATCCTGTGATATGGAAGGGAGGTCCACTATGCCAATCCTTTCCCTTTCAGAAGCTCACAAATCCCTTGAAGGATTGAGATAATGATTCAAGAGATCTCACCCAAAAATGTCTCAGTGGCACCTTCAGTGGTAAATAAATGCCTGAGTTGGTTATACAGGTAGCTGTCCTCTGAGACAGATGTGTACATTTCCACCTTAATAGTTGTCTTTCAGTGATTTCAAACTCTCACAATCACCAACACACTGCAGAGGAGGATTGTGCAGTGATCCCATCAAACTCTGGCTCCTTCTAAGTGCAACAGACTAAGTACAGACTTTCGGTTTCTGAAAATGATATTACAATGTTCCCAGCATGCCAGGAAGGTTGAACATTCATATACAAATGGGCAGAGGAGTGCAAAGATCCATGGGGTTGTCTCTCCCCAGACAAGTGTCATTCTCTCCTTCCTGGGTTACCTAGCAACTCCATCTCTAATCGCCTGAGTAAGATGTGACTTGGGTCTGCATTCCTGCAGCAGTGCTGGCAGAGTACTTGAGAACCATGGTCAGGAGGCAGGGACAGGAGAGTCATTATGAAATCATCATGGAAGGCCACAACCTTTCCAGAAAATCAGATCTTAAAATGCCACTCATTGACATGTGTAAGCTTATTTTCTAATTTGAACGTTTCCTCTAATTATATTATTCTTCTATCTGGCTGTTTCTCAAAGGAATTGGTTGGGGACATGGGTTGGTCATTCAGTAGGGATTCAGTTACTATCCTTTCAAAGGTTGTATGTAAATATTATAGAAAAGCAACATAAAGCAATATTTGAAATGGACTCTTGAGTACATTTGTCATTTAGTGCAATACTTGTCAAGAGCCAATATAAATATAAATCTTTTTTTTTTAATACTAATTAGCAATTGCTTTGACGGACTAGAGTTTAAAAAATGAATTTCTATGTCTCCACAGGAGCTTGTCCAATTCTCCTGTTTTCTACCTCATACACATATGACTATGTTCATCATATCTGTTTCAAAATCAAACTACAGTTATAGTGGATAACATGTGGATGGGGCGTTGAACCAGGAAACCCAGGATTTTAATTTCACTTCAGAAAGTTGCTGGTCAAGTTATAGGATCTCTGTTAGATTCAGTTTTTTTTAATCTGTCAAATGGGCATAATAATATCAGTTAAGTCCTTGGATTCTCATGAGGATAAAATAAGACAATGCAGAGCATGGTAAATAGGGCTGTAGAAGTGCTAGCTATTTTATTTCACTTTGGCTCTTTCTTCCCCAGTCCTGCTCTCCTTCTTAAACCATTATGATCCTCACCAATTAATGATGCAGTGAAGCACTAAATTATTCAATTCATCTGGTACACAGTGGGTCTCTCCACAGTCTCTAGTGTATTGTCTGCCACTCTGTGACCTCCAGGAGATCAGGGCATGTCCCTCACATCTCTCTGTGTTCCTGGTGTTTTGCCCAGGGCTGACCTGTAGCAGGCCCTTAATTGTTTACTGACTAGAAGTTCTAAGAATGGCTCAAGTCCCAAACCTAATCGCCTGGGGCACTTTCAGGAGAGTTCCATTGCCCCAAATCCCTAACAGTGGCTTCTTATAAGATTATAGATGAGCACTGGAAGGGCTCAACAGGGCCATGGAGTGTGATCCACTCATTTTGTAGATTGGAAACCGAGGGTCAATGAGGGGCCCTGGTCACTGCTGCCAAGAAATATCCATTACAGAATTCCAAGTCTCGTCTTTCTCACTGAGCATTTACTTCAGTGTAACTCCCAGAAGAGTTTTGTAGCCATAGCTCTCAGAGACCTGCTTTCACCTGACTTACCTGGAGAGCAGCTCCTGAGGCCTTCTTGGTCCAGCATCCATCTTTGCTCAAAATAAGAGGTCACCTCTTCTCTGAGAACTGGAAGCCCTGGGCATGGAAAGCAGTTAGAAAGAAAATGGAGAGAAGTCGGCCACTGGTTCTCCTTAGGGAAACAATGAGGGTCCAGAGCTGCTCCATGCTGAAATTCAGCCCCTGATGTTCAGACATATCCGTCCATTCTCACCCACTGGGGCTTGTAGAGCAAGTCACCTAACAGAGGATGTGCCCTCTATTTTTACAGCTTCCTCTGATAGAGAGACAAAGGCCCTTCCTCCCTCCTGTCCTGTGAGGCTCCCTTCTGGCATAAACGTCAGATCACAAACTTGGATAAAAAAGAGTTACTAGGTGGGAGCAGCTTGAGGCCTGATGAAGAGGGACACTGAACTTAGTATACCTTTTTTTACAGAATGATAGACTCATTCCATAGTTTCCATTTTCCATAACTTAAAGAGAGCCCATAGTTCAGTGGAGAGTCCTGGACATAGTTTCAAGTATAGCTGAATTTGAAGTGAGCCTTGGACAATTACTACAGAAATGATGACCAGACATCGGATAAGGAAAATGCCAATGAGATTTGCAAGAGAATTATATGGGGACTAGACAAAGATGCTCCTTTAGAAGAGATCAGCAGTCCTACAGTAGGAACAAATCCTTTTTACACCCAGACTATTATGAACATAGAAAGACAGGGTCCCTCCTGGCAAAGGACTTCTAGAGAAATTCGTCGATGTTTCCAACGTGTAAAAGTTGGACATCTAAGAGCTCAGTAGATAGGGAGAAGACAGGGTTATAGAAGACCTAAAACTCCATGTGGAAAATGTCCCAAGGGCTTCCACTGGGCCTCTGAATGCAGATTGACCCAGGGAAATGAGAAGTGGACCCCAGCTCCAAGATATCAATCAAAAGATAGGTGGAGCATGATGGCAACTGAGGTTAGACACAAAGAGCCTTTAGAAGTCAGGACTCTGATGTGATCTATCAGCAGAAGAGTAATCCATGGAAGAAAGGGATTACGTGATGAGTCAGCCAAAAGGCAATCAGATTGCAGAAATGGATTACACTTGGGGAGAATACAGGCCTTTTAAACCAACAGGGCTGTGTCCAGTGCAAACAACTCCAATGTAATTGCCAGATGATGAGAAGAGATTTAGAAAGTGGTAAATAGAAGGAAATTAGATAGGTTAACTGCCTGGGAGAGAGGGTTTGCTTGTTTTTTTACAGACAGAGAAGGAAACACATGGGTGGCAACAAGCACCTGGAGAGAGACAGAAAAAGAGAAAGACCTCAAAACAAAGGAGAAGATCTAAGAAACATCTGACACTGAAGGAGCATGGCTAATAAGAAGACTGTTAAAGAACTTTAAATCCAGCAGGAATCATTGGACTTCCTAACACAAGATGAGACTAAGGAATAATGGACTTATTCCCAATTTATGATTTGATCATGTTATTTGTTACATTACTTCTAGCATGTGTTATATTACTATGTATTTATGTAACTTACGTAATTATGTGTAATACAGATGGATTTATGTTTCAAAATCATAACCACCCTATGTTCTAAATCAAAAGAATGGGGGAGATGTTAGGATTACAAGGTGAGAGAGCTCAGGTTGTCTGGGCAATTCTCTAGGTCAGAACTCACACCTTTAGTTCCAGCCTTTAGGGGGAGTTTACACCTTTGGAATCTGAGAGACAATTTACATGTTTAAAAGAAATTTGCACCTTTAAGAAGCCTGAGTTAAAGAAGCCTTTAAGCCCCTGAGTTCTCACATGCCCCTTTAAAAGGAGCAAGTTCATTGGTTGAAATATTTCCCCAGGCCCCCTTGAGTTCTCACATGTCCATTCTCTGGGAGGATAAAAGAGGCAACATTGGGCCTGGAGATGAGTCAAGTCTGGGAGTGAGTTGAGAGGGCAGATTGGAAGGATAATTTAGAGACGACCAGGCCTTTACAACCTTCCTCCCACCTCCTGCCCTGTGAGGCTCTCTTCTGGAAGAAACTTCTCATCCCAGACCTGCGTAAAAAGAGTTAGTGGGTGGGAGCAGCCTCAGGCCTGATCAAAAGGGACCACAAACTTAGTACACCTTTTTTTTTACAGAAGGATAGACTCATTCCATAGTGTCCATTTTCTATTACTTAAAGAGAGCCCCTAGTTCAATGGAGAGTCCTGGACAAGTGTACCTGAGTTTGAAGGGAGCCTTGGACAATTACTAACTGCACCTTTGGGCAAGTCAATTAAACTGTTTGTTTTCCTCTGTTTACTCAGCTCTTAAATGGGGATAACAAAATCACCCTAACTTGGAAAGTGAAGATGAGGATAAAGTGACACAATATTTTATTCTATTATTAAGTTACAAACAAACATTTCCGTACAATAGCACATTAAAAAAAGATGAGTGCACGTGAAACTGTAAATCCACAATGTACAACTTTCTATTACTTTCAAATCGATAACAAAATTATCACATACATTTTTTCCCTTCACTTTACCTGTCCCCAACATAGGCATGGCTGCCATTACATAGACATTTTTATACACAAATAAATAATATACAGACATGTAAAGGTATATATGCGTGCGCGCGCACACACACACACACATATTTATGTAAAATTATAATAACCATATATTATGGGCCAGAACTATGTACCTGAAACAAATTGTCTTACAAGTTGTTAACTCAGTGGAACTGATAAGCGATAATTATCTAGTCTAACATGGTGATTCACAGTTCTCTAGTTCAGTACACGTACTTAGTACTTTACAGAGTTCCACCTAGGATGGATTCACACCTCTGATGATGTAATTATAACAGAGCATATAAGAAGCTAATGGGGATTCAGAGACAGATTCATTCCATTGTCCACTTTTGTGGTGGCTGGAGGCTGGAGCACAATTCTGGGACTCAGAGAGATTCACTCCATCTCACCCTACTATGGTGTGGCCTGTCCTCTTGTATTTCCTCCAATGAGACCAAGCTAGCCCAGGTCACAGGCAAGGAGACAATAAAGAATTTGGACTTTGGACTTTAACACCTGGCTATTCTTGTGGTGATTACTCAACTGAAAGGAAGGCTGCTCCAAGACCTCCAGAAAACCAACCAGAACACAACCACCATATTTCTATTTCTCAGTTTTTTCTCTAGATGAAAATGCCATCTTTCTTGATTTGTCCTTTATCGTTAATTTAGGTACTTAGAAATAGTCAAAATAACTAATTTCATGGAAGTTATTCTTAATGAATGTTATAGTATTGTAAAGAAAGCATATGGCACAGCACCGGGCACATAGTAGGTAAAAAAAATATGCTTTTTCCCTTCTATTCCTTTCCCACCACTTAGAAATGCCCACCTAGCTGTCTGAGTCTCATCGCTTTTGCTGGAATTTGAAGGCAATACTAAGGCAGATTAAAGAGAAACTTCCCATACTCTAGGGCCAACAGTTGCTTTGAGCTACAAATTGATGCTTGTAAAAAAGAAGAATATTCCAAATACTAGACCCATCCACCAAAGGAATGAGTTGAAAGGAAACGCTGTGTGAGAAATTTTCAGACCTTTGGCAGACACAATTTGTGTCCAGGTAGAGGCTAACCTCTAAGATTAGTTCCATGTTTCAGATGCTTCCCCTGATTTAATCTTTGATCTGGAATGGGTAAGAGAGAGTTTCAGGAACAACAAAGGACATCCCCAGGTCCTATCATGCAAGGCAAAGACCAGCACTTGCTCTTCTCTTTCCCCATCCCCCAATCTCGCACCCTGGGGAATGGAGATTTTCCCTTTGAGTGCAGACCTGCCGTCATCAGGGGAAGTGCCCTTACCCAGGGAGAGCAGGTTCTTGGCGTTCTCCACCATGACCTCCTTGTACAGCTCCTTCTGAGAGGGGACCAAGAGACCCCACTCCTCCTTAGTGAACTCCACAGCCACATCCTTGAATGTCACCATCTCCTAAACCATCAAAAGTCATAAGATGAGGAGCAGAAAGAGCCTTCTGAAGTAGAATCCAAACTGCTCCAATTTGCTGGAGAAAACTGAAACTCAGAGCAGGGATTTGCCCAAAGGTCACAGGCTTTGTGAGAGTCAGGGTCAGCTCTTGAGACTGTGGTCATTAAGAGACTGAGAGAATTTGGGATCAGCTGAAATAAA
The DNA here is from genome assembly GCF_048593235.1 of Sminthopsis crassicaudata. Taxonomy (NCBI): domain Eukaryota; kingdom Metazoa; phylum Chordata; class Mammalia; order Dasyuromorphia; family Dasyuridae; genus Sminthopsis; species Sminthopsis crassicaudata. Next base: position 441,403 of record NC_133618.1, on the reverse strand, counting down.
GCTGAGAAATGACTTATCATGCAACACATAATGGGATGGCATCTTTGGGCCCCACGGCATGTCCTTTTAATGAATTCTTCCAAACTCGTTTCCTTGGTGATCCTTCTGCTTTTCCAAGCGCATTTCATATTTCCCTCTCGTGCCCATTTTATGTTTTCATTTTATCTATAACCTTTTCTCCTAAATGAACCATCTCTGCCAAAGAGAATGGCCATTGTAAATTTGACATGTTTATGTCAAACAAGGAATTGCCACCCTGACCTCATCATGGTCTAAGTGTAAGCCACAATTTTCAGGTTATTTCTTCTAATCTATTATTTCACCTCTGAACATCTGAGGAATTTATTGCTTTTTTATAGTTTGTGAGATTGCCAAGGAGAAGCCCACATGGGGAGGGGGGAGGAGGGTGGGAATTAGGAAAGGTGGAGAAAAGCAGGAGGCCGGATTTAGGAGGTGGGCTCCACTGATGAAAGGTCTCATAGGAGCCAGGGGACCTAAAGTGCCTGAAAAATCTACTAGTCTTGGGGTTGGGGAGCTGTCCCTCCTGGGAGACACGAGCCCTTGGAGGAGAAGGACAGCATGGACACAGGGTTGGCATTGGGAGGAGAACGTGGAGAAAAATGAAAGGACGGCGAGGCAGGATGGATCATGTGCAGGGGATGTTCCCCAGCAGAAGCAGGGTTCTCTCCAACACCTGCCCTGGGCTCTGAAAGCAAGGCGTCTGTGCCGTTGGCCAACACGCAGTGGCGGAAACCCCTGCAGCACAGCCTCAGAACGGGGCCTTGGAGGCTCTGAGGGTAAGAAGCGTCAAGGAAAAAGAAAGCGCCCGTGGGCAGAGAGCCCCGGGCCCGAGAATGAGAATCCAGGCAAAACAGGAGGGGAAGATGGAGGCCAAGGGCAGAGAGGGGGGTCCCTGTTAGAGAGGGAGAAAGGGATGCAGTTAGAAAGCCAAGGAACAGGACCAGTGGAAGAGCAAGAGGGGGAGGGGAATGTGTGAGAGAACTGAAGGGAAATGGAGGTGAAGACGAGCAGGAGGAAATCGAGGAGAAGAGATGGACAAAGGTCTAGAGAAGGTGGAGGTAAAAGACTCAGGACGGGGGACCACAGAGGAAGACGCCTATTTCTTTTCGACACAAGGAACTTTTAGAAAAATTCACTGTATCACAGATCCTGCCCACGAATGTAAGAAGGTAGAAATGGTCCATGTTCCCTCTCATTCCCTAATGAAATAAGAGTGAAAACTGGCTCAGAGATCGGCACCGGAAATACAAACCCAAAAGGAGATTGACCCGTGAGGATGAATTCCATCATGGCTGAGTGCGAGAGCAGAACTCGGCAGCGATAACTCCGTCAAAGGAAATGGGGGCAGTAGGGGGCGCAGTGGGTAGAGCACAGCCCTGAATCCAGGAGGAGCCGAGTTCAAACCTGCTCTCAGACACTTATCACTGCCCGGCTGTGTGACCCCGGGCAAGTCACTCAACCCCCAATGCCCTCACAATAAAAAACAACAGAAAAATGAAAATGATTAATTAAATAATGTTCCAAAATTTCTGAGTTTCCGCTTAAGCTGCCCTCAGGGGGAAACACTCACTTGAAAAGGGAAGATTAAGCATTATACAAAAACCTAGAAAAATGGGAACGAATCCCAAATAAACCCAAATAAACCCAAGAGACAAGATGTGGTGATGAGAAGGGAAATAAAACATGACCAACAGAAAGAAAACCCACTCGGATCAAGGGGACGGAGCCTGAAATCCAGTCCGGGGCCGAACAGCAGAGGAGACACCACAAGAAAACCAGGAGGAGGAAAAGGCCCAACCGTCCAAGGAACGCCCCTTTATGGTCCAGAATCTGAGAAGAAGGGGCTGGGAGGAAGGCTGTCAGCAGCGGGTGTGACCCCAGGAAGAGGAAGTGAGAGGGCAGCAGGAAGCAGATGTGAAGGAGCGGGAGGAGGCGGGACCAGGTGAGTAAAGAGGAAGGAAAGAGAGAGACAAGGGAGGAGAAAGTGAACAGGGGGGAGGCCGCCTCCTCCTCCCCCACCCCCTCCCTCCTGTCTGCTCCCTCCGCGCCCCCTTGTGGAGACTTTGGACATTCCCAGGCAAGTCTGGCACAAATGATTCAGAAAGCAGAGAAGGAAACAAGGAGAACTGACTCTGCTTCCAGGCAAGTACCAACATGGCTGACACAGCCTCAGAGCAGGAGGCAGCAAGTGAAGCAGGCAGTGATACCGAGGAAGTCCCTGTGGGGGCGCCACTCCCCTCCCCCGCTGTGGGCCGCTCGGACCCAGCGGCGCCCCCTTGGGGCCGCTCCCACGGCAGGCAGAAATCTCCACAGAGGGAGGGACCTTGGGAACCTCCTCCAGCCTGCCCAAGGAAGGAAGAGTAAGTGACAGGAGATGAATGGAGGAGCGCACCCAGTGAAAAGGGGGGAGGGGGGAGGGAGGGATCAGTCCTGAGCAAAACAATGGGAAGGGATGGAGCTGAGTGAGTCTCCTTCTGTCTGAGGGGGAAAGGAGCCCGAGGCCCCGACAGAGACCCGGGACTGCGCCCAGTGCAAGTGTGGGAGATGGGGAAGGGCACAGAAGGGGAGGCCCTGAAAGGAGGTGCGCCCTCTGGCGGGGACCTCAGCTTAGCACAAAGAGCAGCCAGGAGCTGAGGATCAGGGAGGAGCAGCAGCTGTCTGCCAGAGGAGGGGGGGAAGGGAGGAGGGGGGGAGGAAGGGGGGATGGGCCGGGCCCTGTGGGAAGGGGCTTGGATTTATTTGTTCCCAGGGAAAGTGGAGCAGGTGAAAGGGGGAGACGGGAGCTTCAGGGCAGCGTGGCCACAGGAGGCCAAGAGCAGGAGAGACTTGGGGTGGGGAGGGGGCTGGGGGGGGCCAAAGGGAGCAGATCTGACCCCTGGGAAGGAGATTCCTGAGGAAGCAAGTGGAGCACCTCCTCAGTGCTCTGTAATGAAATAACCCCCAGCAGGGGGCGTGCACGGGCTTCGGTGCCCAGATGCCAGGGGCCCAAGGAATCCGCTGGGCACGGCAGGGTTGTTACTGCTGTGTGTCCCCCTTTTTGTAAAGAAATGACCCGTCCATCAGGCCCTGCCCCCGCCACAAGGATGGCTGTGGCTGCTGATGGGCTGGGGTCTGGGGATGGACTGCACTCACCCGAGGAGGAGGTCCGAGGCTCCCGGGGCCCATCCCCTCTGGCTCCCGGCTCCCTGTGGAGGTGGCAAAGCAACCAGAGTGACTCATTGCGTCCACTTCCTCCCTCTGGGCCCCGTCTCCATCCCGGGGTCCTGTTGCTCCCACCCTGGAAGGACCCTCAGAAGTGACAAGGCCAAAGCTCTTCCAGACAGAGGTCCCAGGGGACCCTGGGGCTTTCATTCTAAGCCCCTCAGAAATCCCAGAGCAAGGCCAGGAGCTCCAGGAGCGTCCCTCCCCCCTCTGCCTGTGCCAGAGAAGCCCAGCGGACTGCCTGGGGCTCCCGGCCTGGGGGACCGCTCTTTGGGCCCACCCACTCTGGGTGTCTGTCTCTGACTCGGTCCCTGCTGGGGCCAGTCCTTGGTCACGTGAAGCTGGAGCGGGAAACGCTCCCAGAGGACGAGGGGACTTTCCCCTCTTTTCTGAGCAGGAGGAGCCCACAGCAACTCCTGGAGTGCGAGGTCCCCCAGGGCTTCCAGACTGCCCCCTGCAGAACAGTGCAGGAGGGGCCGCGAGGGGGCGCTGTGGATGGAGCACAGCCCTGAATTCGGGAGGACCCGAGTTCTAATCTGGTCTCAGGCACCTCGTACCTCAACCCTGGCTGTGGGACCCTGGGCAGTAAAAGCACAGTGCAGGAGGGGCAGGAATGGAGAGAAGGTGGTCTGAAGAGGAAGAGTGCTCCCCTCTCCATCCTCCTACAGAGAGCCCAGAGGCACAAGGGCTTTGGGGAGTCCAGACGGAGGAGTCCAGTCAGCCTCCATGGCTCCTGAGTCAGCCTCTCCCTGCACCTGGTCCTCTGCCCCCTTCAACAGAACTGACACATGTCATCATTCCAGCCATAGACTTGATGAGAGCAGAACCAGACAGCCCAGTATGTCAAATCGCTAACAAAATCTTATGCAACTTAAATGGATTTACATCTTCTGGAGAAGAACTCTCCTAGTTCTACAAACTGGTCCATATGGTCTGGAAGCAGAAAAGCCTATTCAGATACAAACGTAAGCATTCTTACCTACTCTGTTCTATTGTTTCTGTATAACGTTTTTAGATTATGTTTCTTGGCAGTGATTCCAAGCTGATATTGCCCCTCAACACCTCTTGCATTTATTACTAATCAAGAGAGCTTTGAGGAGGAGAATTCTTTCACCGGAGAGAGGAACTGCAGACCTGCCCCGTCCCACACCCTCCGGGGACTGACTCTTTGTGGAGGAGGGAGGGGGAGGGGGGAGGTGGAGATCAGAAGAGGTCAGGAAGGGAGCCCCCGGAATGATCGGGAAAGCCAGAGCCAGAGAGACTCAATCCAAAGTGGGATTCAACCCTGAGGGCTCCAAGGGAGGGAGGCAAGGCAGGAGAGCGCAGTCCGTGGGGAGGAGGTCAGGGCCAGCGGAGTGAGAGGAGTGCTCCTGACGGACCGCGGAGCCTGGGAAAGCGCCAAGACGCTGTCCTGGGGTCTACCCGGAGGTGGGGAGGACCGCCGGGAGCTTCTGGGACAGCTGAGGCTTGGAGCGGGCTTAGAGGCTGAAAGGAGGACTCCCGGATTTCTGAGGACAAAGTCTGAAGTCTGGGAATGTCCGACCCGACGGGAAATCTGGCCAAGTGCGGAAGCGAAGGTTTAGGGCTGGGGGAGCTCATCGCACAGACGCCGCGGCGGAGAGGAGGGCTCCTGGCGGAGCCGGAGGCCCCGAGCCGCGAGTTCCGGAGCGGAGACCCCAAGGCCAGGGCGGCCACGGAAGTCAGGAAGCCCGGGGGCTGCAGGCTCCGACCTACCTGGGGCTGCAAGGACAGGCCCGGCTTCCGAGTGTCGCTGATCCCGGGGAACGGGAGAGATCCGAGCTCCGGGAGACGGGGACAGGTCCGAGCTCCGAGAAACGGGGACAGATCCGAGCTCCGGGAGACGGGGACAGGTCCGAGCTCCGGGAGACGGGGACAGATCCGAGCTCCGGGAGACGGGGACAGATCCGAGCTCCGGGAGACGGGGACAGGTCCGAGCTCCGGGAGACGGGGACAGATCCGAGCTCCGGGAGACGGGACAGACAGGAACTTCAGAGGAAGGCAGAGCAGTTTGTGTGCAGGGAATGGAGAGCGGTGACACTTCCTGCTTCCGGCAGCCCCGCGCGGGCGGGTCTTCCCAAGAACCCCGCCCCGTCCCTCCCCCAGGGCGGTGGAGCCCTTTCCTCCAATCACAGGGAGGGGCTGGGTTTGGGCCTCCCGGCGCCTCTCCTACCTCAGCCCTGCCCCCCTTCACACAAAGATCTTCGGCCCTAAACTCCTCCCAGACCTCCCGAGTCCTCCACAGGGCTCAAATCGCTCCTGGGCCACACCCCCCTCCGGGCTGCTCATCTCTGAGAGCTCCTCCTCCCCTCGGCCTCCTCCCGATCCTCCCCAGGGCCTCCTCCTCCTCTTCCCCAAGCCCTCCTCCTCCTCTTCCTCCTCCTCCTCCCCTCAGCCTCCTCCTCCTCCCTTCCCACACTCGCCCCTCCTCCTCCTTGGCAGAAAGACCCCCTCCCCCCTGCTGAAACTGCCTCAGGAGACTAACGCCCAGGAGGGGAGCCCACGCTCTGACCCTCTGGAAGCCAAAGGCTCCTGGGACAGTCGGGGGCTGCACAGCATCAGTAACTGTAGATCAGGACTGGATTGTACTGAATTTTCCTCAGTCACTGGGATCTTGGACCCTCTACAAGTCTACAAGGCAAACGACCCTTAAAATTCAGCCTTAAACCACATGGTGCGGGATGAGAACCAGGAAGAATTAAATGTCCTGGATCAGAACTCCTCCGTCCTCCTCCATAAGCACCCCTCACTCCTGCAGCCCTTGTGCTATTGCACTCTGACTATTCCCTCCCAACGTTCTATCTCCTCAAACCCTCCCGTCCTCCCTAAGCAGTGAGTGAGTCCCCGTTCGTTCCCGCTTGTCGCGGGGCCCCGGAGGGTTCTCTCTCACTGCCGGTGCCGGTGCGTCCGCCCAGCAGTCTGTGGCCTCCAGCACGGCAGGGGGCGTCCCTTGCGCTCCTTTTGCTCCTGGCGCTTAGCCCCGAGCCCGGCGTGTAGCTGGCCCTTCAGGGTTGGCTGACTTGAGGAAATAAGCTCTTCCTGGATCACCTGATCCCTTTGTCTCTTTCAGGAGCATTTCAAGCCCCCAAATCCCAAACAGTGACTTGTTGTGGGATCCCAGATGATCCCTGGAAGGGACCTCCTCATGTTAGAGAGGGGGAGACACAGATTCAGGGACCAGCCCAGGACGCCCAGGCTAAGAAATGTTTTAAAGAAGAATTTCTAGGCACTTCTTCCCCAAGTCTGGCACTTCCTTCTTGGTAACTCCCAGAAGCCTCTTGTAACCACAGCTCTCCTGCCCCTGCTTTCCCCTCCCTGGGGGGCGGGGCAGCTCCTCAGGCCTTCTTGGTCCAGCCCCCATGAAGGCCCCAAACCAGAGATCCTATCTTCCCTTGGGCCCGGAAGCCCTTGGCGGGAAATCAGTCAGGGATGAAGAGGGGGAGAAGCTGTCACTTAGTTCTCTTTAGGGAAAGATGAGAGGACCCAGAGCTACTCCATTTTGAGATTTGCTCTATTATGTGCACACATATTATTCTTTTTTCCTCAAACATTAGTGCTTATTTAACACAAAACAAATAGGCCACATTATTCTGCTGTATAATTATTTTTAATGTTTCAAAATGTTTTCATTTATTTTTTTCAAAATTTATTTTCAAAAATTTCAAAGTAGATACAAAGATCGTCTTCAACATTCACCCTCGCAGAACCTTGGGCTCCAAACTTTTCTTCCTCTCTTCCTCCACTCCCTCCTCTGGGAGCAAGGGACCCAAAGTACCTTAAACATTTCTATGCACATGTCCTCATTTGTCATGCTGCACAAGAAAAATAAGATCAAAAAGGGGGGAAAAGCAAACAAATAACAACAAAGAAGGTAAAATACTCTATTATGATCGACTTTCAGTGCCCACAGATGGTTCTCCCCAGCCCAAGTGTACTGGAGTTTGGCTGAATCACCACATCACTGAGAAGAGCCTTTAGAAAGGATCATCGCACAGTCTTTCTGTTGCCATGTACACGGTGCTCTTGGGCACAAGGGATGCAAAGCCCAAAACCTTTGTCCATGTCCCGCCTCCTCTCCTGCCAGGCTCCATTCTGGAAGAGAGTCCTAATCCAGCACCTGGACAGAGGAGTGATACTGGGCCAGAGCAGCCTCAAGCCTGACCAACAGGGATCTGGGTTGGGGGCATCTTCTTCATAGAAGATTATTCCTCCCAAGGTTTCCATTATCTAGAAGTGAAGGGGAGCTGGTGGCACAATTAAGAGACACCTGGGCATAGAGTCAGAAGTGCCTGAGCTTACCTCAAGCTTCAGACAGTTCCTAGCTCTGTGCCCCTTGGCAAGCACTTAAAATCTGCCTGGGTTACCTCAATTCTTAATGGGGAGAATAATACCACCTAACTTGGAAGGTTGTTTTGAAGGTAAAGTGGCATAATATTTAGTTTTCTTTTAAAGTATGGAACAAAACTAGAATTTTTATACCATAGTACAATTAAAAAAGATGATTGCACAATTTGCTGCTTTTTTCATTTAGACAATTTTATCAAATAATTTTTTTCCTTTCTCTGCCTTCACACACTCTAGAGATGGCTTCCATTCATATGCAAAAAGCGTCTTTTTCCCTTTGTCCTTTATCATTAATATGGGTAATTGAAGTCAAAATGATTTATTTGCTTAATATTGTTCTTAAACAATATTGTTGTTACTTTATTGTTAAAAAAAAACAAAAAACAAAAAAAAAACCATTCCACTCCTGACAATATAGTGAGTGAAAATAAATGCTTATTCCCTTCTATTCCTTTCCTCTTGCCTGTGCTGATGTTTGAGGGCAATGGGTTAGGAAAACTGTCCATCAGCTTCCTATATTAGGGTCACCCAAGAGTTTTCAGCTCAAATTGATGCTTGTTAGAATAACATTCCAAATATTAAACCTATCCCACAGAGGAATAGGCTGTGAGGAAAAGCTGCTTGAGCAAATTTCAGGCCATTGAAAGAGAAAATTCATGTCTAGGTAGAGATGTAGTGAAATAACCTCTGAGATTAGTTCTGTTTTTGAGATATTTCTCTACTGGTTTGACCTTGGACCTTAATTTAGAATTAGCAAGAATTACCTAGAATTAGTAAGAGAGAGTGGTGGTCATAAGGTTGATGGCAATAAGAGAATTGTTACAATTCCCTTTAATCAGCCACAGTGGGCAGGGTCCTAGCAAATTGTTTGGGCCCTTTGCAAGGCGCTGATGTGGGTTGTGGTTCCTTTAAGACTAGTGCTTTTCAATTGATTTATTCCTTCCTGATTTCCAGCCCCTTCTAGCTGATCAATTCAAGAAGCTAGGACCTTTGATTCACAAACCCAGGTCAAAAGCACTCCTTTGAATTCCAGTAGGATATATTTGGGTCTCACAATCCTCATGGGATCTGAGCCAACTTGGGTGGTCCTAGCCCCCATTCTAATGATCTGCTCAGATTTCCAAACCCTCACCTAGCAAATTCTAGTCCTCCCTTAAACCCATCCAGGAACCAACTTAGGACTCCAGCCACAGGCCCCTTTAGTTAAATCTTTCATTATAAAAGAGCCAGACTGGACTCCTCTATTGCAGAGGGTGTTAGGATTACTAAGTGAGAACTGAGGTTGTCTGGATAGTTACAAGGTGAGAACTCAGGTTGACTTGGTAGAAGGAGCAAGCCCATTGGCTGAAGTGGTTCTTCCCAGAAGCCCTTGCATTATCCCACGCCCATTCTCTGGGAGGATAAAGAGGACAGCAATCCAGGAAGAGGAGAAGACTCTGAATTGCATCAGGCCTGACGGGGCTCTCTGCAGGAAGGGAAGTCACTTCTTTGGACAAGAGTTAACAGCAACTGCCTGGAGACAACGGTTCGTTACAGGAAGAAGAATCTGTCGGAGAGATTTGAGTAGAAGACACAGCAGATCTCTTCCCAGAGAGCGATCCAGCAGCTTCTGGAGACGACAGCTCGTTACAATTGGCGCCCAACGTGGGGCAAGGACTTTTACTTATCCTGACAAGAGGAGCTAGACCAGACCTTTGCAATTTGGCGCCCGAACAGGGACAGACACAGTCCTGATTCCAGTGGAAAAGCTTCCAATCTAGATCTCAGTCTCTCTGACCCAGAACCGTGAGTAACGAGGAAACTTTGTTAAAGATTAAGTGAGCGTGCTAATAGATAAATAAGGAACTTAACTTGTTAAGGGCTAAACCAGGAATCTCTTATAGCTGAAATGGGGCAGATGTTAGCTATATTCAATCCCTGGACCTCAGCCGACTCAACCTCAGCCCCAGACGCAACCTCAGCTCCATTCAGGAGTGGTACTATAGAGAGTATAATCAACATAATTGAGGAGCAGAGTTTACTTGTAACCTGGGTACAGATTGCTAAACTCTTGGCTGCATTAAGACACACATCCCCTTGGTTCTTAGAGGAAGAAAAGATAGATGTAGATAAATGGAAGCTAGTGGGATATGAAATGAAAGAATTTCAAGCAAAAAATGGGCCTCATTCAATTTCTGCAGAAGTATTTTATATCTACAACATAGTTCAATTAGCCTTAAACTATCAAGCAAGTTGTAGGAAAAGGAAAAGTTCTAAAAATGAACAGAGGAGGAAGTGTGAGGAAAAAAGGAAAGATCAAGATCTTTCCCTAGAGCAAGAGGATTTAAATGAGGAATTATGGTATGATTCTCTTGAAGAAGCTTCAACCCTGCCTAGAGAACAGATTATTGACAGGCCCACATCAACCCCACCTTCAGAGATGGAGGAAGAAAGAGGGGAAGAGGCAGAAACACAAACAGAATTGCCTGTGAAGAAGCCTAAGCCTATGACAAGATTAGAAAAAGCATTGGTTAAAGCTAAGAGAGAAGGACAGGATATAAGTGATTTTATACATGCATATCCTGTGATTGAAAATATTGACTCTGTAGGTCAAAAAAGGAGAAGATATGCACCTTTAGATTTGAATAAAATTAAAGATTTGAAAAAAGGTTGTACCCTTTATGGGGCTACATCAGCTTATGTTAAAATGTTACTAGATGGTTTGTCTTATGAAGTCCTAACCCCAAATGATTGGAAATCCATAGCAAGGATATGCCTGGAACCTGGAGAAAATTTATTATGGCTTTCGGAATTTCATGAATTATGTAAAATTCAAGTCAGATGCAATTTGGAAATAGGAGTTAACACACAATTCACTTTTGAGCACTTGGCTGGTGAAGGTCGGTATGGAGAGAATTCAGAACAGACTGATTATACCATGACAATATATGAACAAATTGCTAAGGCTGCAATAAAAGCTTGGGGTGTCCTTCCTGGACAGAAAGATCGCGGAGAGGCATAGTGCTGCCTGTTACCAAAGACTCTCTGCCCACTGGAATCCTATTTCCAGTATCCTTTTATCTCTGCCTTCACCTTTTACTAATTAGACTTTAAATTTATTCCAAACCCCAAAATAAACCTCTTTTATCAATCTAGGCTTTGGGGTCTGTAAATTCCTTTAGAAGGGACTCTTGCACCGCCATTAGACCTCATTTAACTCTGTATCCTTGCACCAAATCCAAATGGGTTGCAGGGAAGCTTCATTTGACTCCTTGTACCCTGAACCTGCCACTAGTCCATGATTAAACCCTGTAATGTGCTGTTGTCTCCAGAAATTGCCGATCACTCTCTGGTCTAGAGGAGAGACTTCTTCCTCCAGAGAGCCACCTCAAGACTGGCCCAGACAAGAGACTCTATTTCTCTCAAGTGCCACCCTCTTTTATCCTCTCAGAGAATGGGTGTGGGATAATGCAAGGGATTCTGGGAAAAATTGCTTCAACCACTGAACTTGCTCCTCCTAAGCATGCAAGCTCCTCCCTGGGAGTTCACAGAAGTAAAACTACCAGTAAAGGCTGGAACTAGAGAATTGTTAAGTACTGACTTAGCACTTAGTAAGAACCTAATATCTCATCTCATTAGAATTTAGTAAGAACCTAACATCTCCCCCTTTCTTTTGATTTAGAACATAGGGTGGTCATGACCTTGAAACATAAATCCATCAATATGGGAGGCATTACACATAATTACATAGATTACATAAACACATAATAACGTGGTGTAACATAGTAACATAGTACATACTAGAAATAAGTAAAAAATAACATGATCAAATAATCATAAATTGAGAATTTATAAATGTCCATAAGTCCATTGTCCCTTAGTCTCATCTTGTGTTAGGAAATCCAGTGATTCCTGCTGGTTTTAAAGTTCTTTAACAGTCTTCTTATTAGCCATGTTATTTCATTGTCAGATGTTTCTTAGATTTTTCTCCTTTGTTTTGAGGTCTTTCTCTTTTTCTGTCTCTCTCTGGTGGACAAGGCGAATATGACTCATTGACACCCATCTGATTCCTTCTCCATCTGAAGAAATACAAGCAAAACCTCTCCAGCAGTTAACCTATCTGGTCCCTTCCATTCACCACTTTCTGGGTCTCTCCACATCACCTGGAGATTATTTGAGTACAGTGGAGCTGCACGCACTGGACACTGCCCTTCTGGTGGGTTATAAAACCTGTCTGCCTGAGCCAGTGCATCTTTGTCAAAAATTGGAAAATTAATGGTATATAGAACTAAATTTACAAGTTCTCTAGGGTTACCTGTGGCTGCCCCTTTCTTTTGTTTTTGGAGGAGTGTCTTAATGGTTCTGTTTCTTCTCTCTACTATTGCCTGACCTTGTGGATTAAAAGGTATTCCAGTAGTGTGTAAAATCTCATACTGCACACAAAAGTGTGCAAAATGTTTAGAACTATATGCAGACCCATTATCTGTTTTTATTTCTTGTGGCACACCCATAACTGCAAATGCTTGGATAAGGAATTCAGCGACCACTCGGGCTGTCTTTTTTGCTGTTGGCACTGCAAAAGTGAATCCTGAAAAGGTATCTACTACCACGTGGATGAAAGACAGACGACCAAAAGATTTATAGTGGGTCACATCCATTTGCCAGATTTTATTGGGTATCAAACCACAAGGATTATTCCCTGGGGGGAGTGTAGGAGCTTGGAAAGGAAGACAAGCTGTACAGCTTTTTACTATGCTCCTAGCTTCCTCTCTTGTGATTCCAAATTGCAAACATAAAGCTTGGGCAGCCTGATGATATTTAGAAAAAGATTCTTGTGCTTCCTGAAATAAAAGACTATTGGCTAACATGGTTAGAAGGCTATCTGCCTTTGAATTTCCATCAAAAATAGGACCTGGAAGTCCACTATGTGAGTGGACATGCAAGATATAAATCTTGCCTGGATGTTTTCTCACTTGCTCTTGAAGTTCCTTAAAGAGCTGATAAATATTAGAGGCTCCCAATTTTATTTGGGCTGTGGCAATTGTTTGTACTACACCTACTGAATAGGCTGAATCAGTAATTATATTTACGTCTCCTGGGTAATAAGTAAGAGCTAGCATGATAGCAAATAATTCATTCTGTTGAGTGGACTGAAAAGGAGTCGTGACTACTCTCTTTATGGTTAAATCATGAGAGTATACAGCACAAATATTTTCTTTGGAGGCATCTGTAAAGATTGTTGGTCCTTTAAGAGGAACCTTAGAAACCTTTTCTTCAAAAATCCATCGCCAGTTATGTAGTAGCCGGGTTATCTTTAATGGAGATCCATGTGCAAAATTTGGAGCTGTGGCCAATAAAATTTGCCATTCTGGGATGGTCTCACTGCATACATTAATTTGTGCATTAGTATAGAATAGTATATTTTTTCAGGACTTATTCCAGATAATTGCATTACTCTCTTAATAGCCTTTAATAAAATTCTAGCCACAAGCACTGGGTGAGGAGTAAGGCTTTGTTCTGGTTGTGCTGGGAGGTTCATCCACTCAATCACACTGTCTCCTTGATGAAGGACTGCTGTGGGTGCCTCTTGTGTAGCAAAAACTGATATTTCCAAGGGTTTCTGAGTGACTCTTTCAACCACATTGGATAAAGCCAGTTCAACTTCTCTCAAAGCCTCTTGTGCTTCTTTTGTAAGCTGGTGTGGTGAATTTAAAGAACTGTCTCCCCTTAATATGTCATATAGATGTTGTAGTTGATTGGTAGTTAAGCCTAACACTGGATGCATCCATTGGATATCTCCTATTAATTTTTGGAAATCATTTAAGGTGTTCAACTTCTCTGTTCTTAAAGAAAGTTTTTATATTGTGAGTGTCTTAGGATATACTTCATATCCTAAATATTGAAAAGGAGCATGCCTTTGAATTTTTGCTGTAGCTATATGCAGTTTGTAGTACTTTAGTGTTTCCATGGTCTTTTGTAGACATGCTTCTAACATTTGTTCCTCAGGTGCACATCCCAAAATATCATCTACATAATGTAACAATATTACTTTTGGATATACTTTTCTTACTGGAGCAAGAGCAGCAGCAACATACATTTGGCACATAGTAGGGCTGTTTTTCATTCCCTGTGGCAAAACTGTCCATTCATATCTTTTATAAGGCTCAGCCAAATTAACACTAGGCACTGAAAAAGCAAATCTTTTCATATCCTCCTTATCTAGAGGGATAGAATAGAAACAATCCTTAATGTCTATAACCCATAGAGGCCATTCTCTTGGCAACTGAGTAGGAGATGGAAGTCCAGGCTGAAGAGTTCCTATAGTTTCCATCTGTTCATTTACTCTTCTTAGATCAGTTAACATCCTCCTTTTTCCAGATTTCTTTTTCACCACAAATACTGGGGAATTCCAAGGACTTAGAGAAGGACGCAAGTGTCCTTGGTCAAGTTGTTCCTTCACTATGTCTAATAAGGCCTGAATTTTATCACTTCTTAAGGGCCACTGTTCTACCCACACTGGCGAATCAGTCTTCCACTGAATAGGAACCGGTGAAAGTGCAGGTAGGCCTTCAACAGCAGCCCTGCTTAAAAAGCTGAAGTGCTTATTTGTAATCCTATCTGCTGTAAAATGTCTCTTCCCCACAGACTGATGGGGATTTTTTCAACTACAAAAAGAGTAAAAACTCCTGTTTCACCTTCAAATATCCATCTCAAAGGGCTAGCACTAACTTCTACTGCTATTGAGCCTTCTACCCCAGACATGTAGGTGTCTGCCTTAATCTTTGACCAGTGACTGGGCCAATTGGTACCTCTAATAACTGTACAATCTGCACCCGTGTCTACCAATCTTTCTAATGGTATTCCAGTTATATAAATAGTAAGCATAGGTCTGTCAGCTGTCACAGCTTCTGTCCAATATATTCCTCAATTTTGTTCATTGGAGTCAGAATCTGGGTGACTATCACCAGGTTGCTTATTAGGGGTCCGTAACAATAAGCCTGATGCTACTACTACTCCTGGTTGATAAATCACACGTTGTCTACCTGTGTTAGTGACTGGGATATTAGCTACACGTTCTCCAGTTTTCCACATCAATGTATGTATGGACACTGTTTTGTAAGCACTCTCAGAAGATGAAATGGTCACTCCCACTGTGCCTGGAGGCAAAGGATCCATAGGCTCAACTGGAACATATTTCACTTCTCCAGGGAGTATCTCAGTAGTCTATACTGCATACAACTCTATTTTTCCTAATTTCAATCCCTTTCTTCCATCTGATTGCCCTTTGGCTGATTGATCATGTCTTAAAATTTTCTGGATGTAAGCTCAGCTGCCATCATGCCCCACTTTGGGGGCTGAAGCTGGGCCCTGCCTCACATTTCCCTGGGTCAATCTACATTTGGAGGCCCGGTGGCTCTTGTGACATTTTGGACATGGAGTTTTAGGTCTTCTTTCACCCTGTCTTCTCACTCTATCTCCATACCTACACTGAGCTCTTAGATGTCCAATTTTTCCACATTGAAAACATAGCTGAGTTTCTCTAGAAGGCCCTTGCCAGGAGGGACCCTGTCTTTCCACGTTCATCATTGTCCAGGTGTAAAAAGCATTTGTTCCCACTGTAGCACAGCGTCTTATGATCTCCTCTAAAGGATCATCTTTGTCTAATCCCCATATAATTCTTTTGCAAATCTCATTGGCATTTTCCTTAGCCAGATGTCTGGTCATTATTTCTGTAGCTGCATTTTCTCCAATAGTTCTTTTGACAGCAGTTTGCAAACGTCCCACAAAATCTGCAAAAGGTTCATTGGGACCTTGCTGTATTTTAGTGAAAGCCTCTCCACGATCTTTCTGTCCAGGGAGGACATCCCAAGCTTTTATTGCAGCCTTAGCAATTTGCTCATATATTGTCATGGTATAATTAATCTGTTCTGAATTCTCTCCATACCGACCTTCACCAGCTAAGTGCTCAAAAGTGAATTGTGTGTTAACTCCTATTTCCAAATTGCATCTGACTTGGATCTTACATAATTCATGAAACTCCACAAGCCATAACAAATTTTCTCCAGGTTCTAGACATGTCCTTGCTATGGATTTCCAATCATTTGGGGTTAGGACTTCATAAGACAAACCATCTAGTAACATATTAAAACATAAGCTAATGTAGCCCCATAAAGGGTACAATCTTTTTTCAAATCTTTAATTTTATTCAAATCTAAAGGTGTATATCTTCTCCTTTTTTGACCTACAGAGTCAATCTCTTCAATCACAGGATATGCATGTACAAAATCACTTATATCCTGTCCTTCTCTCTTAGCTTTAACCAATGCTTTTTCTAATCTTGTCATAGGCTTAGGCTGCTTCACAGGCAATTCTGTTTGTGTTTCTGCCTCTTCCACTCCTTCTTCTTGCTCCACCCCTGAAGGGTTAATTGAGGGAGGAGTTGGGAAATGCTCCTGTTGCTCAGAATTGTACTTGACTTCATTATTATCTGATTCATCCTTTTCACCTAGTTTAGCTGACACCTCCCCATTTTGCTCCTTCTTCTCTTCCTTTAGAATAACAATTTTTAAAGCCATTTGGATCAAATTGTAGGTATGAAGTGTATCTTTGGAAATTGAGTTTGGTCTGGAATTGTAGTGTTCACCTAATTGCTTTCCTACTAATTCCAATTCATCTGGATCCAATTCTTCTTCCAGAGAAAAACAAGGACATATGACCTACACAGTTTTTAAAAGTTCAGTAATCTCCTCCAAAATTATAATCAATCCTTGGTTTTTCATAACCTTGATGATGCTCTCCAAACATTTTCCTGAAACAGAAGGCGTTTGCTCCATTTCACTATAAGAGATTGCTGGTTTAGCCCTTAAGAAGTTAAGCTCCTTATTTATCTATTAGCAAGCTCACTTAATCTTTAACAAAGTTTCCTTGTTACTCAGGTACTGGGTCAGAGAGACTGAGATCTGGATGGGAGGCGTTTCCACTGGAATCAGGCTTGTGTCTGTCCCTGTTCAGGTGCCAAATTGCAATGGCCCTGCCTAGCTCCTCTGAAGGGCTCAGAATAAGTCCTAGTCAGGATAAGCAAAAGTCCTTGCCCCACATTGTGGACACCATTATGTAATGTGCTGTCGTCTTAGAAATTGTTGATCACTCTCTGGTCTAGAGGACAGACTTCTTCCTCCAGAGAGCTGCAAGGCTGGCCCAGACAAGAGACTCTCTTTCTCTCAAGTGCCGCCCTCTTTTATCCTCCAGAGAATGGGCATGGGATAATGCAAGGGCTTCTGGGAAAAATTACTTCAACCACTGAACTTGCTCCTCCTAAGCATGCAATATCCTCCCCAGGAGGTCACAGAAGTAAAACTCCCAGTAAAGGCTGGAACTAGAGAATTGTTAAGTACTGACTTAGCACTTAGTAAGAACCTAATATCTCATCTCATTAGCACTTAGTAAGAATCTAACAAAACCCTTATTTCATTTAGGTACCCCTTATCTAGCTCTTATTGATGAGACTTAGGAAAGGAGGTACACCTTTTGGGTTCGGTGCAAGGATAGTCCCATGAAAGTGCAGTGTCCCCTATTTACCGGCCCCAAAACCTAGATTGATAAAAAGGTTTATTGTAGGGATTTGGAAGTAAAGCTTAGTTAGTAAAGTTGAGGGTAGAGATAAAACGGCACTGGAATAGGTCCAGTGGGCAGAATCCCTTAACATGACTGACATAAGGATGCCATGCTTAGGACTTCTGCAAAATGTGGATTCCAAAGTAGTCCCTTTTATAATGGGGGGCTCTTGGTGATCTTGAAGGTGGGTAGCCCAGGCTCCCGGCGGGTTTTTCAGCCAGGGTCAGCATTAAATAGAATTCAATGGATTTTCAGGTAAGGAAGAAACTATGGGGGTTGGAAAAATTCAAGTTAGCTCAGATCCAGTGTGAGCTGGGGGACCAGGATTTGTGAATCAAAAGATCCTGCCTTAAAGAGAGCTCAACACCCATCATTTCCTTCCTCAAACAGTTAAGATTTAAATTCATTTAAAAAAATTTGGGGCAGTCTCCCTCATTTGAGGAAAGGTTGAAGATTTTCTCCAAAGATCTTCAGAGTATCGGGGTCCCTTCTTCTTGTTCCCCCCTCAAAATATCACCTCCAGATGCATGTGAGAAAAGGGGTGACGATCTCCTCTTAACTGCTACTAGCTGACAAGGGTCGTATAGATTTGGGGTTTCATGCCAGGAGGTGGGGTGTGAGGTGTGGGGGATGGCTGCAGGGCATCTAGGGGACGTCCAGTCAGTTGTCCAGTCTATGTTCTCCAGTCTGAAGGGTGACTGAGAATCCAAAGTTTGAAGCTTAGAGAAAACAGATCTTAGGAACAGATTAAAAGTGGGGTGTCATCCAAGGTGAAGATGGTGACATTCAGTGGAATGGGCTTTTAGCAAGAAATGCATCAGGTCCCTTCTGTGGGCTGCTTATCTAACTATGAAAGAGAAATAGGAGATAATGCTGAGAGAAAAGAGTATTTGTAGCCTAGTCCTTTCACCCCTAATTCCTCCTGGTTGGGAGTTAAAGGGTGTAGACTCAGAAGTCAGGGGAGGCAAGAGGCCTTAATATCTAGCAGATTTAATGAGCCACTGCTCTTTTGTGAGGCAGGGTCTAGGGATGGGTGTTATCTCCAATTGTCAGGGCTACAGATCAATATAAGAATTCAGTTTAAGGTCTTGGAAATCTTGGGAAAACTGTGCTGTTTTTCTTGAAAAGAAGAAAGTTGGTTCCTCGATAAGCAAAGATCCTGAATCTTTTCCTTCCTAGTTTCCCCACTCTTTATGGGGGAGGGATGGAAGGGATCAGAGGGATGCACAGTGTCAGCATAGCCTACCCAGCTTAACGGCCCCTGAGGTGTTCAGGCTGTCCTGATATAAAACAGGGCCAGACCCCAAATTCCTACCAGGGAGCAGGATGCTGGGGGGCCAGTTCAGCCCCTGTGGTGTTCGCTGAGGTAGTTTTTCCTACAGGAATCTGGGAAAGATTTGTATTAAAAAGCATATCTGCTCTGAGTGTTTCTTTCAGGAGACAGAAGTTGCCCTTAGAAGAGAAGAACTGAGAGTCTCAGGTTAGCGAGATAAAGAGAAACCAACAGGTGTTAGAAATCAGTTTTGGTCTTACACACTTTGTTAATTGTCCAGTAACAGACAGATGATGAGGCTAAATACTTGTTTGCCCAAGCATATAATCAGTCTGGAAAGAGCAAGGTATGACATAATTGAATTGCATTAAAAATTTCTATTGACTATTGCTCTGATCTTAGAAATCAGTTACAGGAGGAAAAAAATGCAAGAACATAAATTCTAAACAAATATTTATCATAACTTTATATTGATAGCGGTAAGGAATTTGTCCCGATAAGTTCATAACAAACAATTATCATATCCAAGTAGATGTTTCATAAGTGAACATTATTCATACAAATCATTTTGCTTTTAAAATACCCAATACATAGAAAAATATCCCAAATTGCATATTGTCCTTAACAGAAACATTTTCAAAAGGACAAGGAAAAAAAAAAATTTATTATTTTAGAGTCCCTGATCTAATACAATACAATTGTACAATCAATTTAAACTTATACAGAATGTCCAATTCCACATAAGAGAATTCAAGAAGTTAAACTTTTAAACATAGGTTAAGTTTGAATTTTATTGCTCTTTCCCAACCTCTTTTATTTCAAAAGGAGCTAGCTTTGGTGGGTGTGTCTCCTAGCAGCAGGGAAGCCCTTTCAAGGTGGGTGGAGATAGATTAGTTAATCTGTTCAGTGGAGTTTTTTAAGGCAAGTGAATTTCTATATTAAGAGGCAGTAACTGGACCCCAACTCTATAGTTTCATTCTCTTTAGGCGTCCCTAAGAGAGAGAGAGAGAGAGATGAAAAAAAAATTTTAATTTTTGTCTATTTCGCCAGAGCTTTGCCATGACGTCTCAATGGGCAAATGCTTAACTTGAATGTAGAGCTCCAAGACAGGCCAGCGATGTCCTGGGAAGCTGCCTGTCTCATCTTGCTGATAGAGAGGGTGGGGGTTTTCAAAGAAAAAAGAAAACAAAATCTCATGAACAGTATATCATGCAAGAGCAATCAAACTATTGGAGTATGTCTCCATAGAAGTGACATAATCAGGGGAGACAGTTGAGAAGATATTCTGATAGCTTGGGATGGGAGAGGAATTCTGCTATTCTAAGCCTAAGTTCTTTTACTCTTATCAGGTCTACTGATAAGGAGGCCAGGAGGTTTTTCAGAATAGAGAAGCAGGAGAACTGAGGCGGGGCTGTGTCAGGATAATTAGGGAAGCTGAGTTAGGACAAAAATAAATAATAAACAAGACTAAGACTATAAAAATACAAGGTTTTATGGCAAGAACCAGTTTCTCCCCGATAATCCCAGAATTATTAGCATCAAACAGCATTCCTCATTCAGGAAGACACACAAGCCTCCCTGTTCGAATCTATGCAGTTGGGGGACATCTCAACCAGAAATGGACAGTCTTTAGGTCTGTGATCATTTGTACATTTAACTCAGCCTCTGTTGAGTAGCAGTGTTCAACACAGTTCTGCTGCCCTAAGAGGGGCACCCCACGACTATCAGGGGCTTCAAGAGGGAAAAGTGGGGCTTGGTGGAACTCCACTTGTCCCCCTTCTCTCTGGATAGGAGCTGTTAGTAGAAGACAGATTTCTGAGTAAATTATGCAATTACACCAAGACAGGCCACCCCAAACCATTAGAGTCCTGATATCGATATGCTGAAATAGTAATTAAGGAACTGGGGTTACAGGGGTGGAGAAACAGATCAGAGAGGCTGCCAGTCCTTGGACAGGTGTCTGATTTTTGATTGTTTCTAAAGAATAATAACCCAGCAAATTAGTCTAGTAAATTTTAAGCAAAGAGTCAGTCTGAACTTAATGAGATAATACATCAGTTTTTCCCAATTTCCTGACCAGTTGTAATCAGTTTCCTTCCTCCCCTGTTTACAGAAATTATCAGATCATACATAACAGACTAGTAAATTTCCCAAAATCCCTCAGACATACAGCAATAGTTAAAACATTTTCATACAACAATAGTTAAACAGTTTTATACAGCAATAGTTAAACAGTTTTAGCAAATCCCCCAGTTTTAACAAGTCTTAAAAATAGATCAGTTAATTTAAAGGTCTACCTTTAAAGGTCTACCTTCAAATTAATTTAAAGTCTACCTCAGAACGTTTTACAAAGCCAAGCCCCTCTGCAGAAGGTGGGTGGATGAATTCCACGTGGCCCTTCTGCACTCCATTTCCAAGAGGCAGGGAGGTGGGGGAAGGCAGCTTGAGGTGCTTAGCAGAGAACAGTGGGTCAGGTGAAAGACAAAAGATCCTACCCCACCCATCCTTTAGTAGGTTGGGTGGGGGGGTTGGAGCTTTTAGAAAAGTCAGACCCTAATTGGAGATACGTGGCTCCTCAAAAAAAAGTTGGGGTTACCCAGTAGAAATGCTGCTGGATCAAAGGGTGCTCACGGTTTGATAACTTTTTGAGCATAGTTCCAAATTACTCTCTAGAATATTTGGATCCATTCACAACTCCACCAACAATGATCAGTGTCCCAGTTTTCTCACATGCTCTCCAACATTCATCCTTACCTTTTCCTGTCATCTTATTCAATCTGACAGATATATAGTCCTGTCTCAGAGTTGTCTTAATTTGCATTTCTCTGATCAATAATGATTTGGGACATCTTTTCATATGGGTGAAAATAGTTTCAATCCCATCATCTAAAAATTGTCTGTTCATATGCTTTAAACATTAAGCAATCAGGGAATGGCTTGATTTCTTATAAATTAGAGTCAAATCTCTGTATATTTTAGAAATGAAACCTTTATCAGAACCTTCAACTATAAAAATGTTTTCCCAGTTTATTGCTTCACTTTAATCTTGTCTGCATTAGTTTTGGTTGTACAAAAGCTTTTTAACTTGATATAATAAAAATTTTCTATTTAGTGATCAATGATGATATCTGGTTCTTCTTTGGTCACAAATTCCTTCCTGCTTGTTGGCATCCATCTGATCCCTTCTCCATCTGTACAAATATAAGCAAAAGCTCTCCCCCAGGCAGTTAACCTATCTGGTCCCTTCCATTCGCCACTTTCTGGACCTCTACATCATCTGGTGATTATCTAAAAATAGTGGAGCTGCTCGTACTTGACACTGTCTTTCTGCTGGGTTATAAAACCTTTCTGCCAGAGCCGATGCATCTTTATCAAAAATTTAAAAATGAATGGTATAAAGAGCTAAATTTAGAAGTTCTCTTGAACTTCCTGTGGCTCCCCCTTTCTTTTGTTTTTGGAGGAGTGTCTTTTAAAAAAAATAATTATAACGTTTTATTGATACTACATATGCATAGGTAAATTTTTACAACATTATCCCTTGCACTCACTTCTGTTCTGACTTTTCTCTTCCCTTGCTCCACCCTCTCCCCTAGATGGCGAGCAGTCTTATACATGTTAAATATGTTATAGTATATCCTAGATACTATATATGTGTACAGAACCGAACACGTCTCTTGTTGCACAGGAACAATTGGATTCAGAATGTAAAAATAACCTGGGAAGAAAAACAAAAATGCAAACAGTTTACACTCATTTCCCAGTGTTCCTTCTCTGGGTGTAGCTGCTTCTGCTCATCACTGATCAATAGGAACTGAATTAGATCTTCTCTTTGTTG
The DNA here is from genome assembly GCF_048593235.1 of Sminthopsis crassicaudata. Lineage (NCBI taxonomy): Eukaryota > Metazoa > Chordata > Mammalia > Dasyuromorphia > Dasyuridae > Sminthopsis > Sminthopsis crassicaudata. The sequence goes on along the minus strand of NC_133618.1, from coordinate 419,117 downwards.
AAGATATCCACTTCCATCAGAATACATCCTCATACAGTATTGTTGTTGAAGTGTATAATGATCTCCTGGTTCTGCTCATTTCACTCAGCATCAGGTCATGTAAGTCTCACCAAGCCTTTCTGTATTCATACTACTAGTCATTTTTTACAGAACAATAATATATGGAGGAGTGTCTTAATGTCTCTGTTTCTCCTCTCTACTATTGCCTGACCTTGAGGATTAAAAGGTGTGTAAAATGTTATACTGCAAAATGGTTAGAAGTATATGCAGGTTTATTATCTGTTTTTATTGCTTGTGGCACACCCATAACTGCAAAAGCTTGTATGGAATTCAGTGACCACTCGGCCTATCTCTTTTGCTGTTGGTATTGCAAAAGTGAATCTTGAAAAGGTATCTACCACAACGTGGATAAAAGACAGATGACCAAAAGATTGATAGTGGGTCACATCCATTTGCCAGATTTCACTGGGTCACAAACCACGAGGGTTCTTCCCTGGAAGGAGCAAAGGAGCGTGGAAAGGAAGGCAAGCTGTAGAGCTTTTTACTAAGCTCCTAGCTTCTTCTCTTGTTATCCCAAATTGTAAAGGCACTGAAAAGATAAATCTTCTCATATCCTCCTTATCTAAAGGGATAGAATAGAAACAATCCTTAATGTCTATAATCCAAAGAGGCCATTCTCTAGGCAACTGAGTAAGAGATGGAAGTCCAGGCTGAAGAGTTCCATAGTTTCCATCTATTCATTTACCCTTCTTAAATCAATCAACATCCTCCATTTTCCAGATTTCTTTTCTTTTCTTTTCTTTTCTTTTCTTTTTTTAAACAACAAATACAGGGGAATTCCAAAGACTTAGACAAGGTTGTTAAGTGTCCTTGGGCAAATTGCTCTTGCATTGTATCTACTAAGGCCTGAATTTTATTGCTTGTTAAGGGCCACTGTTCTATCCACACTAATGTATCAGTTTTCCATTGCATAGAAATAGGTGATAGTGTAGACAGGCCTTCAAGAACAGCCTTACTTAAAAACCGAAGTACTCAACTATAATCCTATCTGCTGTAAAATGCCTCTTCCCCACAAATTGATGGGGATTTTTTCAATCGTAAAATGAGTAAAAACTCCTCTTTCATTTTCAAATGTCCATCTCATAGGGGCAGCACTAACTTCTGTTGCTATCGATCTTCCCACACCAGACATATAGGTGTCTGCCTTAATCTTTGGCCAGTGACTGGACCAGCTGGTACCTCTAATGACTGTACTACCTGTACCCGTATCTACTAATCCTTCTAATGGTATGCCATTTATATAAATAGTAAGCATAGGTCGTCAATTGTCACATCTGCTGTCCAGTTTATTCCTGGGCTCTGCTGCTTGGAATCAGAATCTGGGCAACTATCATCAGGTTGCCTATTAGAGGTATGTATCAGCAAACTTGATGCTACTACTTCTGCTTGATAAGTCACACATTGTTGACTGGGATATTGGGTACACATTCTCCAGTTTCTCACATCAGTGTATGGATGAACACTGTTTCGTAAGCACTCTCAGGAGGTGAAATGGTCAAGCCTACTGTCCCTGGGGGCAAAGAATCCATAAGCCAGACAGGAACAGATATCACTTCTCCAGGGGATATCTCAGTAGTCCCTACTGCATACAATTCAATTTTCCCTATTTGCAATCCCTTTTTCCCCCCGATTCCTTCTTGGTTGATAGCTCATGTGAAACCTTTGCGCCATCTGATTGCCTTTTGGCTGATCGATCATGTCTTATTATTGAATTTCTAAAGACACTCTGGATGTAACCTCGGCTACCATCATGCCCCACTTGGGACTCTGAAGCTGAGCCCTGAAGCTGGGCACCGCCTCTCATCTGCCTGGGTCAACCTCCATTCTGAGGCCCAGTGGAAACCTCATTTGCATTTTAGATATATGGTGTTAGGTCTTCTCTCAACCTGTCTTCTCATTCTCTCTCTATACCTACACTGGGCTCCCAGATACCAATTTTTTCCACATTTAAAGCATCAGTGAGGCTCTCCAGAAGTCCTTTGCAAAGAGAGACCCTGTCTTCCCATGTTCTTCATAATCTGGGTATAATAAGCACTTGTGCCCACTGTGGCACAGCTTCTTATGATCTCCTCTAAAGGAGCATCTTTGTTTAGTCCCCATATAATTCTTCTGCAAACCTCATTAGGATTTTCCTTAGCTAGTTGTCTGATCATAATTCTTGTAGCTGCATTTTCTCCAGTGGTTCTTGTGACAGCTGTTTGCAAACGTACGGCAAAATCAGCAAAAGATTCACTGGAACCTTGCTCTATTTTTCTGAAGGCTGAATTCTCTGCATACTGACTTTCACCTGCTAGTTGGTCAAAAGTGATTTGAATATTAACTCCTGTTTGCTTACTGAGTTGGGCTTGAATCCTACATAAATCACTATATTCCATACGCCACCACAAGTTTTGTCCAGGTTCTAAACACGTCCTTGTTTTGGATTTCCAGTCACTAGGGGTTAGAATTTCATAAGCCAAATTCTCTAGTAACATCTTAAAAGATGATGTAGCCCCATAAAGAGGGCAACTCTTTTTCAAATCCTTATTTTTTTCCAAATCAAAAGGAGTCTGTCTTCTCCATTGTTGACCTATCTCAGTTTTCTGCTTCCTTTACAGTACCAATTGAATCAACAGTCATATCACACCTAACCAAAGGTTTTAATTGTATGCTTTTCTGATAACCAAGAGAAAGGCCTGGAGCTTCCTAGAGTCCCTCCCTTCTTTATCTCTGAATAGAAAATCCCATCTTCTCTCCACAATCTCCTTCCCAGGCTCACTGACTTTGTGTTCATCATCCTCTGGATGATTGCTATTTGGGAGCCTCATAATAGAGCCATTCTAATTTCTCTCCAGGTTTGGAGTCTACATTTGATCCAGTACTTGCTTAGAGCAGACCTTTGTTCATTGAAGATGGAGCTGGAGAGGGAGAACCATCCCACAAGGGGAGAGAAGTTTCCATAGGTAGGAGGCAAGCCTACAAAAAGGCACAAGGGGTAAGGACCTCGGGGGGTTTCAAAGGCCCTGGCTTCAGGGGAAAGACTCCAACCTACTGAGGGATGCAGGCAGCAGGGAGGGTCAGGATTGGAAGTGAAGATGGTCTGAACAGGAAAACTACTCCCCTCTTTCCATCTTCCTGTGGAGACTCCAGAGATACAAAGGGCTTGGGATCCCATGTAGGAGGAGACAAGTTAGTACCTCAGTGGTTCTTGAGTCACAGCTTTCCCTCCACTTGGTCCTCTGTCCTCCCTGTATCCCTTCTCCCCAACTAACACACACATAATTTTAGGCAATAGATTGACTACTTGATGTAGGGGAGAGGGAAAACAGGGAAGTTGGAGTATGGGGAGGGCTCTTAAATGAAGCCAGTAGGGAATGACCAAGGGATCTAAAATCCAGTCTGGGATTCAACCTTGAGGACTCTGAAAGAAGAGGTGGCAGGGAAACAAGAGACCTGGAGAGCAAGGTTAGAGTCTGGGAGGTAAGACAGGTCATTGAAGAGAGGTCAGGGCTCAGAGAGGGACAGAAGTGCTACAGATAAGAGAGCTGAGTTTGGGAAAGCAGGAAGACTGTGTCCTGAGGTCTAACCAGACTTAACCAGGAGCTAGGGAGTATAGCTGGGATCATTTTAGACAGCTTAGGCTTGGGATCCCTAAAGGCAAAGTGGAGACAGGGAGCCACATATAGCTGTGTGGGGAATACAGTGAGATAAGGTGAAGAACTTTTAAGAATATGTGAATTCTTTTTCTGTATTTTATTTTCATTATTTCTGTGTTTCCCCTATGATCTCTTTAATATGTGCAGGCCCATATTTACTTGAGCCTTGGCAAGCTATAACCATATTTACTTAACCTGACATTTATCAACATTTAGTCTATTAGCTGGACCACTATCTGCTTGATTCAGTCTGAAGGCCTGATTTTCTGTTTCCTAGAAATCAGGAGATTTGGGGGAAACAGAAACCTTCCATTCCAATCTCTTCAAATAGCAACAACCAATTAGATGCCTCCCCCTCCCCTTCTCAATTCTCTCTTGTGATGTAATCTCTTGTACAAAAGCTGTATATCTTTACTACTTCTTTAGCCCACCTACCTTGAGCTTTCTCTTTCTTATCTCCTGATGGGAGGGCTCATCCTCCAGAGGTTTTCAAGAAACAACCTTTCTGCCTTCTACTGAGTGATCTCTGAGTAGTCATTTTGGGGAAGGGTCTTCTACATCCCTCAGGAAATATGGGGGATGTTGGCTTAGACGTACTTGGGAGCTGTAAGCCCAGTTCTGGCTTCCAGAAGACAAATCGATTGTAGCTCCAAGGGGAAAAAACCGAGAGAGATTGTAGCTACAGCGAATACAGATGGATCTCACCTCAGAGATTTCCTGCTTCCCTCCAACCCAGTCTGAGAGGGTTTCCCTTGTCCCAAGAGCTTCACCCTATCTATCCCCTGGAAGCTTCAGCTCTTTCCTCTACTCACAACCAGGGCCAAGACTGAAGGAATCTCACTGCCTCTCCCACCTAAACCCTTTTCCCCCTCCAATCCCTCAATCTTACAAAGGTCCCATCTTTTCAACTCCTCATCCAAGCTTACAAACTCCACCCCAGTACTCAAATTCCACCTGGGTCACCACCCACCAGGCTGGTCATCTCTGATAATTCCTACTGCCCAAGGCCTCCAACAGCACCTTCCCTTCCAGACTCATCCCCTCTTTTTTTTTTTCTTTTTTGCTGAGACAATTGGGGTTAAGGGACTTGCCCAGGTTCATACACCTAGTTCCCGTTAAGTGTCTGAGACCATATTTGAACTCTGGTCCTGCTGACTTCAGGGCTGGTGCTCTATCCACTGTACCACCTAGCTACCCTAGCCCCTCCTTTTTTTAGCAGAAAGCTCTGCTCTGCTAAAATTGCAGCACTGGATTAACCCAAAGTAAGGGGTCCTATACTGTGAGGAACTTGAAGCAAATGGCTTTTGGGAAAAACGGAATGCTATACAAAATTTGTAATTATAAATCCAGATTGGATTGGATTGAGCTCTCCCATTGACCAGACTTTAAGGGAAAACACCCCTAAAATTTACCACTAATGCTATAGGTTGAGGAACTATAACAATGAAAGGTAATGGGTCAGAATTACTCTATTCTATTCTGCATGCAATCAGTCTAGAGTGTCAAATTGATAGATGTATGAAGTGATTTTCTATATAACACAATTTGGAAATACATTTGACTGAATTGATATCATTTATTAACCATCCGATATTTTTAATCTATCATTTATTATTTTCTAATTTTATTTGTATTGGGATTTTTGGGAAACCCTTATGTAGGAAAAGTTATAAATGAAAAAATGACTTCTAGAGGGTGATGTAATCATACCTTTACGGAATTAACTCCCTTTGGATCTAGATGCCAAATGATGAATTCAGCTGCTCAAGAGTAGGGTTATAATACTCAGCAACTACAGTATGTATTTGAGCATTCTTTATTTCAAAACAATACGACTGGGGGAGGAGGAAACCTTGAAAATTCTCCCTATGTAGAAAGACTTGGGATTTAACAGGTGGGTTCTCTTTGGAAAAGGTAAGAAAATCTTATTAGCCTTGGGGAAAACTGTCCAATTTTGACTACGAAAGAACTCTCAATATCCAAGGTGATGGTGATGTTTAGAAGTTTATTCCTAACATAGGAATGATTGTTGTCTGATAAGATTGACCATTGATGGCAAAAATTATAAAACTGAGTCTGGAAGAATTTGTGTACAACCTTTGAGCCACCTTTTAGTTTCAGCAACTTGATTCAAGTTGATCACCTGAAGTTGACAGAATGACATAACTTTCCTGACCCTCAAGAGTGGAACAAGACTGAATGACTTAAAGACAAATGCTCTCCACGCTTACAGCCGCCTTTAAGGTGAGACCAAGGGCTGCTAGGAGCCCATAGTGCTCAAAGCCCCAACCCTCACCCTAAATCAGGAAGACTCAACTCCCTGTATTTAAATCCTGTCTCAGATTAGGTGTGTCAGCCCAGCCACCTCACTGAACCCTGTTTGCCTCAGTTTCCTCCTCTATAAAATGAGCTGGAAAAAAAAATTCACATCACTTCTGGTATCTTTGCTTCCATTGAAGTGAATGAATAACAAATCAGGCATAAGACAATCAGGTTCAATGTGATGGCAATGGCTTCCAATCATTCATTCTATAAACTTAAACCTTCCTTCAAGAGAGATTGTATGAGTGGTCTAAAGACCATCAGACCTAATTGTCACAAGTCAAGTCAAGTCAATTGAGGGACAAAGCTATAGTGAAGAGGATGAATGGATTCTCCATGGAGCTAAAGACCTGAAGGATGAAAGGTTCCCCTATTCTCTATTTTAAAGATAGAACAAAAAACAGGAGTTGATAGGTGGGGGAAAACAATCTAAATAGGTAAAGGACGAACAGTATCACGGGGACAGGGACAATTCGATTGGTTGAAAGTCTGAAATGTGAATTGGTAACAACCTCTTTTATCATCTCAAAAACATTTGATACTTTCCACCTGGATCTTGCAGAAATAACTGATAGCAAATTTCCTCCAATTGTACAAAAATACCTAGAGACAGCATTTCCAGGAATGGCACCATCTTGGCTAGTACCAATAACAACAGATGCTCTAGAGCAAAATAATAAACATATAGAAAATAATAAATTTCCTGGACATGAAATGATTTCCTAGTAGTGCTGAGACACAAATTTCTTTGGAACTTTAGTGTTTTGTAAACATAATGCACTTTTCAACTTAAGCCAAAGTTTGGATGTGACTGATGGGAAAACTGAACTTTTGCTTTTAATTGAGAGGTTAACTTTTGAACTCATGAGCTTTTTGAGTTGAAGATTTGTTTTGTTCTTTTGTTCTCAAAGAGGGTTGATGCCATCAGTAAGTGATGTCTTGATTGGCAAGTGACTTGGATGTAAATGACATAAAACTGGGCAAAGTCATCAGTCTTACTCCATCCTTCAGGACCATCTGAGCCCAGTGGCAAGATACAGGCCAAGACAATTGGTGATGGTCCCCCATTTCTGCCTAATGTATCAACCTATCAACAACACAAAGTTGTGTTTTTCCACTGTTAGCAAAACAGATTACAAAGTTACAAAATTTCACAAGTTCATTGCTACTCCAGTTGGTACCATCTCTGGGAGCTGCCTCTCTCCATTTATTAAGGGAGTCAGATGTTTGCTGAACAATGCACTTTGTGAACTTTCTTGGTGTCCTCTGTTGCAATAATGGACATTGCTCATTCTTCACATTACAGAGTTGTGGGACAAGAGGGGGAGCTGGCCACATAATAAGGAAGAGGGCTGATGAGTAGATAGCCAGAACATTCTACAAGTGCCCTTGAGATGGTAGGAGAAAGAAAGAAAGAACTCCATCATATAGATCAGTAGTCCTCAGACTTTTTAAATAGGGGGCCAGTTCACTGTCCCTCAGACTGGGAGGGCCGGACTATAGTAAAAACAAAATCTCACACTCTGTCTCTGCCCCTCAGCTCATTTTGCCATAACCCGGAGGGCCTCATAAACGTCCTCAGCAGCCACATCTGGCCCTTGGACCATAATTTGAGAACCCTTGGGATAGATGCTCTGTGATCAACTTATGGGAAACATGGGCAAGAGTCACAGAAGATGGAAAGACAGACATTGCTGGATCTACATTGTTAGAAGAATTTCAAATTGAAGAAATCACTGATCAGGATATCTGAGTATTTGAGGGAATCACCATGTACCTAATTTTTATTGCTTTTTCTCAATTCAGTCTATCTCCATTCATTTACATATCCCCATGCTTTGAATTCTTCCTATTCACTTTTTCACATGGCCCAATATGCCAGTATGTTCATTATCATAATTTGTTTAGACATTTTCCAACTAAAAACCATCAACTTTTTTTTTTTTTTGCTACAAAAAAAAACCAAACTAAAAAAAATCCACTGCAATGAATATTTTAATGTAGATGGAATCCTTCTTTCCCGCACTTCTTTAGAATGCATGCCTTTCTCTTAAGATCTTTTTATCACAAAGTTTGAACATTTGGTAATCTTTTAATAAATCCTGATACAAAATGACTTTTCAGAACAGTGGGACCATCAATTCATAGCTATATACATTGTATTACTGTATCTGTAATTCCATTACCCTCCCTCCTCCCCCCCACCCCCATGCTATTTCCAGCTTTTGAAATTATCACTCTCAATTTGAAGGGTTTAAAATCAAACCTCAAGAGTTGAAATCTTTCATTCTTAAAAGCATCTCAACAAAACATCTTCTACCTGAACAAATATAGCAAGAACCACATTTCATTAGTTACACAGAGTTGTTCATTTAGGAAGGATGTACAAGTTTCTTGAATCAACAAAGATCTAGGTTTAGAATTGCTGATATCTTATTGCCTCTTCAAAACTGCTAATCATACTCAGAAGGCTTAATGAAGTCATCTAAGTCACTACCCCTAATCTGAAGCTGAGAACCAGTAATAATTGGCATTGAGGCATAGTTTTCATTTTTAAATTCTTCTTTGTCTTCTTAAAGGATTTAGGGTGGGGACATGCAGAGGTCTGGGCTAGCTCCTCTGAAGGGCTCAGAATAAGTCCTTGTCAGGATAAGCAAAAGTCCTTGCCCCATGTTGGGCGCCAATATGTAAAGTCCTGTTGTCTCCAGAAACTGCCAGTCGCTTTCTGAGAGGAGATCTGCTGTCTCAGCTGCCAACTCTGATCTAGAATAGACATTTCTCCTTCCTCCAGAGAGCCGCCTCAAGTCTGGCCCAGACAAGACTAACTCCAGACCCAAGGCTGCCCTCTTTTATCCTCCCAGAGAATAGGCGTGGAATAACTCAGGGGCTTCTGGGAAAAAAATACTTCAACCAATGAACTTGCTCCTCCCAAACATGTAAGCTCCTCCCCAGAAGTTCACAGGGGTAAAACTCCCCTAAAGGCCGGAACTAGAGAATTGTTAAGTACCGACTTAGCACTTAACAAGAACCTAACAGGGACAGATCCTAAGCCTAGTCTAAATCTACTGAGCTCCAGTCAAATAAAATTACTTTCCCAAGCCCAGAGTTGCAGAATCAAAATTTCAACCCATGTCCTGACTCCAAATATAGTGATCTTTCCATTCTGATGCTGCCTTTCAAGTAGGTGACCAGGTGGCAATAAGGGATCCAATATGCCTAAGAAGTTATCGGCCCCCTTTAGTCTTCTTTTATTTTCCCCTTAGGATCATGGTGAGAACTGGCCAAGTACAAAAGGCATCAGCACTACCACATCTTCTTCCAGGATTCTCTCCCTAATTCATTTTCCTCCTTATTTTAATGCTATCTGGCAATTAACAGTCAGATTTTTATATAAAACCCTTTCCATATTGGCTCTATTTACAAGGTTTCTCTCCAGTGTGGATTTTTTGATGTTTGATAAGATCTCCATTTCCTATAAAAGCCTTTCCACACTGGTTACATTTATAAGGTTTCTCTCCAGTGTGGATTTTTTGATGTTGGTTAAGATCTCCCTTTCGCATAAAACTCTTTCCACACTGGTTACATTCATAAGGTTTCTATCCAGTATGGATTTTTTGATGTCCAGCAAAACCTTCCCTGCTTCTAAAGGCCTTTCCACACTGCTTACATTCATAAGGTTTCTCTTCAGTGTGGATTCTCTGATGTACAGTAAGAACACTTTTTGCTGTAAAAGTCTTTCCACACTGGTTACATTCATAAGGTTTCTCTCCAGTGTGGTTTCTCTGATGTATAGTAAGAGCATTCTTTATTGTAAAAGTCTTTCCACACTGGTTACATTCATAAGGTTTCTCTCCAGTGTGGGTTCTCTGATGTGCAGTAAGGGCTCCCTTCGTTCCAAAAGCTTTCCCACACTGGTTACATTCATAAGGTTTTTCTCCAGTGTGGATTCTCTGATGTACCTTAAGAGCATTCTTTGCTGTAAAAGTCTTTCCACACTGGTTACATTCATAAGGTTTCTCTCCAGTGTGATTTCTCTGATGTACAGTAAGATATTCTTTTTTAATAAAAGTCTTTCCACATTGTTTACACTCATAAGGTTTCTCTCCAGTGTGCTTTCTCTGATGTGTAATAAAACTATCCTTCCATGCAAAAGTCTTTCCACATTGGTTACATTCATAAGGTTTCTCTCCAGTGTGGATTTTCTGATGTGAATACAGACCATTCCTTCCTCTAAAAGTCTTTCCACATTGGTTACATTCATAACGTTTCTCTCCAGTGTGCTTTCTCTGATGTACAGTGAGAGCATACTTTTCTGTAAAAGCTTTTCCACACTGGTTACATTCATAAGGTTTTTCTCCAGTGTGGATTCTCTGATGTACAATAAGTGATACCCTTTTTGTAAAAGCTTTTCCACACTCCTTACATTCATAAGGTTTCTCTCCAGTGTGATTTCTCTGATGTATAACAAAGCTATCCTTCCATGCAAAAGTCTTTCCACATTGGTTACATTCATAAGGTTTCTCTCCAGTGTGGGTTCTCTGATGTGAAGTAAGACCATTCCTTACTCTAAAAGCCTTTCCACATTGGTTACATTCATAACGTTTCTCTCCAGTGTGCTTTTTCTGATGTACAGTGAGAGCATTCTTTTCTGTAAAAGCTTTTCCACACTGCTTACATTTATAAAGTTTCTCTCCAGTGTGGATTTTCTGATGTACACTAAGTGATTTCTTTTTGGTAAAAGCCTTTTCACATTGGTTGCATTCATAAGGTTTCTCTCCAGTGTGGATTTTCTGATGTACACTAAGTGATTTCTTTTTGGCAAAAGCCTTTCCACACTGGTTACATTCATAAGGTTTCTCCCCTGTGTGGATTCTCTGATGTTTAGTAAGACGGTCGCTATTTGTAAAAGTCTTTCCACACTGGTTACATCCATAAGGTTTTTCTTTAGTGTGGATTCTCTGATGTACAGTAAGAGTTCCCTTTACTCTAAAAGCCTTTCCACACTGTTCACACTTAAAAGGTTTCTCACCAGTGTGGATTCTTTGATGTCCAGTAAGAATTCTCCTCTCTTTAAAAGCCTTCCCACATTGATAACATTTATAAGGTTTCTCTCCAGTGTGTATCATTTGATGTATCATAATACTTCTCTTTTGTTTAAAAGCCTTTCCACATCGGTTACATTTATAAAGTTTTTCTCTTGTGTGGATTCTCCGGTGTGTAGTAAGATTTCCTTTTTTTACAAAAGGTTTCCCACCTTGGTTACGTTTATAAGGCTTCCTTCCAGTATGGATTCTCTTATGTACAATGAGAGGTTTTCTTCTTATAAAACCTTTTCCACTTTGGTTACCTTCATAATGTCTCTCTCTGATCTGGATTCTCTCATGTGATTCACTGATTTCTCTCCAAGTCAAGTCACAGGGACCATCACCCACGGGTCTTTGCTTGTGAGTTTCAAACACAGAATGGCTTAGCTCTGCAGGAGTTCCCTTCATTCCAAGTCTGATCTCTGCTTCCAAGAAAGAAAGAAAGAAAACAACAAATAATTAAAGAAATAGAAACTTGATGCAGGCCATATATATAAATATATTTGTTTATATCCCCTTCTTTCCATGAGTAAAAGAGAAACTCAGTTATTTTCTCTTTTCCTAGGCAAAGAGAAACATTTTAAATAGGCAGAAACAATCACTTTAAACCTCATTAGTTTACATTCCAAATATATATTTTTAAGAAGCTTCATGCACATTTACAGTGGAACCTCAGAATAAACCTTCATTCTGATCAGGTGCACAACTCAGGTCAGAATGGCTGAGTGATTTGACCTCAATCCGAGCAGCTTAGACTAGGATTGACATAATGTCAATGGGCATGCTCTGCCCACAGTATGTGATGAAGAATCTCCACTCAATTTTTCCCTTTTCCTTTCATTATTTGTACTTTCAATGCTTTTTTCCATATGTGCACCATGTCATGTGGTGCATATATACTAAATACTGAAGTTGTTTTATGATTCGTCTTACCTGTAACCATAACAAATTTCGCTGATGATCATTTTCAACTTCAATTTTTTCTATTACATTATCTGAGGTCATATTCAGAAGGCTACTTGTTACAGAACCCACTTGTTATAATTTGTAACTTATACCTTAGTATAACTTATAAAAAAGTGATTTTGTACTGACAGATTACTTTTTTTGAGATAGCTACTAGTTATTTCTTTTTTAAACAATTATTATGGGGCAGCTAGGTGGCACAGTGAATACCATCCTGAAGTCAGGAGGACCTGAGTTCAAATCTGCTCTCACTTAACACTTGCTGTCTGTGTGATCCTGGGTAAGTCACTTAAACCCAATTGCCTCAGGAGAAAAAAGAAAAAAAAAAACAACCCTTTATCATTATGTGTCCCCTGAATAACAAACACAATTTTTAAAAATGTATAAAAACATCCACATCTGAAAATGTTTTTTTTTTTGTTTTTTTTTTTTTTTTCTTTTTCTTCTGAGGCTGGGGTTAAGTGACTTGCCCAGGGTCACACAGCTAGGAAGTTTTAAATGTCTGAGACCAGATTTGAACTCGGGTCCTCCTGAATTCAAGGGTTGGTGCTCCATCCACTGTGCCACCTAGCTGCCACCACAAAATGTGTTTCATATAGAAAATTGAGTTCCTCATCTGTGATATGGAAGGGAGTTCCACTATGGCAATCCTTTCCCTTTCAGAAGCTCACAAACCCCTTGAAGGATTGAGATAATGATTCAAGGGAGCTGACCCCAAAATATCTTAGTGGCACCTTCAGTGGTAAATAAATGTCTCATTTGGTTATACAGGTAGCTGGCCTCTGGGACAACACAGATGTGCATATTTCCACCTTAATAGTTGTCTTTCAGTGATTTCAAGCTCTCACAATCACCAACACACTGCTGTGGAGGATTGTGCTACTTCTAAGTGCTTCTAACTTTTGGTTTCTCAAATTGAAACCAAAGTATTCCCACCATTCTAGGAAGGTGGAACATGCATGTACAAACGGCCACAGGAGTGCAAAGATCCTTGGGGCTTTCTCTCCCTGGACCAGTGTATTTCTTTCCTTCCTAGGTTACCTAGCAACCCCATCTCTGATTGCCTCAGCAAAATGTGACTTGGGTCTGCAATCCTGAAGCAGTGCTGGCAGGCTACTTGAAAATCATGGTCAGGAAGCAGAGACAGTAGAGGTCATTATGAAATCATCATGGAAGGCCACAACCTTTCCAGAAAATCAGACCTTAAAAGTGTCACTCATTGACATGTGTAAGCTTATCTTCTGCTTTGAATGTTTCCTCTAATTATATTATTCTCCTATCTGGCTGTTTCTCAAAGGAATTGGTTGGGGACATGGGTTGGTGATTCAGTACGGATTCAGTTACTACCCTCTCAAAGGTTGTGAGTATGTAAATATTATAGAAAAGTAACATAAAGCAATATTTGAAATGGACCCGTGAGTACATTTGTCATTTAGTGCAATATTTTCAAGAGCCAATATAAATACAAATCTTTCTTTTTATACTAATTAGCAAATGCTTTGACTGACTAGAGTTTAAAAAATGAATTTCCATGTCTCCACAGGAGCTTGTCCAATTCTCCTGTTTCTACCTCATACATGACTATGTTCATCATATCTGTTTCAAAATCAAAATACAGTTGTAGTGGATAACATGTGGATAGGGCGTTGAACCAGGCAACCCAGGATTTTAATCTGTCAAATGGGTGTAATAATAGCAGTTAAGTCCCCAGATTCTCATGAGGATACAATAAGACAATGCAGAGCATGGTAAACAGGGCTGTAGAAATGCTAGCTATTTTATTTCACTTTGGCTCTTTCTTCCCCAGTTCTGCTCTCCTTCTTAAACCATTATAATCCTCACCAATTAGTGATGCAGTGAAGCACTAAATTATTCAGTTCATCTGGTGCACAGTGGGTCTCTCCACAGTCTCTAGTGTATTGTCTGCCCTGCCACTATGTGACCTCCAGGAGATCAGGGCATGTCCCTCACATCTCTCTGTGTTGCTGGTGTTTAGCCCAGGGCTGCCCTGTAGCAGGCCCTTAATTGTTTACTGGCCAGAAGTTCTAAGAATGTCTCATGTTCCAAACCCAATCCTTGGGGCACTTTAAAGAGAGTTCCATTGCCCCAAATCCCTAACAGTGGCTTTTACAGCATCACAGATGAGCACTGGAAGAGCCCTACAGGGCCATGGAGTGTGACCCACTCATTTTGTAGATGGGAAACCGAGGTTCACTGAGGAGCCCTGGCCACTGCTGCCAAGAAATATCCATTATAGAATTCCAAGTCTGGCCTTTCTCCCCAAAACTGAGCATTTACTTCATTGTAACTCCCAGAAGATTTTTGTAGTCATAGCTCTCAGAGACCTGCTTTCATCTGACTTACCTGGAGAGCAGCTCCTGAGGCTTTCTTGGTCCAGCATCCACAGTGCTTCCCTTTGCTCAAAATAAGAGGTCACCTCTTCTCTGAGAACTGGAAGCCCTGGGCATGGAAAGCAGTTAGGAAAAAAATGGAGAGAAGTTGGCCACTGGTTCTCCTTAGGGAAACAATGAGGGTCCAGAGCTGCTCCATGCTGAAATTCAGCCCCTGATGTTCAGACATATCCGTCCATACTTACCCACTGAGGCTTGTAAAGCAAGTCACCTAAGAGAGGATGTGCCCACTATTTGTACAGCTTCCTCCCCATACAGAGCCAAAGGCCTTCCTCCCACCTCCTGTCCTGTGAGGCTCCCTTCTGGCAGAAACTTCTGATCCCAAACCTGGGTAAAAAGAGTTAGTGGGTGGGAGCAGCTTCAGGCCTGATCCAGAGGGACCTTGAAATTAGTACACCTTTTTTTACAGAAGGATAGACTCATTCAATAGTTTCCATTTTCCATAACTTAAAAAAGTGCCCGTAGTTCAGTGGAGAGCCCCGGACAAGTGTACCCAAGTTTGAAGGGAGCCTTGGACAATTACTAACTGCACCTCTGGACAAGTCAATTAAATGGTTTGTTTTCCTCTGTTTACTCAGCTCTTAAATGGGGATAACAAAATCACCCTAACTTGGAAAGTGAAGATGAGGATAAAGTGACACAATATTTTATTCTACTTTTAATTTACAAATATTTACATATGATAGTATATTAAAAAAGATGAGTGCACCTGAAACTGTAAATCCACAATGTACAACTTTCTATTACTTTCAAATCGACACCTGCTATGGCCCTGTCTAGCTCCTCTGAAGGGCTCAGAATAAGTCCTTGTCAGGATAAGCAAAAGTCCTTGCCCCTCGTTGGGCGCCAATTTGTAATGTGCTGTTGTCTCCAGAAACTGCCGATCACTCTCTGGTCTAGAGGAGAGACTTCTTCCTCCAGAGAGCCGCCTCAACTCTGGCCTAGAGCAGAGACTCTCTATCTCTCGAGTCCCGCCCTCTTTTATCCTCCCAGAGAATGGGTGTGGGATAACGCAAGGGCTTCTGGGAAAAATTACTTCAACCAATGAACCAAGGGACCTGGGCCCCTCATCCTATTTCCCTGAATTAGTCTACACTCTGATGCCCAATGGAGTCCTCTGTTGTATTTTGGACATGGGGTTTTAGGTCTTCTTTCATCTTGTCTTCTCACTCTATCTCCATATTTACACTGAGCTCTTAGATGTCCAATTTTTCCACATTGGAAACATCGCCGAGTTTCTCTAGAAGGCCCTTGACAGGAGGGACCCTGTCTTTCCATGTTCATCATTGTCCGGGTGTAAAAAGCATTTGTTCCCACTGTAGCACAGCGTCTTATAATCTCCTCTAAAGGAGCATATCTTAGCCAGATGTCTGGTCATTATTTCTGTAGCTGCATTTTCTCCAATAGTTCTTTTGACAGCAGTTTGCAAACGTCCCACAAAATCCACAAAAGGTTCATTGGGACCTTGCTCTATTTTAGTGAAAGCCTCTCCCCGATCTTTCTGTCCAGGGAGGACACCCCAAGCTTTTATTGCAGCCTTAGCAATTTGCTCATATATTGTCATGGTATAATGAATCTGTTCCGAATTCTCTCCATACCGACCTTCACCAGCTAAGTGCTCAAAAGTGAATTGTGTGTTAACTCCTATTTCCAAATTGCATCTGACTTGGATCTTACATAATTCATGAAACTCCACAAGCCATAACAAATTTTGTCCAGGTTCTAGACATGTCCTTGCTTTGGATTTCCAATCATTTGGGGTTAGGACTTCAAACCATCTAGTAACATATTATAGCATAAGCTAATGTAGCCCCATAAAGGGTACAACCTTTTTTTAAATCTTTAATTTTATTCAAATCCAAAGGTGTATATCTTCTCCTTTTTTGACCTACAGAGTCAATCTCTTCAATCACAGGATATGCATGTACAAAATCACTTATATCCTGTCCTTCTCTCTTAGCTTTAACTAATGCTTTTTCTAATCTTGTCATAGGCTTAGGCTGCTTCACAGGCAATTCTGTTTGTGTTTCTGCCTCTTCCCCTCCTCCTTCTTGCTCCACCCCTGAAGGGTTAATTGAGGGAGGAGTTGGGAAATGCTCCTGTTGCTCAGAATTGTACTTGACTTCATTATTATCTGATTCATCCTTTTCACCTAGTTTAGCTGACACCTCCCCATTTTGCTCCTTCTTCTCTTCCTTTAGAATAACAATTTTTAAAGCCATTTGGATCAAATTGTAGGTATGAAGTGTATCTTTGGAAATTGAATTTGGCCTGGAATTGTAGTGTTCATCTAATCGCTTTCTTACTAATTCCCATTCATCTAGATCCAATTCTTCCAGAGAAAAACAAGGACATATGACCTGCACAGTTTTTAAAAGTTCAGTAATCTCCTCCAAAATTATAATCAATCCTTGGTTTTTCATAACCTTGATAATGCTCTCCAAACATTTTCCTGAAACAGAAGGCGTTTGCCCCATTTCACTATAAGAGATTGCTGGTTTAGCCCTTAAGAAGTTAAGCTCCTTATTTATCTATTAGCAAGCTCACTTAATCTTTAACAAAGTTTCCTTGTTACTCACGGTTCTGGGTCAGAGAGACTGAGATCTGGATGGGAGGCGTTTCCACTGGAATCAGGCTTGTGTCTGTCCCTGTTCAGGCGCCAAATTGCAATGGCCCTGCCTAGCTCTTCTGAAGGGAAAATTACTTCAACCGATGAACTTGCTCCTCCTAAGCATGCAAGCTCCTCCCCCAGGAGTTCACAAGTAAAACTCCCAGTAAAGGCTGGAACTACAGAATTGTTAAGTACTGACTTAGCACTTAGTAAGAACCTAACAGACAACGACATTATCACACTTTGCCATTACACAGGTGGCTGCCATTACACAGACATTTTTATACACACATAAATAATATACAGACATGTAAAGGTATATATGCACACACACACAAACATACACACACACACACACACACACACACACACACACACACACACACACACATTGATAACCATATGTTATGGGCCAGAACTATGTACCTGAAACAAGAAGTCTTAAAAAGTATTAACTCAGTGGTATTGGTAATATAATAGTTATCTAGTTTAGCATAGTGATTAATAGTTCTCTAGTTCAGGACATATATTTAGTACTTAACCTAGTTCCACCTAGGATGGATTCACACCTCTGATGATGTAATCACAACAGAGCATATAAGAAGCCAATGGGGATTCAGAGACAGATAAATTTCATTGTCCACCTTTGTGGTGGCTGGAGGCTGGAGCACAATCCTTGGACTCAGAGAGATTCACTCCATCTCACCCTACTATGGTATGGCCTGTCCTCCTGCATTTCCTCCACTGAGACCAAGCTAGCCCAGGTGCCAGGCAAGGAGACAATAAAGAATTTGGACTTTGGACTTTACACCTGGCTATTCTTGTCAACTGAAAGGAGGGCTGCTCCAAGACCTCCAGAAAACCAACCAAAACACTACAACCATATTTCTATTTCTCAATTATTTTCTCAGGATGAAAATGGCACCTTGATTTGGTACTTAGAAATAGTCAAAATAACTAATTTCATGGAAGTTATTCTTAATGAATGTTGTTATTGTATTATAAAGAAAGCATATGGCACAGCAATGGGTAAAAGGTTGGTTAAAAAAATATGCTTTTCCCCCCTTCCATTCCTTTCCCACCACTTAGAAATGCCCACCTAGCTGTCTGAGTCTCACCACTTTTGCTGGAATTTGAAGGCAATACTAAGGCAGGTTAACTAGAAACTTCCCATACTCTAGGGCCAACAGTTGCTTTGACCTACAAATTGATGCTTGTAAAAAAGAAGAATATTCCAAATACTAGACCCATCCACCAAAGGAATGAGTTGAAAGGAAACGCTGTGTGAGAAATTTTCAGAGCTTTGGCAGACACAATTTGTGTCCAGGTAGAGGCTAACCTCTAAGATTAGTTCCATGTTTCAGATGCTTCCCCTGATTTAATCTTTGATCTGGAATGGGTAAGAGAGAGTTTCAGGAACAACAAAGGACATCCCCAGGTCCTATCATGCAAGGCAAAGACCAGCACTTGCTCTTCTCTTTCCCCATCCCCCAATCTCGCACCCTGGGGAATGGAGATTTTCCCTTTGAGTGCAGACCTGCCGTCATCAGGGGAAGTGCCCTTACCCAGGGAGAGCAGGTTCTTGGCGTTCTCCACCATGACCTCCTTGTACAGCTCCTTCTGGGAGGGGTCCAAGAGCTCCCACTCCTTCTTAGTGAACTCCACAGCCACATCCTTGAATGTCACCATCTCCTAAACCATCAAAAGTCATAAGATGAGGAGCAGAAAGAGCCTTCTGAAGTAGAATCCAAACTGCTCCAATTTGCTGGAGAAAACTGAAACTCAGAGCAGGGATTTGCCCAAAGGTCACAGGCTTTGTGAGAGTCAGGGTCAGCTCTTGAGACTGTGGTCATTAAGAGACTGAGAGAATTTGGGATCAGCTGAAATAAAGCTGAGAAATGACTTATCATGCAACACATAATGGGATGGCATCTTTGGGCCCCACTGCATGTTCTTTTAATGAATTCTTCCAAACTCGTTTCCTTGGTGATCCTTCTGCTTTTCCAAGCGCATTTCATATTTCCCTCTCGTGCCCATTTTATGTTTTCATTTTATCTATAACCTTTTCTCCTAAATGAACCATCTCTGCCAAAGAGAATGGCCATTGTAAATTTGACATGTTTATGTCAAACAAGGAATTGCCACCCTGACCTCATCATGGTCTAAGTGTAAGCCACAATTTTCAGGTTATTTCTTCTAATCTATTATTTCACCTCTGAACATCTGAGGAATTTATTGTTTTTTTATAGTTTGTGAGATTGCCAAGGAGAAGCCCACATGGGGAGGGGGGAGGAGGGTGGGAATTAGGAAAGGTGGAGAAAAGCAGGAGGCCGGATTTAGGAGGTGGGCTCCACTGATGAAAGGTCTCATAGGAGCCAGGGGACCTAAAGTGCCTGAAAAATCTACTAGTCTTGGGGTTGGGGAGCTGTCCCTCCTGGGAGACACGAGCCCTTGGAGGAGAAGGACAGCATGGACACAGGGTTGGCATTGGGAGGAGAACGTGGAGAAAAATGAAAGGACGGCGAGGCAGGATGGATCATGTGCAGGGGATGTTCCCCAGCAGAAGCAGGGTTCTCTCCAACACCTGCCCTGGGCTCTGAAAGCAAGGCGTCTGTGCCGTTGGCCAACACGCAGTGGCGGAAACCCCTGCAGCACAGCCTCAGAACAGGGCCTTGGAGGCTCTGAGGGTAAGAAGCGTCAAGGAAAAAGAAAGCGCCCGTGGGCAGAGAGCCCCGGGCCCGAGAATGAGAATCCAGGCAAAACAGGAGGGGAAGATGGAGGCCAAGGGCAGAGAGGGGGGTCCCTGTTAGAGAGGGAGGAAGGGATGCAGTTAGAAAGCCAAGGAACAGGACCAGTGGAAGAGCAAGAGGGGGAGGGGAATGTGTGAGAGAACTGAAGGGAAAGGGAGGTGAAGACGAGCAGGAGGAAATCGAGGAGAAGAGATGGACAAAGGTCTAGAGAAGGTGGAGGTAAAAGACTCAGGACGGGGGACCACAGAGGAAGACGCCTATTTCTTTTCGACACAAGGAACTTTTAGAAAAATTCACTGTATCACAGATCCTGCCCACGAATGTAAGAAGGTAGAAATGGTCCATGTTCCCTCTCATTCCCTAATGAAATAAGAGTGAAAACTGGCTCAGAGATCGGCACCGGAAATACAAACCCAAAAGGAGATTGACCCGTGAGGATGAATTCCATCATGGCTGAGTGCGAGAGCAGAACTCGGCAGCGATAACTCCGTCAAAGGAAATGGGGGCAGTAGGGGGCGCAGTGGGTAGAGCACAGCCCTGAATCCAGGAGGAGCCGAGTTCAAACCTGCTCTCAGACACTTATCACTGCCCGGCTGTGTGACCCCGGGCAAGTCACTCAACCCCCAATGCCCTCACAATAAAAAACAACAGAAAAATGAAAATGATTAATTAAATAATGTTCCAAAATTTCTGAGTTTCCGCTTAAGCTGCCCTCAGGGGGAAACACTCACTTGAAAAGGGAAGATTAAGCATTATACAAAAACCTAGAAAAATGGGAACGAATCCCAAATAAACCCAAATAAACCCAAGAGACAAGATGTGGTGATGAGAAGGGAAATAAAACATGACCAACAGAAAGAAAACCCACTCGGATCAAGGGGACGGAGCCTGAAATCCAGTCCGGGGCCGAACAGCAGAGGAGACACCACAAGAAAACCAGGAGGAGGAAAAGGCCCAACCGTCCAAGGAACGCCCCTTTATGGTCCAGAATCTGAGAAGAAGGGGCTGGGAGGAAGGCTGTCAGCAGCGGGTGTGACCCCAGGAAGAGGAAGTGAGAGGGCAGCAGGAAGCGGATGTGAAGGAGCGGGAGGAGGCGGGACCAGGTGAGTAAAGAGGAAGGAAAGAGAGAGACAAGGGAGGAGAAAGTGAACAGGGGGGAGGCCGCCTCCTCCTCCCCCACCCCCTCCCTCCTGTCTGCTCCCTCCGCGCCCCCTTGTGGAGACTTTGGACATTCCCAGGCAAGTCTGGCACAAATGATTCAGAAAGCAGAGAAGGAAACAAGGAGAACTGACTCTGCTTCCAGGCAAGTACCAACATGGCTGACACAGCCTCAGAGCAGGAGGCAGCAAGTGAAGCAGGCAGTGATACCGAGGAAGTCCCTGTGGGGGCGCCACTCCCCTCCCCCGCTGTGGGCCGCTCGGACCCAGCGGCGCCCCCTTGGGGCCGCTCCCACGGCAGGCAGAAATCTCCACAGAGGGAGGGACCTTGGGAACCTCCTCCAGCCTGCCCAAGGAAGGAAGAGTAAGTGACAGGAGATGAATGGAGAAGCGCACCCAGTGAAAAGGGGGGAGAGGGAAATGGGGGGGAGGGGGGAGGGAGGGATCAGTCCTGAGCAAAACAATGGGAAGGGATGGAGCTGAGTGAGTCTCCTTCTGTCTGAGGGGGGAAGGAGCCCGAGGCCCCGACAGAGACCCGGGACTGCGCCCAGTGCAAGTGTGGGGGATGGGGAAGGGCACAGAAGGGGAGGCCCTGAAAGGAAGTGCGCCCTCTGGCGGGGACCTCAGCTTAGCACAAAGAGCAGCCAGGAGCTGAGGATCAGGGAGGAGCAGCAGCTGTCTGCCAGAGGAGGGGGGGAAGGGAGGAGGGGGGGGAGGAAGGGGGGATGGGCCGGGCCCTGTGGGAAGGGGCTTGGATTTATTTGTTCCCAGGGAAAGTGGAGCAGGTGAAAGGGGGAGACGGGAGCTTCAGGGCAGCGTGGCCACAGGAGGCCAAGAGCAGGAGAGACTTGGGGTGGGGAGGGGGCTGGGGGGGGCCAAAGGGAGCAGATCTGACCCCTGGGAAGGAGATTCCTGAGGAAGCAAGTGGAGCACCTCCTCAGTGCTCTGTAATGAAATAACCCCCAGCAGGGGGCGTGCACGGGCTTCGGTGCCCAGATGCCAGGGGCCCAAGGAATCCGCTGGGCACGGCAGGGTTGTTACTGCTGTGTGTCCCCCTTTTTGTAAAGAAATGACCCGTCCATCAGGCCCTGCCCCCGCCACAGCCCATCCCCCGTCTCCAGGATGGCTGTGGCTGCTGATGGGCTGGGGTCTGGGGATGGACTGCACTCACCCGAGGAGGAGGTCCGAGGCTCCCGGGGCCCATCCCCTCTGGCTCCCGGCTCCCTGTGGAGGTGGCAAAGCAACCAGAGTGACTCATTGCGTCCACTTCCTCCCTCTGGGCCCCGGTCTCCATCCCGGGGTCCTGTTGCTCCCACCCTGGAAGGACCCTCAGAAGTGACAAGGCCAAAGCTCTTCCAGACAGAGGTCCCAGGGGACCCTGGGGCTTTCATTCTAAGCCCCTCAGAAATCCCAGAGCAAGGCCAGCAGCTCCAGGAGCGTCCCTCCCCCCTCTGCCTGTGCCAGAGAAGCCCAGCGGACTGCCTGGGGCTCCCGGCCTGGGGGACCGCTCTTTGGGCCCACCCACTGTGGGTGTCTGTCTCTGACTCGGTCCCTGCTGGGGCCAGTCCTTGGTCACGTGAAGCTGGAGCGGGAAACGCTCCCAGAGGACGAGGGGACTTTCCCCTCTTTTCTGAGCAGGAGGAGCCCACAGCAACTCCTGGAGTGCGAGGTCCCCCAGGGCTTCCAGACTGCCCCCTGCAGAACAGTGCAGGAGGGGCCGCGAGGGGGCGCTGTGGATGGAGCACAGCCCTGAATTCGGGAGGACCCGAGTTCTAATCTGGTCTCAGGCACCTCGTACCTCAACCCTGGCTGTGGGACCCTGGGCAATAAAAGCACAGTGCAGGAGGGGCAGGAATGGAGCCCCCGGGGAATGATCGGGAATGATCTGGAAAGCTAGAGCCCGGAGACTGGATCCAGTCTGGGACTGAACCCCAAGGCTCAGGGAGAAGAGGGGCGGAGGAAGCAGGAGGTTTGGGGAGCAGGGTCCGGGAGGCCACAGGCCAGCACGTCCATGGGGAGGAGGGAAGTGCTCCTGACGGAGCGTGGAGCAGGGGAGGACCGCGGGGGCTTGGGAGCACTGGGGCCCGGAGCCTCATTAGAAGGCAGAAATGAGGAAGTCTGGGAATGTCCGACCCGATGGGAAATCTGGCCAAGTGCGGAAGCGAAGGTTTAGGGCTGGGGGAGCTCATCGCACAGACGCCGCGGCGGCGGAGCCGGAGGTCACGTGCCCCGAGTTCCGAACCACAGACCGGAAGGCCCAGGCGGCCATGGAAGCCAGGAAACCTGGCGGCTGCAGGCTCAGACTTACCTGGGGCTGCAAGCACAGGCCCGGATTCCGATTGTTGCTGATCCCGGGGAACGAGGAGAGATCCGAGCTCCGGGAGACGGGGACAGGTCCGAGCTCCGGGGAACGGGGAGAGGTCCGAGCTCCGGGAGACGGGGACAGGTCCGAGCTCCGGGGAACGGGGACAGGTCCGAGCTCCGGGGAGACGGGGACAAGTCCGAGCTCCGGGGAACGGGGACAGGTCCGAGCTCCGGGAGACGGGGACAGGTCCGAGCTCCGGGGAACGGGGAGAGGTCCGAGCTCCGGGGAACGGGGAGAGGTCCGAGCTCCGGGGAGACGGGGAGTGACCAGAAATTCCGAGGAAGGCAGAGCAGTTTCTGTGCAGGGAATGGAGAGTGATGTCATTTCCTGCTTCCCATCAGCCCCGCGTGGGAGTGTCTTCCCGGTCCCAAAACCCCGCCCCGTCCCTCCCCCAGGGCGGTGGAGCCCTTTCCTCCAATCAACTGGAGGGTCTGGGTTTGGGCCTCCTGGCGCCTCTCCTACCTCAGCCCTGCCCCCCTTCACACAAAGATCTGCTGCCCAACTGGGCCACGCCGCCCTCCTGACTGCTCATCTCTGAGAACTCCTCCTCCCCTCTGCCTCCTCCTCCTCCTCCTGGTCCTCCCCAGGGCCTCCTCCTCCTCCCCTAGGCCGCCTCCTCCTCCTCCCCTCCTCCTCCTCCTCCTGGTCCTCCCCAGGGCCTCCTCCTCCTCTTCCCCAAGCCCTCCTCCTCCTCCCCTCCTCCTCCTCCTCCTGGTCCTCCCCAGGGCCTCCTCCTCCTCTTCCTCCTCCTCCCCTCAGCCTCCTCCTCCTCCCTTCCCACACTCGCCCCTCCTCCTCCTTGGCAGAAAGACCCCCTCCCCCCTGCTGAAACTGCCTCAGGAGACTAACGCCCAGGAGGGGAGCCCACGCTCTGACCCTCTGGAAGCCAAAGGCTCCTGGGACAGTCGGGGGCTGCACAGCATCAGTAACTGTAGATCAGGACTGGATTGTACTGAATTTTCCTCAGTCACTGGGATCTTGGACCCTCTACAAGTCTACAAGGCAAACGACCCTTAAAATTCAGCCTTAAACCACATGGTGCGGGATGAGAACCAGGAAGAATTAAATGTCCTGGATCAGAACTCCTCCGTCCTCCTCCATAAGCACCCCTCACTCCTGCAGCCCTTGTGCTATTGCACTCTGACTATTCCCTCCCAACGTTCTATCTCCTCAAACCCTCCCGTCCTCCCTAAGCAGTGAGTGAGTCCCCGTTCGTTCCCGCTTGTCGCGGGGCCCCGGAGGGTTCTCTCTCACTGCCGGTGCCGGTGCGTCCGCCCAGCAGTCTGTGGCCTCCAGCACGGCAGGGGGCGTCCCTTGCGCTCCTTTTGCTCCTGGCGCTTAGCCCCGAGCCCGGCGTGTAGCTGGCCCTTCAGGGTTGGCTGACTTGAGGAAATAAGCTCTTCCTGGATCACCTGATCCCTTTGTCTCTTTCAGGAGCATTTCAAGCCCCCAAATCCCAAACAGTGACTTGTTGTGGGATCCCAGATGATCCCTGGAAGGGACCTCCTCATGTTAGAGAGGGGGAGACACAGATTCAGGGACCAGCCCAGGACGCCCCGGCTAAGAAATGTTTTAAAGAAGAATTTCTAGGCACTTCTTCCCCAAGTCTGGCACTTCCTTCTTGGTAACTCCCAGAAGCCTCTTGTAACCACAGCTCTCCTGCCCCTGCTTTCCCCTCCCTGGGGGGCGGGGCAGCTCCTCAGGCCTTCTTGGTCCAGCCCCCATGAAGGCCCCAAACCAGAGATCCTATCTTCCCTTGGGCCCGGAAGCCCTTGGCGGGAAATCAGTCAGGGATGAAGAGGGGGAGAAGCTGTCACTTAGTTCTCTTTAGGGAAAGATGAGAGGACCCAGAGCTACTCCATTTTGAGATTTGCTCTATTATGTGCACACATATTATTCTTTTTTCCTCAAACATTAGTGCTTATTTAACACAAAACAAATAGGCCACATTATTCTGCTGTATAATTTTTAATGTTTCAAAATGTTTTCATTTATTTTTTTCAAAATTTATTTTCAAAAATTTCAAAGTAGATACAAAGATCGTCTTCAACATTCACCCTCGCCGAACCTTGGGCTCCAAACTTCTCTTCCTCTCTTCCTCCACTCCCTCCTCTGGGAGCAAGGGACCCAAAGTACGTTAGACATTTCTATGCACATGTCCTCATTTGTCATGCTGCACAAGAAAAATAAGATCAAAAAGGGGGAAAAGCAAACAAATAACAAAGAAGGTAAAATACTCTATTATGATCGACTTTCAGTGCCCACAGATGGTTCTCCCCAGCCCAAGTGTACTGGAGTTTGGCTGAATCACCACGTCACTGAGAAGAGCCTTTAGAAAGGATCATCGCACAGTCTTTCTGTTGCCATGTACACGGTGCTCTTGGGCACAAGGGATGCAAAGCCCCAAACCTTTGTCCATGTCCCGCCTCCTCTCCTGCCAGGCTCCATTCTGGAAGAGAGTCCTAATCCAGCACCTGGACAGAGGAGTGATACTGGGCCAGAGCAGCCTCAAGCCTGACCAACAGGGACCTGGGTTTGGGGGCATCTTCTTCATAGAAGATTATTCCTCCCAAGGTTTCCATTATCTAGAAGTGAAGGGGAGCTGGTGGCACAATTAAGAGACACCTGGGCATAGAGTCAGAAGTGCCTGAGCTTACCTCAAGCTTCAGACAGTTCCTAGCTCTGTGCCCCTTGGCAAGCACTTAAAATCTGCCTGGGTTACCTCAATTCTTAATGGGGAGGAGAATACCACCTAACTGGGAAGGTTATTTTGAAGATAAGGTGAAATAATATTTAGTTTTCTTTTAAAATTATGGAACAAAACAAGTATTTCTATAATATAGTACAATTAAAAAAATGATTGCACATGAAACTGTAAATCTATAATGCACGATTTGCTGTTTTTTTCATTTAGACAATAAATTTATCAAATAATTTTTTTCCTATCCTCTGCCTTCACACACCCTAGAGATGGCTACCATTCATAGGCAAATAGCATGTTTTTTTTTCTTTATCATTAGTTTGTATAATTAAAGTCAAAATCATTTATTTGCTGAATATTGTTCTTTATTATTATTATTAATTTTCTTATACCTTTTAATTTACAAGATATATGCATAGGTAATTTTTCAGCATTGACAGTTGCAAATCCTTTTGTTCCAACTTTTTCCCTCTTTACCTTCACCCCTTCCCCCAGATGGCAGGTTGACCAATACATGTTAAATATGTTAAAGTATAAGTTAAAGAAATATATGTATACATTTCCAAATAGTTATTTTGCTGTACAAAAAGAGTCAGACTTTGAAATAGTGTACAATTAGCCTGTGAAGGAAATCCAAAATGCAGGAGGACAAAAACAGAGGGATTGGTAGTTTTATGTGATGATGCATGTAGCGAAGCTGTCGTCTCCAGAAGCTGCTGGATCGTTCTCTGGGAAGAGATCTGCTGTGTCTACTCAAATCTCTCAGATTCTTCTTCCTGTAGTGAACCGTTGTCTCCAGGCAGTTGCTGTTAACTCTTGTCCTTAGAAGTGACTTCCCTTCCTGCAGAGAGCCCCGTCAGGCCTGATGTAATGCAGAGACCTCTCATCTTCCTGGAGTGCTGTCCTCTTTTATCCTCCCAGAGAATGGGCGTGAGATAATGCAAGGGCTTCTGGGAAGAACCACTTCAGCCAATGAGCTTGCTCCTTCTATCAAGTCAACCTGAGTTCTCACCTTGTAATTGTCCAGACAACCTGAATTCTCACCTTGTCACTGTCCAGACAACCTGAGTTCTCACCTAGTAATCCTAACATCTCCCCCTTTCTTTTGATTTAGAACATAGGACAGTCATGACCTTGAAACATAAATCCATCAATATGGGAGGTATTACACATAATTACATAAATTACATAAGCACATAGTAACATAGTAACATAACACATGCTAGAAGTATATAACATAATCAAATAATCATAAATTGAAAATTTATAAATGTCCATAAGTCCATTGTCCATTAGTCTCATCTTGTGTGAGGAAGTCCAATGATTCCTGCTGGTTTTAAAGTTCTTTAACAGTCTTTTTATTATCCATGCTCTTTCGGTGTAAGATGTTTCTTAGATCTTCTCCTTTATTTTGAGGTCTTTCTCTTTTTCTGTCTCTCTCTGATGGACAAGGCGAATATGACTTGTTGGCACCCATTTGATTCCTTCTCCTGCTGAAGAAATACAAGCAAACCCTCTCTCCCAGGCAGTTAACCTATCTAATTACCTTCTATTTACCACTTTTTAAATCTCTTCTCATCATCTGGCAATTACATTGGAATTGTTTGCACTGGACACAGCCCTGTTGGTTTAAAAGGCCTGTATTCTCCCCAAGTGTAATCCATTTTTGCAATCTGATTGCCTTTTGGCTCACTTATCAGGTAATCCCTTTCTGCCAAGTGATTACTTTTCTGCTGGTTGATCAAATCAGAGTCCTGACCTTCTAAAGGCTCTTTGGGTGTAACATCAGCTGCCATCATGCCCCAAGTCTTTTTTGCCTGGGGCCCTGGACCTGGGCCCCTCATCCCATTTCCCTGAATTATTCTACACTCTGATGCCCAATGGAGTCCTCTGTTGCATTTTGGACATGGGGTTTTAGGTCTTCGTTCACCCTGTCTTCTTACTGTATCTCCATACCTACACTGAGCTCTTAGATGTCCAATTTTTCTACATTGAAAACATCGCCGAGTTTCTCTAGAAGTCCCTTGCCAGGAGGGACCCTGTCTTTCCACGTTCATCATTGTCCGGGTGTAAAAAGCATTTGTTCCCACTGTAGCACAGCGTCTTATGATCTCCTCTAAAGGAGCATCTTTGTCTAATCCCCATATAATTCTTTTGCAGATCTCATTGGCATTTTCCTTAGCCAAATGTCTGGTCATTATTTCTGTAGCTGCATTTTCTCCAATAGTTCTTTTGACAGCAGTTTGCAAACGTCCCACAAAATCTGCAAAAGGTTCATTGGGACCTTGCTGTATTTTAGTGAAAGCCTCTCCACGATCTTTCTGTCCAGGGAGGACACCCCAAGCTTTTATTGCAGCCTTAGCAATTTGTTCATATATTGTCATGGTATAATTAATCTGTTCCGAATTCTCTCCATACTGACCTTTACCAGCTAAGTGCTCAAAAGTGAATTGTGTGTTAACTCCTATTTCCAAATTGCATCTGACTTGAATTTTACATAATTCATGAAATTCCGCAAGCCATAATAAATTTTCTCCAGGTTCCAGACATGTCCTTGCTATGGATTTCCAATCATTCGGGGTTAGGACTTCATAAGACAAAGCATCTAGTAACATTTTGACATAAGCTGATGTAGCCCCATAAAGGGTACAACCTTTTTTCAAATCCTTAATTTTATTCAAATCTAAAGGTGCCTATCTTCTCCTTTTTTTACCTACAGAGTCAATCTCTTCAATCACAGGATATGCATGTATAAAATCACTTATATCCTGTCCTTCTCTCTTAGCTTTAACCAATGCTTTTTCTAATCTTGTCATAGGCTTAGGCTGTTTCACAGGCAATTCTGTTTGTGTTTCTGCCTCTTCCCCTCTTTCTTCCTCCATCTCTGAAGGTGGGGTTGATGTGGGCCTGTCAATAAACTGTTCTCTAGGCAGGGTTGAAGCTTCTTCAAGAGAATCATACCATAATTCCTCATTTAAATCCTCTTGCTCTAGGGAAAGATCTTGATCTTTCCTTTTTTCCTCACACTTCCTCCTCTGTTCATTTTTAGAACTTTTCCTTCTCCTACAACTTGCTTGATAGTTTAAGGCTAATTGAACTATGTTGTAGATATAAAATACTTCTGCAGAAATTGAACGAGGCCCATTTTTTGCTTGAAATTCTTTCATTTCAAATCCCACTAGCTTCCATTTATCTACATCTATCTTTTCTTCCTCTAAGAACCAAGGAGATGTGAGTCTTAATGCAGCCAAGAGTTTAGCAATCTGTACCCAGGTTACAAGTAAACTCTGCTCCTCAATTATCTTGATTATACTCTCTATAGTACCACTCCTGAATGGGGATGGAGCTGAGGTTGCTTCTGGGGCTGTGGTTGAGTCGGCTGAGGTCCAGGGATTGAATTTAGCTAACATGTGCCCCATTTCAGCTATAAGAGATTGCTGCTTTAGCCCTTAACAAGTTAAGTTCCTTATTTATCTATTAACACGCTCACTTAATCTTTAACAAAGTTTCCTCGTTACTCACGGTTCTGGGTCAGAGAGACTGAGATCTGGATGGGAGGCTTTTCCACTGGAATCAGGACCGTGTCTGGGCACCAAATTGCGAAGGTCTGGTCTATCTCCTCTTGTCAGGATAAGCAAAAGTCCTTGCCCCACGTTGGGCGCCAATTGTAGCGAAGCTGTCGTCTCCAGAAGCTGCTGGATCGTTCTCTGGGAAGAGATCTGCTGTGTCTACTCAAATCTCTCAGACAGATTCTTCTTCCTGTAGTGAACCGTTGTCTCCAGGCAGTTGCTGTTAACTCTTGTCCTTAGAAGTGACTTCCCTTCCTGCAGAGAGCCCCGTCAGGCCTGATGTAATGCAGAGACCTCTCCTCTTCCTGGAGTGCTGTCCTCTTTTATCCTCCCAGAGAATGGGCGTGAGATAATGCAAGGGCTTCTGGGAAGAACCACTTCAGCCAATGAGCTTGCTCCTTCTATCAAGTCAACCTGAGTTCTCACCTTGTAATTGTCCAGACAACCTGAATTCTCACCTTGTCACTGTCCAGACAACCTGAGTTCTTACCTAGTAATCCTAACAGATGCATCCTCCAGAGTTCTTTCCCTGGGTGTAGCTGGTCCAGTTCATTACTGCTCTACTGGAACTGATTTGGTTCATCTCATTATTGAAGAGGGCCACGTCCATCAGAATACATCCTCATACAGTATTGTTGTTGAAGTATGTAATGATCTTCTGGTCCTGCTCATTTCCCTCAGCATCAGTTCATGTAAGTCTCTCCAGGCCTTTCTGAAATCATCCTGCTGATCTTTTCTTACAGAACAATAATATTACATAATATGATGAATGTTGTTCTTAAACAATATTGTTGTTACCGTGTTGTTAAAAAAAAAAAAAAGTATACCACACCTTGACAAACAAGAAAATAAATGCTTATTCTCTTCCATTGCTTTCTTATTGCCTCTGCTGATATTTGAGGGCAATAGGGAAGGAAGATTGTGGACCAACTTTCTATATTAGGGTCAATGAAATACTTTGAGCTCAAATTGATGCTTGTTAGAAAGAATAATATTCCAAATACGAGACCCATCCTACAGAAGAATAGGATGTAAGGAAGAGCAAATTTCAGGCCATTGGAAGATAAAATTCATGTCTAGTCAGAGATGTAGTAAAATAACCTCTGAGATTAGTTCTGTGTTTGAGATACTTCTATACTAGTTTGACCTTGAACCTTAATTTAGAATTAGTAAGAATTATCTACCATTAGTAAGAGACAGCTGCAGGAACAATAGAGGAAGAGCTCAGGTTCTTATCACACAATTCAAAGACATTTTACGTGAAAAACAGCCTCTTGAAAGATGATGTTTCCTAGACACAGAAGACCAGCACTTTTCCTTTTCCAGTCTCTGATAAACCCTCCTAACTCGGCACACTAGGGAATAAAGACATTCCTCTGACTCCAGATTCATTCTTACCAAGGGAAATGCCATAAGTCTTCTTGTACATGTTTTCCTGAGGCTGGTGCAAGAAGCCTCACCCCTCCTGGATGAAGTCCACAGCCACATCCTTGAATGTCATCAATTCCTAGACCACCAAAATCATGCGCTGAAAGACACTTCAGAGTCCAACCTTCTTCAATATACAGGAAGACACAAGTTCAGAGAAGTGATTTGCTCAAGGGTCATCCCATTTATGTGTGTCAGAGGCAACTCTTGTTGTCATTAAGAGGCTGATTGAATTTTGAGAAATAGCATTTTTAGGAGGAGTTGGAATAAAGCTAACAATTGTCTTATCATGAAATGAACCTTCTTGTGGAATCAGGGAGAAAGTTTATGTTTTACAGAGGCACTGATACATTGTTGGTGGAGTTGTGAAAGAATCCGGCCATTCTGTAGAGCAGTTTGGGGCTATGCTCAAAAAGTTATCAAATTGTGCATACCCATTGACCCAGCAGTTGTACTATTGGGCTCATATCCCAAAGAGATCTTAAAGAAGGGAAAGGGACCTGGATGTGCAAGAATGTTTACGGCAGCCCTCTTTGTAGTGGCCAGAAACTGAGTGGATGCCCATCAATTGGAGATTACCAATAAATTGTGGTATATGAATATTATGGAATATTTTTGTTCTGTAAGAAATGACCATCAGGATGATTTCAGAGAGGCCTGGAGAGACTTACATGAACTGATACTGAGTGAAATGAGCAGAACCAGGAGATCATTATATACTTGAACAATAATACTTTATGATGATCAGTTCTGATGGACGTGGCCATCTTCAAATGAGATGAACCAAATCAGTTCCAATACAGCAGTAATGACCTGGACCAGCTACCCCCTGGGAAAGAACTCTGGGAGTTGACTATGAACCACTACATAGAATTCCAAAACCCTCTACCTTTGTCCACCTGCATTTTTTATTTCCATCACAGGCTAATTGTACACTATTTCAAAGTCCAATTCTTGTTCTACAGCAAAACAACTGTTTGGACATGTAAAAAAAAAGTTTATGTTTTATCTATAAAATAGATGGATCTGTGGAAGAGAGCAAAGAGGGTGATGAAAAATGTCTTCCTCAGCAGACCTGATATAAATGATATGTTCTGAACACAATGCTTCAAAGAGTTCATGAGGAGCTAACTCTAACCTTAACTCTAACCCAAAATCCTCTGGGAGAAAAAGTTATATGTCATCACTTAAAGAGAACAAAGTGAAAGAAAAGATATATTTTGTTTTCTCAGAATCTGGAATAAAGTTTTATCTTATGAAAAGGATTCTAAAGAGATATTCATCAGAATCTAGACTGTACTGAGTGGTAGGAGACAGTTTCCATCCAAGTGAAGTACTATTATCTGTTGTTCTACTAAGCACCTGAGGTCGTTCTGGGCATGATGTTATCATGAGTAAAACATGCCTTTATTTATAATGGCTTTCATTTCTTTATTCAATTATATTATTTCATTACAGAAAAGAACATTTAGCATGGAGATTTTTTTCATCAATTAAACAACAATTCAGGAGGAAAATACTTTGCCATCTCTTTATTTAAAAAAACATACTTTAAAGAGACACTTACAAACTACAGAATCTTGGGAGGACAAGAGCCATGAAAATCAACTGAGATGCCAACTATATATGGATGGACCATATATGGAAAGGCTGGTCAGAGCTGAGAATACTCTGATACTTGGGAGAGCTCCTCTATATTTCCAACCATCTATATATGTAAAACGTCCATTTGGCCAATGCACCTGGATTTTGATGGTTTTCCATATCATTTTCTTCCATTTCCACTATAAGCATAGGATTCACTTCATCAGAGATTCCAATGTTTGGGAACAATTCTCCCTTGTTCCATTTTTTTTTAAAATACATTTTGATTTTTTCTTTACTACATCTTTATTTGAGGTGTATGTGTCATCCATATTTCATGTTTTATTTATTTCATTCAATTATTTCACATCAGAACAATTGAGAAATTCGTTGCTCTTTTACACTGTTTGCAATTCTAAAGGATTTCTAAATCTTTCCTCTTCTCTAGTGTGCTGGACTGTCTGTGCACACTATTTTAGACCACTAGGGCCACATATACAAGTCTTTGGGATAATCCTGGATACACGAAAACTAGCCGATCTTGAGATGCAAAACAGCCTTTTTTTTATAGGTAATCTCAGCAGGGGGTATCAGGAAACAAGAGCAAGAGTGTGCAAGAGCAAATGTATGTATGTGTGCCTGTGTCTGTGTCTGTCTGTCTGTCTGTCTCTGTCTCTCTCTCATGGACTCA
Source organism: Sminthopsis crassicaudata (assembly GCF_048593235.1). NCBI lineage: Eukaryota > Metazoa > Chordata > Mammalia > Dasyuromorphia > Dasyuridae > Sminthopsis > Sminthopsis crassicaudata. The sequence continues at coordinate 385,783 of NC_133618.1, read as the reverse complement.
AAGCTTTATATTGATTCTCCTCTGGGACTACCCTGTGCTTAGCCCATTCAGCTATGCACAGGTGGATTCACAGAAGGAAGACACCTGGAGTTAGTGCTGCATTCTAGATGGAGATCTAGCAAGGGGGCACCCCCTCCCCATCTAAAGGAACCTATTTGTTAGGATTACTAGGTGAGAATTCAGGTTGTCTGGACAATTACAAGGTGAGAACTCAGGTTGACTTGATAGAAGGAGCAAGCTCATTGGCTGAAGTGGTTCTTCCCAGAAGCCCTTGCATTATCCCACGCCCATTCTCTGGGAGGATAAAAGAGGCAACATTGGGCCTGGAGAGCAGATTGGACTGGAGAAGGACAAGAGTTAAAGAGGAGAAGACTCTGCACTACATCTGGCTTGACACAGCTCTCTGCAGGAAGGGAAGTCGGCTCTCTGCAGGAAGGGAAGTCACTTCTCTGGACAAGAGTTAACAACAAGTGCCTGGAGACAACGGTTCACTACAGGAAGAAGAATCTGTCTGAGAGATTTGAGTAGACACAGCAGATCTCTTCCCAGAGAGCTATCAGCAGCTTCTGGAGACGACAGCTCACTACACCTATTAGTAGTTTATTTAACTCTTGGCAGACACAACCTCCTGCCTCAGAGGCCAAGGCTCTTTTTACCTCCTGGGCCTTCCCTACCAGCTGTCATGGAGTACATGACAATTCTCAGGGACACAAACGCCCTTAACATATCCCCCTTTTTTATTAATAAGGCTGAGTGTTTGTATGTTTGTGCCTTAAGCAGCTGTAGAGATTTTCTAAAAATACGTATACGTATAAAACATGTGTCAGAGTAGAAGTAACAATACAAAGATACAAGAGAGGGGATGGGAAAGGAAGCATGTTTGATCCAATGAGCCAGTGTCTTCACAGTCATGTTGGCCCCAAGTCAGGTGTTGGGACCAGAGTATTAGGTGGAGCTGTGGAAGGATTTCCCCAAATCAGCTGCAACTCAGACGCAAGGTAGGCAATTGGAAGTCCTGAGGTTGTGGGGCAGCACCCGGACAGCATGTGAGCTGTCTGATACAATGTTAATGGGCTCGGGGTGTCTCCTACAGGCCTGGAGAATAGAGAAAAGATCATTTTCCTGGAGTCACACAGAGTCTCCATCACCTGAATCTCTTTTGAGCACTCATGATAAACTGAGGCCTTGCAGTTCTTAGAGGCGTCGGTAAGGACATTTGTGCCTTGCACGGGCTCATCAATAATCATCTTAAGAGGGGGCTGTACTGTAGTGTGGGACAGCAAGGCAAGTAGCAAGCATGGGGAAAGGGGGGCTCAGTGTAGCTACTGAACATAATACGGCCATGGCCAATAAGTTTGCATGATGACTTCTCCAGCTCCTGGAAGGAAAGGGACCCGCATGTGCAAAAATGTTTGTGGCAGCCCTCTTTGTAGTGGCCAGAAACTGGAAGTTGAATGGGTGCCCATCAATTGGAGAATGTCTGAATAAATTGTGGAATATGAATGTTATGGAATATTATTCTGTAAGAAATGACCAGCAGGAAGATTTTAGAGAGTCCTGGAGACACTGACATGAACTGATTTTGAGTGAACTGAGCAGGACCAGGAGATCATTATACACTTCAACAACAATACTGTATGAGGATCAATTCTGATGGACGAGGCTCTCTCCAACCATGAGATGAACCAAATCAGTTCCATTTGTTCAAGAATGAATAGAACCAGCTACACCCAGTGAAAAAACTCTGGAAAATGAATGTGAACCACTACATAGCATTTCCAATCCTTCTGTTTTTGTCCACTTGCATTTTTGTTTTTCTTCTCAGGTTAATTTTACTTTATTTCAAAGTCAGATAGTTCTTGTGCAGCAAAATAACTGTATGGACATGTACATAATTTAACGTATAATTTAACATATTTAACATGTTTTGGTCTACCTCCCATCTGGGGGAAGGGGTGGGGGGAAGGAGGGGAAAAGTTGGAACAGAAAGTTTTCCAATTGTCACTGCTGAAAAATTACCCATGCATGTATCTTGTAAATAAAGAGCTATGAAAAATTAATAAATAATACATTAAGGGTCTTTTCCCTGTTAGATGAGATGCTCTTTTCTCTGTCTCAAGGATAAGTTCTCCCAGCATCTCAATATGGTTCGGTAATACTTTCTGTGATCTTTTCATGTGCACATTGATGTAATACCACAAAAGGACTGTTTTGGTCTACCGAAGAGATCTTTATGGCACACGTGGAGTCCCACATTCCTGTTTATGATTTAGAAACAAGAGCAATGATCTTACAAATCTTGTCCTTTGTGGAGGAAGTCCATTGATGTGGGGAGTTTGACTCAGACTCGCCTTTCAGAATGTCATTAAGGCTGCATTAAAGAAACTGGAGGGGAAAAGTTGGAATAGAAGGTTTTGCAAGGGTCAATACAGATATATCTTGAAAATAAAAAGCTATAAAAACAAAAAAAGAAAGAAAGAAAAAGCATACTTGGGAAACAACAAACAAAGAAGTGTGGTCAAAACATGAGTGCTCAAAAGAGATTCAGGTGATGGAGACTCTGTGTGACTCCAGGAAAATGATCTTTTCTCTATTCTCCAGGCCTGTAGGAGACACCCCGAGCCCATTAACATTGTATCAGACAGCTCACATGCTGTCCGGGTGCTGCCCCACAACCTCAGGACTTCCAATTGCCTACCTTGCGTCTGAGTTGCAGCTGATTTGGGGAAATCCTTCCACAGCTCCACCTAATACTCTGGTCCCAACACCTGACTTGGGGCCAACATGACTGTGAAGGCACTGGCTCATTGGATCAAACATGCTTCCTTTCCCATCCCCTCTCTTGTATCTTTGTATTGTTACTTCTACTCTGACACATGTTTTATACGTATACGTATTTTTAGAAAATCTCTACAGCTGCTTAAGGCACAAATACAAACACTCAGCCTTATTAATAAAAATCCTTTGATTGTTTTTGGTTGAACAATTTTGCTCCTACCTAGCCTGCTCTCAGCTGATCTCCATTAGACAAAGAATTTCTGTCAGCTGCTCCCTAGAGCAGTTATACGCAGTTTGTAGCCAGGTTCTAGCTGGCTGGTGTCCACTAGTTGCACATTTCTCCCGACTCTAACCCTAACCCTTGGAATTGTCCACATGCAGATATGAAGTAACCATTAGTTTCAGCTGCAGTCATTCACTGCATTACTGTCTATTATTCCCTTGCTGTTATGGGTCAAAGAATCAAACATTTTAACTTAAGTGTTTCAGAGAAATAAACACAGAAGCCTTCACTCATCTATAAAGCTGTAAGAATGTTCTCTGAGGTTCAGAATTTTCCCATAAAAAAAGAGTTTATGTTATTTTACCAAAAAGAAAGGAAGAAACTGGAATAAGGATTCGAGCCCCTACCATTGCATCTGTCCAACTGGTTTCTGAAATAGGCTCAGAGTATTCACCCTGTCTAATTGTAAGTTCAATATCTGATTGGTAACTAGTGATTAGTACACTGCTGGAGGCCAGGAGAGCCAACAGCTCCTTCACATGTGGAGAGTCACCCCGTAAGTGTTCCCTGCCTCTTTCAGTTCCTTAAATTTCTTCCACTCTAATGGGGCCCATGTCCTTCCCTGGGGGCCATCGAACCTGGGGCTAGCTTCTCCCCAAATCCTGGTCTCCTGCATTCCTAATTCTGTGTGCAAATCTCCAAATCCTCCACAAGGAGCAGGAGGGAAGCCTTCCTCAGGGCAGGTGGAGGGCCGAGATGTAGGCCATGACTGAGGCAACCTTTCCTCTGTGGCCCTCTCCTCCCTCCTCTTCTCCCTGCCTCCTCCCATGGCAAGACAGAGGGGAAGCCTTCCCGAGAACAGCCCAAGGTCCCAGTGGACCCTTTGCTGATTTTGTGGGACATCTGTGGACAGCTGTCATAGGAACTGATGGTGAAAATGCAGCAACAGGAATCATGATAATAATAATAATCATCATCTTGCTGGAGAAAATGCCAATGAGGTTTGTAGAAGAACCACACTGGGACTACACAGGGATGCTCCTCTAGAGGAGATCATGAGAGGCTGCGCCACAGCGGCACAAATGCCCTTTGCACATAGGCTATGATGCAGAACATGGGAAGACAGAGTCCCTCGTGGCCAGGGACTTCAGAGAGACTCGCCATGCCTTCAGTGTGGTAAAGTCGGGCACCTGAAAGCTCAGTGTCGGCACAGAGACAGAGTGAGAACACAGGATGAGAGAACAAGACCCAGAACCCCATGTCCAAAATGCAACAGAGGCTTCCAGAATGTAGATTGACTCAGGAAAGGGCAAGGGGGCTCGGCTGTATTTTTGTGCCTCTCTCTCTCTCTCTCTCTCTCTCTCTCTCTCTCTCTCTCTCTCTCTCTCTCTCTCTCTCTCTCTCTCTCTCTCTGTCTCTCTCTCTCTCTGTCTCTCTCTGTCTCTCTCTGTCTCTCTGTCTCTCTCTGTCTCTCTCTGTCTCTCTCTGTCTCTCTCTCTCTCTGTCTCTCTGTCTCTCTCTCTCTCTCTCTCTCTCTCTCTCTCTCTCTCTGTCTCTCTCTCTCTCTCTCTCTCTCTCTCTCTCTCTCTCTCTCTCTCTCTCTCTGTCTCCCCCCTCCCCTCTCTCTCTTTCTCTTCTTTTTTTTACTCTATTTCAATATCTGTCTCTTTCTCTGTCATTGTGTCTTCGTTCTGTTTCTCTGGCTCTTTCTTTTTCTCCTATTCATTCTCTTATTTTCTGATGCTCTCTATTTCTCCCTCTGGCACTTTCTTTCTCTCCTTTTTTCTAGCTCTGGCTTGCTCTCTCTAACTCTTTTTCTGTGTCTTTGTTTCTGTCTCTGAGTTGCTCTTTTTCTAACTCTTTCCTACTCTGGCCCCCTTCTCTGTTTCTCTGTCGATTTGTCTCTCTCTTGGGTTTTTTCTCTTTCTCACTTTCTGACTCTCTTCTTCTCTCCCACTGTCACATTCACTGTCTCCCTCTCACTCTGGTTTACTGGTTTGAATCATCTCATTGTTGAAGAGAGGCATGTTCATCAGAATGGATCATTGTACAGTCTTGTTGTTGCCATGTACAATGATCTCCTGGTTCTGCTCATTTCCCTCAGGGCCTCTCTGAAATCTTCCTGCTGGTCGTCTCTTACAGAACAATAATATTCCATTACATTCATATGCCACAGTTTATTCAGCATTCTCCAACAGATGGGCGTCCACTCAGTTTCCAGTTTCTTGCCACTACAAGGAGGGCTGCCACAAACATTATTGCACATGTGGGTCTATTTCCCTCCTTTAAGATCTCTTTGGGATATAAGCCCAGTAGAACTACTGTTTTTTTTAAGATATATAGAGAAGTGACTCAAATTTATAAGAATTCAAACCATTCTCCAATCAATAAATGGGAAAAGGACAAGAACAGACAATTTTCATATAAAGAAATTGAAAATATTTCTAGTCATATGAGAAGGTGTTCCAAATCACTATTGATCCCATGAATGAAAGTTAAGACAACTCTGAGATACCATTACACACCTGTCAGATTGGCTAGAATGAGAGGGAAGGATAATGCAGAATGTTGGAGAGGATGCGGGAAAACTGGGACACTGACACATTGTTGGAGGAATTGTGAATACATCCAGCCATTCTGGGGAGCAATCTGGAACTATGCCCAAAAAGTTATCAAACTGTGCATCCCCTTTGATCCAGCAGTGCTACTACCGGGCTTATATCCCAAAGAGATCTTAAAGGAGGGAAAGGGAACCCCATGTGCAGTTTTTTTTAATTTTCAAAACATTTGCAAGGATAATTTTTCAACATTAATCCTTGTAAAATCTTGTGTTGCAAATTTTCTCTTCCTTCCCTCACCCTTCCTCTAGATGGCAAGTAATCCAGTTTTATGTTAAACACATAAAAATAAGCATTTAATCAAATATATGTATACAAATGATCATGCTGCATAAGAAAAATCAGATCCAAAAGGATCCTCTCTCTGGGTGTAGATGGCTTTCTGCATCACAAGATCATTGGAACCAGCCTCAGTCATCTTCTTGCTGGAAAGGGCCACTTGAATCCAAATTGATCATTGTATAATCTTGTTGTTGCCATGTCCAATGATTTGTTCTGCTCACTTCACTCACCATCACTTCAAGTAAGTTTTGCCAGGCCTCTCTGAAATCATCCTGCTGGTTCTTTCTTACAGAATAATAATATTCCATCACATCCATATACCATAGTTTATTCAGCCATTCTCCAACTGATGGGCATCCACTCAGTGTCCAGTTTCTGGCCACTACAAAAAGGCTGCCACATTTTTGCACATGTGGGTCACTTTCCCTTTTTTTAGATCTCTTTGGTATATAGGCCAGTAGAAACAACTGATGGAGCAAACTGCAAACCGAGTGGATACCTATCCATTGGAGAATGGCTGAATAAATTGTGGCATGTGAATATTATGGAATATTATTGCTCTGTAAGAAATGACCAGCGGGATGATTTCAGAAAGGCCTGGAGAGACTGACAGGAACTGATGCTGAGTGAGATGGGCGGGACCAGGAGATCATTGTATACTTGAACAACAATACTAAATGATGATCAATTCTGAGGGACGTGGCCATTCTCAACAATGAGATGAACCAGATCAGTTCCAATAGAGCAGTAATGAACTGAACCAGCTACACCCAGCGGGAGAACTCGGGGAGATGACTATGAGCCACTACATAGAATACCCAAGCTCTCTACCTTTTTCCGCCTGCATTTTGGACTTCCTTCACAGGTTAATTGTACACTATTTCAAAGTCCGATTCTTTTTGTACAGCAAAATAACTGTTTCGACATGTGTACATATATTGTATTTAACTTATACTTTAACACACTTAAAACGTATTGGTCAACTGCCATCTGGAGGAAGGGGTGGGGGGAAGGTGGGGAAAAGTTCGAACAAGAGGTTTTGGAATTGTCAATGCTGAAAAATTACCTGTGTATACATTTTGTAAATAAAAAGCTATAATAAAAAATTAAAAACAAAAAACAAAAGAAACACCCTGGATTAAAGGGTGTGCTCGACTTGATAATGCTTTGTGAGCATAGTTCCACATTGCTTTCCAGATTCTTTGGATCAGTTCTCAATTCCATCAACAATGTATTAGTGTCCCAGTTTTCCCACATCCCTTCCAACATTTGTCACTATCTTTTCCTATCATCTCAGTCAAACTGAGAGGTGTGTAGTGATACCTAAGAGTTCACTTAATTGGCATTTCTCTGATCAATAGTGATTTAGAGCATCTTTTCTTATGGCTAGAAATGGTTTTAATTTCTGTATTTGAAAAGTGCCTGTTCATATCTTTGGCCATTTATCAATTGGAGAATGGCTTCAATGCTTATAAATCTGAGTCAATTTTTTATATATTTGAGAAATGAACCCTTTATCAGAACCCTTCAATGCAAATTGTTTTCCCATTGCAGATAAAATAACAAGAAACATAATTCAATGCCATGTCAAGGTTCAAAGAGTTGAGATTAGACCTTGTTGCATAGCTCTGTTGATGTAGAAGGGACCGGGTAGAATACTATAAATAGTCCTATCCAAAGAATCAGCTTCACATACAAAATTAGAGATAAACAGAATTGTAGCCTTCAGTCTGGAAATGTCCAGTTCAAGAAGAATCGAGGTCAGGTGAGATGGGTTCAGAGGGCCCAGAGTGGTCACTGACCTAAAAAATTGGTCCCCAAATGGGAATCTGTTCACTGGCATTGACTATTAGAGTCAAGAATTCTGAGTTCTGGTCCAAGCTCACCTGTTAGATAAACATTCACCAAGTCATGTCCCCTTAAAGGGCATCATTTCCTCATTGATCACTGGAAGGAGGTAACTTTCTAGAAGTTGCTGAATTAGACCATTTCAGGTTCCAGTGATACCATCAGAGGACCATGGAATTGAAGAGGATTGTAGAGGTAATCTGCTTTAACCCCTCATTTTAAAACTGAGTCCCATAGAGAGAAGTGACTTGTCCAAGGTCACATGTAACAGGTAGTAGCCCCCAGATTTGAAATTCCAATTCCCCATCTACATGCTTTCCCATTGCACCACCCTCTAATTCTCAGAGAGAAGTCTTGAAGGGAAGGATCTCGGTTTATTTTTTACGAATTCATAATCTCCAGGAAGCAGTGGGACAGGAAATATCTTTAACTGTGCATAAGGGAAGACCTATGTCCTAATCCTACCTCAGAATTTATTTCCTGAAAATACTCGATCCTTAACTAATTTGGCTTCCTCATCTGTAAAATGGGTGTTAAGTACTACATAGGGTGGTTGTGGAGATCAAATGAAATAACATGTGAAAGTTAGCGAGCCTTCCAATGCTCCATCAGTGCTAGCTGTCCTTGGTTTTCCTGGACCAGTTACTTTATAACTAAAAGAACTCTATAATTCTTATTTTTAAAGAAAAGTAGACCCCAAAATGTGGTTCATTGCTATATATATATATATATAGTTAAAAACAGGTTCTAAGATACCAGAGATTTTCAACTTTTATTTTTATTCCCCTGGCTTAGTTCAAAGTTATAATTAAATAAAAATCACATTTATCAAGTCTTCCTTCTAACTTTTAAATGCAAGAATACCTAGGTTGGACTGGAGGTTTGGGAGAAGGTGGGATGGAGTGGGGTTGGGGCATATATTTCCTTCCCCCAGGGAACTTTGCAAGCTATGAATCCATGGATTCCTACATAAGCCTGTGGACAGCATAGGGCGACCTCCTGTTTTACCTTCCTTCAGTCAGTCGATAAGCAGGAAGAATACCAGAAGGATAGAAGTCAGTTGGTATCAACCACTGTGCCCAATAGAAGTGAAATATAAACTAATTCATGTTGAAAATATCCCAGCGAGGTTCAAACATTAGCCCATCCACTGGTGGTGCCATTAGGGAAATGTTACAGCTGATTCCATATTAATCATTCTCTAATTCTTTATTGTTTCCAGTTGCCAGGTTTCTCGTGGCATTGCTCCACATCTGGAAGAAAAAACAACTTGGTTCCTGGCCCTCCCTCTCCCTCCCTCCTTACTTCCCTTCCCTGAGGACATGGATGAAGTGGGATTTATTTTTTTACTCTGCTGCCCCGGGTCAAATCCATTTTATTTCTTTCTGCTCCTCTCAGTGGGACTGGGGGTGATGTCTGGAAGCAACTGAAGTAGAGACAGGATTCATTAAATCAAAGGGGGAGATAGGCTGAAGAGAAATTAAAAAGAAAAAGAAATGTCTTCTCCAAAGCAGATGTGGGTAGTGGGAAAATGAGGAAGGATTCCCCAGGTTCTTTGGGTGGTTGACAGCAGCATGGGTCAGGCCTCTCCTCTCTTGCTTTTTCCCAGGGAGTCCAGGGCCAAGCCAGTGGGAAGATCACTTGTTCCCTGACCATTGCCCTGCCCTGATCCTTTAAGATGTGGACACGTGGGAGTATTTCTAACGGGTCATCTTAGGTACAGTGAGCATCTTCTCCCTTTCTTGTGGCCTCAGTACAGGCGGCGGGTACATAGGATGGAGCCAGAGAAAGGTTTTAAAATAAAGAATGTAAAGAGAAAGAGGTAAGAGCTTCATTTTTAGTCTCGAATCTGGCTCTGTGTGGGCGGGGCTGGGGCGGGTGCACCCCTGCTGCAGTGGCAGAGGAGGGGGAGGGGAGGCCAGTGACTTATGGGGGAGGGGGGAACCCAACCCCTAGATGCGGGGAAGGGCTGTGATTCTGTATCTTGCACAGCATCCCCAGGTGTTGCAGCTAAGACTTTTGAGAGGGGAGGAGTCACTCACTGAACAAGGGCTGGTCCAACCCGCCAGACCTGCTGCCCAAGGCTTCCTGCTGCCCAAGGCTTCCCTGCTTGTGGACCCTGTCCTTGCAGCTTAGGAACTGAAGGGCCCAGAGGGACGGCGAGCTTACAGCTTCTCCGGGGCGTCGAGTCCTCCCCAGGTGAGTGCACCCAGAGCCTGGGAGAACCAGTCAGGGTTGTTTGTTTGTGCTGTGTAAGGAATACAGTCCTCTCGTTGACTTTCTAGAAAGCCAGAGGGGGACTCAGCAAAGCTGGGGCCTCTTTATTTTCTGGCTGTGGCTCCCATGTTTTCTTGTACTGAGCTACTGATGTCTGGAAACTTTCTGGAGTCTGTGGTGCCAGGGAGAGTGGGCCTCTGACACCCAGGGGAAACCCAGGAACGTCTTGATGTGGGTGATTCTTGAGCCGAGCCTTCCAGGAGCTTAGTGGTTTCCATGAAGAATTCCTTCAAAATGAGTTCTTTGCCCTAAAGCATGAACAATAGGGAGTCTTGGGTGGGCACAGGGTGGGGATGATGCTTAGTTGTCCCACCCTTCGGGTTCTCCTTCCATGGATACAGACCCGAGGTGTGACTTGGGTGCTTTCATGTGATAGTTAGGAGCTCATTCAGAGGGGAAGATGACTGCAGTCTGGGGATGAAAAGGGCAGAAAACATTTCTGTGTAAAGGAAAGACTAAAGTCGATTATTAAAGGCTGTAAGATGTTGTGACTGTTCAAAGTGATGATTGAGCTAAAGAGGAACAAAAGGAACTTATTTTAGAATATACCCCTAATATACATATAAATGTGTCAACAGCTTTCAAATGAATAGGCTTTGGATAAAAAACAACCCTGTGGTATGTGATTAAAAAAGAGTCAAATCTCTTTGTGAATGATACAAGCTGATACCTCATTGTTTGGGAGCAGTTTCACATTTTGAGTCCGCAGGGAAAGATCTTTCATTTATTAAAAACTCGATAAATGAATGTATAGGAACACAGTGTCAAGGTGCTAAAGTCATGGATGTTCCTGGGGAAGCTTCCCAGCTCCCAGCATGGTCCATGTTTCATTCAATTGTAAGGAACACTTTAACTTTGGGCAAAACCTCAAAAGAAAGAAATCACCTAAACGTGTCAGGACTGAAGTATGTTTTTTAAAGAGCTTTTGATTGAATGGGAAAAGTTGGGGAAGTGCTTTTGGAATGGAATGGAATCTTTCATGATTCCATTGATATTCGGGGGCTCTCCTGAAATTTATGAGGATTAGGAAAAGGAAATGATCGATTAAAAAGACTGATGGCTGAGCTTGAGGAGAATTGAAGGCAGCTCCCGAGGGCTTCAAGGCTGCTCAAGTTCCAGCAATTAGACGTCCTCAGCTCACAGTAGGAGTCAGCTGAGGGAGTCTTCTCTGCTGGGAGAGAGAATCGGTTGCTTTGGGCAAGAGCTTCAGTGACAACTCTTACCCTTCCAAGTCACTTCCTCTCTTCTCATCCCAATGATAAAGAAACTATGTCCACAAAAGTCAGGTGACTCAGGCATCACCACATAGAACCTGAAGGGCCAGTCTGGGAAAATCTTTGTAACAATTACAGATATGCTAAGGTGGAACTTGGAGAAGTACTGGGATGCCCCTGCCTAGAGATTTTTTAATCAGAGCAGAGACGACAATTTGTCAAGTATATAATGTCGATGGGATTATTATTCTGTCTAATATCCTGGATTAGATCGTTGAGGTCATCTAACCTCTGATTCTGAGATTTTCTGATCAGATTTCTTGCAGAAGATGGACATTAGCTGACTTGGATCTTTGTATTGATAAAAATAGCTGAGTCTCCCAATTGATTATGCTACAGGATTACTTTTTTTGTGTGCCAGGTCCTGGTTCTGCCCACTGGACTTTGTATCAGATCATATAAGTCTCCCCACATATTTCTGAGACCACCCCACCTTGTCATTTCTTAATTATTCCATGCGATTTAAGTAGCAAGAGGTGTTATCTCATTGCCTGTGAGGTGGTTATAACAGTTGTTCTTATTTCCAGGTTATAGTTAGGAAGCTGCAGGTGAGAGCCATCAACTATCACAGTGAGGAATTAAACACCCTTCACTGAAGAAATATCAGGGGCAGGATTTGCATCCAGGCTTCCCTGCCTCTGGGACGACTAGGCTATCCACTACTCTTCTCTGCCTCTGCACAGTGTTAGAGACAGTAAGATTCAGTGAAAAGAGCTTTGCATCCAGAGTCCAAGGAGCTTGACTTGATTCCCAGCTCCTCCCTGAGATTTCCACTGTTGTGACTGTAGGCAAAGGGCCTAATCTTTGAAATGAACCCATGCTCTGAAGCTAGTAGTTTAATACTTAATTCCTATGATAAACCTGGTTCCTACTACTAGATGCCCTCAGGCTTACAAGGGTGCTCTTGAGATTTGGGGGAAATACTTTTGGTACTGTTCTCCATGTTTTAAGTCTATCATCGAGTAGCATTGTTCAACACATTTCCAGGTGTAATGGAATACACGGTGTTACTAATTCTGTACCTTGGAAGTTGGCAGACCACATACACATTTATATTTTTAGTTTGGAGAGCCAATGAAATATTTACCACTATACCTTAATTGATTTAAATCGCTTCTGGCAACTGGGAAAACCTTCCATAGACCAGCCTTCTCAGGGGAAGGAGCATAAGTTCTTTTTAAAAATACTACTTCATCCATCCATCCAGTCATTTTTTTTAAACTTTTTTTTTTTTTTTTTTTTTTTTTTTTTTTTTGGTACCAAATTCTCTCCCTCATCTCTTCTCCTCTCCCACCCATTGAGGAAACAAGCATTATGACACCCATTACAGAAATAGGAACTCCCTGAAGGAGAGATTGTTTGGTTTTGGTCTTTTCATCCCTAGTCTCTAGCACTGCGCTGGCACCAGTGCTTAGGACCACATGGGAGAACAAACACTATAAACAAGGATGGGGTTTACAGACACAGATGTGCTCACAAGGATAAACAGAACATATTCTGGAAGTGAATTGATTTCATGTATTTTTGTATCTGAATATCTATAGTCTTAAAGTGACTTTTTGAATTGTTGCTCTTTCTCTAAATGTCTCATTTGTACAAGCAAACTTGCAAACCTAGAACGTTACCCCATACTCTTTGTACTTCCTGGGATCCATTTTCTCCTAGATAAAAGGCTTTTTTAAAAATACAGTCTCAATAAGATTATTCTTCAAAGTGGAAAACTATTTCTGTTGTACCATCTTGACGAGTCTTCACAAGTGCCTGAATTTCCCTTATCAGCAATGGATTCTAGCCTTTAAGTCCCTTTAGCCATCACGTCTTTTATTAAAATAATGCAGATTTCCTAGAAAGTGAAAATATGTCAGGAGCCTTTAAACTAACATCTCCCTAGAGACGTGTTTATGGGTTTTTTCTAATTTCCCTCCCTACTATAACAACTATCTGAGAGCTGGTCTGCTAAAAAGGAACAGAAAATGAGGGCTCTGAAAGAAGAGGAAGAAGTGCCTCCCCCACAAAGAGAAACTCTGGTTTTTGTTTTTGTTTTTTTTTTTTTACCATTTACAAAGGGTTTTCCCCTGCTAGTAATTCAATGGTAACTTGTAAAGGATGGCCAGTATCTGACGGATCTTGTGTGTGCGTCATCTCAGAACTGTAAGATTATAGGGTCCAGTTGTATTGTTGCCAGAGATGATTCATTGAAATGAGAACAATTTCAGTAGTTTGGTGCATCGTAGAGGACTGTAACCATCGGAATTTGTTCATGGCTTTCTACCGCCTTATGGTTCCCTTCTTTTGTACTATTTTGCTATATCTCTCTGCTTCTAAGGCCATAATCCATTACCGTTTATTAGCTTAATGGTGACTCCCTATTCTGGTCCTATACTAATAGCTTGTATGAGTAAGCTATTTAAATTTTGCAAAGTACTTTACAGATGTTTATTCATTTCATCCTCACAAAGAAATCTAGAAGGTGGGTATTATTCTTAAATGTTTTATTTCCCCCTGTCACATGTAAAAACAATTTTTGACATTCACCTTTTAAAAATTTTGAAATGCAGCTTCTCTATTTCCTTCCCTCCCTGTCCTTTCCACAATTTGAAAAGGCAAGCAATTTGGTATAGATTATGCATTTGCAGTCATGCAAAACATAATTACATGCAGATTAAATAAATATAAGAAAAATAAAGTAAAACGTAGGCTTCTATCTTCACCTGGATCCCATCAGTTCTTTTTCTGGAGTTGCAGAGCATTTTTCGTGATGAGTCCTTCAGAATTGTCAGAATAGCTAAGTCATTCACGGTTCTTCACTGTACAATCTTCCTGTTACTGAGTGCACTGTTCTCTTCGTTCTGCTAACTTCATCTAAAGCTTCCCAGGTTTCTCTGATAGTGGATGGCTTTTCATTTCTTATTGTATAGCATCACTCTTTCAACACCTTGTAGAAGTAGCAGCAGCCACAGCAATAATGGTTGGGCTCAGTAGTGGGTAAGCTGCCTGAGGGCAAGTTCTGATTCCTTGGATGTGATGGCCACGTGTTTGCCAGTAATTGTCAGATAATAGGCATGTTGCTAACACATCGTTGGCGTGTTGTTACCCCTGATGGAAGCATTATTGTGTAACTGGTATGTCTTGGTTGGGTGGTTGGCTTTAACGGCAGAGAATTAGTGTGTATGCATGTAGTTGGCCCGTATCCTTTGAATTTGATGAAAAAGTGGAATTTTTCCCTCTTTCTTTGCCAGGTGGTCCATGCTGTTTCAAGTTTTTCTTCTCACCTAAGGATACAACTGTTTCCTTGGGGAGAATAATTATTTCCATAGGTTGTTAAGACACATCATAATCTTTCGTTCTGAGGATACTAGAACATATATTGATTATTGTAACGTGCTCTCCCGGCAGTTACAATTACTAGTCTGTCCTAGACCCACCAGAGCACCTTTGACCACCGTGCTTAGCAGTGTCAACTCTACCCGGCTCGCCTCCTCTGAGGCCTTCAAAGGTCTCTGGCCACAATCTCTTGAATCTATAGCTTAGTAACCGGTAGCGCACTCAAGAACAGCCACGTGTAATCTTAAAAGCCTTTATTATACCTACTCACATCATGCCCTGACTGATGCCCTGACTTGTTGGTTCCCTGGTGAACACCTGGTCAGAAGACCCACGTGTTCACTACCAAAATCCTTACCTCTTTTGGCTATCCATCTTGGCTTGGCCACCCAGGCTGGGGAGCCAGGGTGAAGGGCGCCAGATTAAAGAGGACCGCCTGCTTTCTGCAGTGGGCTTACATAGGGCCTGTGAGGTCACACACAGCCAATCAGCGAGAGAGTCACCCATTACGAAACTATCTCAATATGGCCAGGATCCCGCCCAAGGGCAGTCCTAATATCCACAGAAATTACTTCTGGGCCTCAATCTCCCGATGCACTGTGTCCGCCCATTTAAAGGGCCCTTACAATTCCCTTTCTCTTGTTTTGCGGGAACGGCACATCTCACCAAGCTAAACTTTTAGCACCAGCTATAGTTCACTTGATCCATGAGATGACAGAGTGTTATGCCCAAGGAGGTACAAAGCAGCAGATCAGTAAACAGAAGTATGACAATGAGAACCAGGCTCAACAGTGGCCCAAATGTTCAACCCATTCATCAAAGTCATACTCGAGATAATAGGCAAAAGAGGTTGGATGCCAATGAGGTAGGATGTCAACACTGAGGTGGGAAGTCAACAAGGTAAAACATCACAATTCTAGTTAACAAATATCAGTGAGGTAGGTTGTCACAATTCTAGTTACATTTATCACAATTCTAGACCAATTCTAGTTTCTTACAATTTTCAATTGCACTTTTCACAATTCTAGAATAATTCTAGCTTAAAACAATTCTCTATTGCACTTTTCACAATCCTAGAGCAATTCTAGCTTATCACAATTCTCAATTGCACTTTTCACAATCCTAGAGCAATTCTAGCTTATCACAATTCTCAATTGCACTTTTCACAATCCTAGAACAATTCTAGCTTATCACAATTCTCAATTGCACTTTTCACAATCCTAGAACAATTCTAGCTTATCACAATTCTCAATTGCATTTTTCACAATCCTAGAGCAATTCTAGCTTATCACAATTCTCTATTGCACTTTTCACAATCCTAGAACAATTCTAGCTTATCACAATTCTCAATTGCACTTGTCACAATCCTAGAACAATTCTAGTTTATCACAATTCTCAATTGCACTTTTCACAATTCTAGAACAATTCTAGCTTATCACAATTCTCTATTGCACTTTTCACAATTCTAGAACAATTCTAGCTTATCACAATTCTCAATTGCACTTTTTCACAATTCTAGCTTATCACAATTCTCTATTGCACTTTTCACAATCCTAGAACAATTCTAGTTTATCACAATTCTCTATTGCACTTTTCACAATTCTAGAACAATTCTAGTTTCCCAGGTGCACATAAGCAAAGTCATGCCCAGAAACGTTGTCTCAATAACAACGGCAGGTGGGTGTGTTGGTTTTTCACCCACTAATTTAAAAGCATAGTCCTTCAATAGAAAGCATAGGGCAAAGCCTCTTCCCAGGCCACCATATGGCAAGTGGCCACGGGAGAAGCAAGCAGGCCCATTGTCCATTTACAGTCTTTATATTGCGTATCACCCGAAACAGTCCATCTCAGCTGCAACACTGGAACTGTGTCTGGTGTCTCTGGTGTCACGGTCAGGAGGGGCATCGCTGCCATCAGGGCTGCGGACATCTGGCTGGTCCTTCTGGGCTGTTGTCTGGTCCTTCTCTTGGATCCTCAGGTTACAAATGTCTCTGGTGGGGATGAACTCTGCTGCTGGATCTGCACCTAGGAAGGAATGTCCCCGGGGCCCAACTTGGGCCTTTCCAAATGCCATCCAGGCCTTTCCACATCACAGTGGAAACAAAGCTGTTGTCAAAAAGATTAACAAAAGTCAGACAAAAGTTAGTAAGTCTGTCACTTAGCTGCACTTTCTGTGTATGCCCGAAGTGCATTGCTAAGGTAAAAGGCAAAGAATTTAAAAATGTAAAACCAAAATAATTTAAAAGTGTAAAACCGAAATAGATTAAAAATATAAAACCAAAATAACTTTAAAATGTAAAATCAAAATACTTTGAAGATGTAAAATCAAAATTTAAAAATTGTAAGCAATCACATTTGATGAAGACTGACACGCTCACAGGGAAGTGGGGAGGTGGGGATCACAAAAGCACAATCTCTCCAGCCCAGCTTCTTTGGGGTACTGCGGCCCTTAGCCTAGCCCCTTGAGAAAACAGTGGGCTTACAACTAAGCTGGGGACACTTTTTAAGCTGGAACTTTTTATGTAAGAGGCCAGAATGTCCAAGAGGATGCTTCTGGTCAGAGGTTATCAATGAGATTGATAGATTTGGGAATTTAGACATGGAGGGGACTGAAACACCAGTGGGCTTTGAACATAGGTTAATTAGGACTTTGCTAGTTGGGTAGTTGTGGTTGATTAAAGGAAGCTTTTTACAAAATTCTGTATTTGTTCTCATTCAGAGTCCTTGCCTGAGATGATCCATGACCCATCCAGAGTCACATCCAATATAAAATGCATTATCTGTGGAAGACCGCCTTGGGGGTTTCCTCTTGATATCTGAGAAGAAATCTGGAACAAAAAGAATAAAGTTCGGCATGATTCCATTCATGAGGTTTCTCTCCAATGTGGAGAGCTCCACTTTCTGTAAAAGCTTTTCTACATTGATCACATTCATAAAGGTTCTCTCCAGTGTGGATTCTCTGATGTAGAATAAGACTATTGTTATATCTGAAAGCCTTTCCACATTGGTTACATTCATAACACTTCTTTCCAGTATGAATTTTCTAATAGGTAGTAAGAGCTCCCTTAGGTTTCCTTCCACATAGATTTCGTTCATGAAGGTTTTCTCCAGTGTGGATTTTCTGATTACAGTAAGAGCTCCCTTTTGTCTAAAACTCTTTCCACACTGGTTAGGTCCATAAGGTTTCTTTCCAGTTTGGATTCTGATGTAGAGTAAGAGATTCCGATATTGTAATTTTTCTTCTTGTGACCTCCATGAGAGCAGGGGATGCTCCTTGCTTCTCTTTAGCTCCTGGGGCTGAGCCCATGGTCTGGCATATCATAGGCACTTAAGTGTTTGCTGACTTAGTTCTAGCTCATCTGGAATCACCTAATCTCCTTTGGTCACTTTCAGGAGAATTCTCTCAGCCCAAATCCCAAACAGTGACACTTTTAGGGTCCTAGATGATCACCGAAAGGGACCTACAAGGCCATGAAGTGCACCCCCTCGGTTTATTGATGGGGAAACAGATCCAGGACATCACTGACAATGATGAGGTCTAGAATTGGAGGTACCTAAATGAAATTAGGGCTTAATTGAGGACTAGTGGCAGGTTCGGGGTACAGGGAGTCAAATAGAGCTCCCCTGCAACCCCTTTGGATTCGACGCAAGAATCCAAAGTTAAATGAGGTCTAGTAGCAGCGCAAGAGTCCCCTGTAAAGGAATTTACAGACTGGAAAACCTAGATTGATAAAAGAGGCTTATTATGGGGTTTAGAAGTAAAGTTAAAGTCTACTTAGTAAAAGTGAAGGTAGAGCTAAGAGGGGCATAGGAAACAGTGTTCCAGTGGGCAGAGATCCTTGGCATGCCAGGCTTAAGGCTTCCATTGTTGAAACCTCTGAAAAGAGGAATCCAGCTTGGCTTTTTTTTATAATGAGAGATTAACTAAAGGGGCACTTGGGTGGAGTCCCAAGGTGGCTCAGATCTGATGGGGGCTAGGAGAGCCTGGATCTCCTATTGGAATTCAAAGGGATGCTGTTGACCAGGATTTGTGAATCAAAGGTCCTGGCTTCTTAAATTGGTAAAGCATCAGTTAGAAGAGGCTGGGAATCAGAAAGGAATAAATCCATCTGAAAGGATTAGTTTCTTAAAAGGACCACAACCCACATCATCAAGAAATGTCTGAAAAAGAATTCTGAGGCAGGCCTTGCTCCCTCAAGCCTGGCACTTACTTTACTGCCAGGAAGCCTCTTGTAGCTACAGCTCTCATGTCCCTGGAGGACAGCTCCTCAGGCCTTCTTGGTCCTGCATCCAGGGTGCTTCCTTTTGCTCACAATAAGAGATCACATGTTCTCTGGGAACTGGAAGCCCTGGGAAGGAAAATCAGGTAGGGATGTAGATTGAGAGAAATTTGGGGAAATCTTGAGGATGCAGAGCTGCTCTATTTTGTGACTCACACATTATGTTCAAACATATCAGTTTGTATTTGTAAAGCAAGTAACCCTGCCAGGAGTGAACCCTGTAACTGTGCCCTGTGACTTTTGGGGAGAATCCGTGGGGGCCAGCTCTGAACTCTCCTCTGACCAAGAACCACCCTTCAGAGCAGTGAAATGGTTTCATCAAGATTAGCCCAAGACTGCTTCTATCCCAAAGAGATCTTAAAGAAGGGGAAGGGACCCGTATGTGCAAGAATGTTTGTGGTGGCCAGAAACTGGAAACTATGTGGCTGCCCATCCATTGGAGAGTGGCTGGACAAATTGTGGTATATGAATGTGATGGAATATTATTGTTCTGTAAGAAATGACCAGCAGGAATATTTCAGAGAGTCCTGGGGAGACTGACAGGAACTGATGCTGAGGGAAATGAGCAGGACCAGGAGATCATTATATACTTCACAACAATACCATATGAAGATCAATTCTGACATGGCCCTCCCCAACAATGAGATGAACCAAATCCGTTCCAATAGAGCAGAATGAACTGAACCAGCTCCACCCAGCGGAAGAACTCGGGGAGATGAGTGTGAACCACTCCATAGGATTCCCAACGCCCTCACCTTTGTCCACCTGCATTTCTGATTTCCTTCACAGGTTAATTGTACACTATTTCAAAGTCCGATTCTTTTTGTACAATAAAACAACTGTTTGGACATGTGTACATATATTGCATTTAATTTATACTTTAACATATTTAACATGCATTGGTCAACCTGCAGTCTTGGGGAGGAGGTGGGGGGATGGAGGGGAAAAATTGGAACAAAAGTTTGGCAATTGTCAATGCTGTAAAATGACCCATGCATAAATCTGGCAAATAAAAAACTATTTTAAAAAATTAGCCCAGGACCACTCCCAGGAGTTCCAACTCCTAGTTATTGAGTGGCTTGAAACCCCTGGAAATCCAGGCCTGGGGGCAGTGACCACAGGAAGGAATCTCATTCAATGGAAGCCCTCCCCCCAGACTGCCAATAAAAAGACAATTTTAAACTCCAAATCTTTGCAGAAGTCCAAAGTAGGAATTAGGCTTTGCCAACAAAGCTCTCTTCTTGAAAAAGCTGCCTGCCAGGAGTCCTGCCCGCTGTGAAGAGACCCTCTTCTCTTGTTATTTCTCTGCCAGGACCTCTTGCACTCAGAAGCCTGTTTTCCTAGCAAAGCTGGCTTCTCGGTGCCACTAAACTGCCCTTTTGTCATTCAGACTTTTCGGGTTTCTGAATATTTTCATGTTGGACCTGCACTTGAGGGGATTCCTGAATTCTCACAACTCTCTGCATCAGCCCCAAACAGAATGCGCCAGATGTCCTGAGGTACGGACGGCGTCTGAGAAAAGCGACACGCTCTTTCCTCCACCTCCTGTCCTGCTGGATTCCATTCTGGCAGAAATGTCTGGACCGAGATGAGGTGAGATCTTTCAAGACAGTTGTGAAAATCAGTGAGGCTTCATCTACGTCAGAGCTGGCGCAGGCCTGAAGGACTCTGAACACGGATCCAAGGGCATCCCTAAGTCCCCTTCCTGCTGCCCTCCCATGACATCATTTTCTCTGTATTTCAATTAAATAGGGTTTGTACTTATTGGTCAAGTTCAATTTCTTGGGTAGTTCCCTGGTGTAGAATGTGGGACCCTCAGCCAATAAGGATGAGGGTCCGTGGTGGGAGGGGTATTTGAGTTAGGGATGAAAGTGTTAACTGCCCAGGAGGTGCTTCCTCCCTTCCGTTGTCTGCTCTACGGGTGGGATGTCCTCTCCAAGAGAAATCTTACAAGCTTTGCTTTGCTTCTAGAGAAATCTCCAGCTTTTTTTTTTATCAAGTGGTGACCCCTCACCATTTCTGAGCCCCACATCTTTTTTAGAAATTTTATTTATTCCATATTTTCCCCAGGTACATTCAAACCAAATATTGTTTTCCACATTTTTTCCCTAAAATTTGAGTTCTAGGTTCTCTCTCTTATCCCTACCTACCATTCATAAACCCCGTGTGAACTTCTGCAAAATAGTTTCACAAAAGTCAGGTTGTGGGGGGGAGACAGATCTCCCACCCTAAGGAACATAAAAACCCTCAAGAAAAATTGGGGTTCGGAAGAGAGAGAGAGACCGCTTCAGCCCCCATCCGCAGCCCAGCAAGCTTCGGGTGTGAAGGGGGGCTTCGTCATCATGACGAGGCCGAGATTTAGGAACCAAAGTGAGGTTAGGTTTCTGACGGTCAGGGAGTGAAACGACGAGGTCTGGCGGCAGGTCCGGGGTGCCGGGAACCGAGGGAGAGGTTTGGCTCCCCTGGCGCAAGGGGAGCTTGGGGGCTGCCTCCCGGCAGTGCGGACCTGAACCCCCAGACTGGTCGATGCGGTTACTGTGGGGTGGGAAGTGAGGTTGGAAATCCCGACAGGAGGCAGAGTCCGGCGGGAGGAGGCGAGGATGAGGAGAGGGCGACCCTGGAAAAGAACCGCTCCACGGGCAGACCCGGGAGATGGAGTTTGGCTCTGAGAAGGCAGCTCTCGGCCCACAGAGGGTCCTGGCCCCGAGGGAGCCCCCGTCTGCAGGCCTCAGACCAGCGGCCGGTCCCGTCCCTCGGGCGTGGGAGGGCCGGACACTGTGGGAACCTGCAGGAAGCTCGGGATCCTGCTTGTCTTGGTGGGGGCTGGGAAGTCCGAGCTCGGCAGCCCGGCAGAAGGGGGTGAGACAACGGGAGCAGGGCCAGCGGGGGCTGGGCCGGCGGGTCTCCTGGTGGAGTTCGGAGGCCCGGGCACGGGCGGGGGGGGGGGGGGGGGGGGGCTGGAGAAGGGACCCTCGGCCAGCAGGGGCCACAGAGCAAGAGGGAATGAAGACTCTTAAAGGGACCACGGCCCGCTCCGGGAAGTCCTCCAGAACCGCCAGGGACGGTCGTCGGGTTCGTGTGGCCCGAGGGCACAATCGGTCCCGGTGGTCATTGTGGAACATGGAGATCACTGGGTGCGCGGTGTCCTGCAGAGAGAAACAGAACCGCGCGCGCACAGAGAGACACAGAGAGAGACACACACAGAGACACACACAGAGACACACACTCACAGAGACACACACACAGAGACACACACACACACACAGAGACACACACACAGAGACACACTCACACACAGAGACACACTCACACACAGAGACACACACACACAGAGACACACACACACAGAGACACACACACAGAGACACACACACTCACAGAGACACACACAGAGACACACACTCATAGAGACACACAGAGACACACACACAGAGACACACACACAGAGACACACACTCACACACACTCACAGAGACACACACAGAGACACACACACACAGAGACACACACAGAGAGACACACAGAGAGACACACACACACAGAGAGACACACACAGAGAGAGACACACAGAGAGACACAGAGAGACACACACACACAGAGAGAGACACACAGAGAGAGACACAGAGAGAGACACACACAGAGACACACACTCACAGAGACACACACACACAGAGACACACACAGAGACACACACTCACAGAGAGAGACACACAGAGACACACACACACAGAGACACACACTCACAGAGACACACACTCACAGAGACACACACACTCACACACACACAGAGACACACACTCACAGAGACACACACACACAGAGACACACACTCACACACACTCACAGAGACACACACAGAGACACACACTCACAGAGACACACACACACAGAGACACACACACACACACAGAGACACACACACAGAGAGACACACACACACAGAGAGACACACACTCACACACACACACACAGAGACACACACTCACACACACACACACACACACACACTCCCACTCCCACTCTCACCCTCACACTCTCACACACGAGGACGCGGGAAGCCCCTTCAGAATTGGGGACAGCGGGGTCGGAGAGACTGAGCCAGGCCGGGCTGGGGAGGGAGAGACTCGGGGAGGCAGAGAGAGACCAGACACAATCCAACTCTACCCATGGATTAAAGGCAGCTGGGGGCGATTCCCCTTCTGCTCTTACAGCTTCTTGCCACCAGAGGGAGCGCTTCCTTCAGCGTCGGAGTCTCCGCCCGGCCGCTCCTCTCTGAGTGACGGCTCTCGGGGCTCCTTGGGGGCTTCTTCGGGTCAGTTCAGAAGGCGATCGCTCCAACGCGGCCGGGGGTCGGAGTCGCCATCCTGGATTCTCTCCTTTAAAGTCTCGTCTCCGCTCGGGGCGGGGCCGGCTCCGCGCCCCGCGCTCGTCCTTTGCCGGCTTCCGTCTCCAGCCGTGGCCCGCGGCAGCGCCCGCAGCACCAGGCCCGTCCCCGCGAGACCCGCGGCCGCCTGCCCCGGCTCCGGGGCCGAATGCGGATCACAGCGCGGCGCGCCCTCCTTTGCGGCTGCGGACGCTTCTTCTCTGGTTGCTGTTTTCTTCCTCCTGGTTTTTCCCCCTTTTTGACCTGACTTTTCTTATGCAGAATCTTACAGGCGGAAAGATCTTACAGGAATTGAACGTGCGTTGGATTGCTCGGTGTCTGGGGGAGAGGAGGGAGAGACAGAGATAGTGAGAGAGACAGAGAGATAGTGAGAGACAGAGAGATAGTGAGAGACACAGAGATAGTGAGGGAGACAGAGATAGTGAGAGAGACAGAGAGATAGTGAGGGACAGAGAGATGGTGAGAGACAGAGATAGTGAGAGAGACAGAGATAGTGAGAGAGACAGAGAGATGGTGAGAGAGACAGAGAGTCGGTGAGAGAGAGAGTCGGTGAGAGAGACAGAGAGACGGTGAGAGAGACAGAGAGACGGTGAGAGAGACAGAAAGGAGAGAAAGGAAGTGCCAGAAGGCAAATAAAATAGATTTCTGTTCAATTTTACTTACGATAAAAAGGTGGTGATGTGCTCCAGATGTGATCCATCTCTTGCTCTTTCAGACAAGTCACTGAGTTATTATGTAATGCTGGAGAAACTCAGGCAAGATGGAGATTAGAGAGCATGTAATACTTTATTTGAAAGGGAGAGATTTACGAGGATCAAATGGATCCATGGTTTGATTTAACATTCTCTCTAAAATGCCATGTTCTCTGTTGAGACTTTACCATTGTCTCCTCAGTCCCACTTACTGAGCCCCCGTTTCAAGTGCGTGCATCTCCGTGTAGGATTAAATCAATCACACTGAACAGGCTAAATCAGACAACTCGGCTCTCTATCTATTCCGCTGACTCAGTACCTTGTCAGAGTTCTGGCCCATGACACTCTGGTCCCAGGGCTGAATAAGACTATTGTCTCCACGAGTTCTCAAAGACCTATATACATGAGGCCCAGCCTGGGTACATCCAGGCAGGGATGGAGTCAGGGTGCTGGGCGTGGGAACAGGCCTCCGGCAGAGTGGGGAGACGGGATGACAAATGGGGGGAGGCCCCCTGGAGATGGGGAGGGGCATCTTGATAAGACAGCATATGATAGTCTAATAGCTTGGGATGATAAGAGGTATTCTAATATTCTAAAATAGAAGATTTTTTATTCTTATCAAATATTCTGATTAAGAGGGAGGAGAAGTTTTGCAGGATTGAGCAGAACAATTATAAACCGAAGCAGAACAATTAGGGAAACTGCGTCAGGACAATAAAAGAGAACTGTGGCATAACAATTACTTTTACTTAACCGTTATAAAATAACACATGTAATAAAGTAGGAGTAATCGTAAATAGAGAGAAAACAGATCAATAAAACTTATACAAACATAACTTTGGGAGGGGCCAGTGCCCAGAGATCAGATTGCGTAGCAAAATCTACTCCCCCAGTTGGTGACCCACACTGGGTGAGGTCATTTAATAGCACTCACTTTGGAGACCACTTGCGGCATAAATGGTGACCCAGAGCCACACCCAAGGATCCACTTGGGTAAAAAGAAAGAGAATGAATAAAACTAATTTTTTAGTTTTATGCACATGCCCCATACAGTCCTCAAGAATATATGCCAGAACTTGATAAATAATATAAAGATGATTTTTAATCCCATCATTAGGCACATCTTGGTTTGTGTAACAAGAGTCACTATAGACAAGAGTTCCTCCTCTTCATAACAAGGCGTGTGATCTGAGCTTAGGCTAGGAATAATTATCCCAAGCCTGAGGTCCCCTTTGCTTCTCAAGAAATGTTTCATTTTTGAACACACAAGAAGTACCAAGCAAAATCCCTTTTACATTTATAGACAAGGAGGTTCCCTGTGACGCTATCTCATGAGTACTCAGAACTCATGGTGCCCGGGGCTTTGCTCAGGAGGATTAAATGTAGGGGACAGTAGATGATGCAGTGGGTAGAGGGCTGGGCAGAGGGTCACAGAGACATCTTCCTGTGTGACTCTGGGCAAAACATCTAATCTTGTTTGCCTCAGTTTCCTCATCTGAAAATATAGGGAGAAACAAATTGAACATGATTGAAATGATTGAAAAACCATACTTACATTTAGATGGTGCTGACAGCTTTTGCTGTCTTTCAGTAAACTAGAAACAACAATTTAATGCCTGGTTAGTAAGAATAGTTAAAATTGACAGGCACTAGATGGCATGGGCAAGCTCTTCCTCTGACTTGCCCTTGTTCCCAGTTCCAAGGTTGACTTTCCTCCAGGGTCCCAGGGTCTCTGGGTCCTGAACCATGACTGAAAATGAAGTGTGTTTTTTCTGCATTGAGGTATTCCCTGCAGGAACAAAATTCCTATTTAAATCTAGGAAAGACAATGGCCGGTGACCAGTTTTGCCACCTATTTAATCAAAGCAAAGTTTAAATCATTTGCAGTCTTTCTTATCCAAAATATAGATACCTAGCCTCCCAAAACAGAATCTTTAGAGTTGTTTCTAGAAATCCTTAGTGAAAAATAAACAAATGAAAGCAAACTTTGTTAGTAGCTTTTGTTAATCATGTTCTAGGAAGATGTTTTGGGGTATAAGCCCAGTAGTAGCCCTGCTGAATCAAAGGGTGTGCACAGTTTGATAACTTTTGGGGCATAGTTCCAAATTGCTCTCCAGAAATGTTGGATCCGTTCACAGCTCCACCAACAATGTATCAGTGTCCCAGTTTTCCCACATCCCCTCCAACATTGGCTAGAATAACAGGGAAAGATAATGCTCAATCTGACAGGTGTGTAGTCGTATCTCAGAGTTGTCTTAATTGTATTTCTCTGATTTGGAGCACCTTTTCATGTGACTACATATAGTTTTAATTTCTTCATCTGAAAATTGTCTGTTCATATTCTTTGACCATTTATCAATTGGAGAATGGCTTCAATTATTATAAATTTGAGTCAATTCTCTATATATTTTAAAACGGAGACCTTTATCAAATTGGATGTAAAAGTGTTTATTGCTTCCCTTCTAATCTTGTCTATATTAGTTTTGTGGTTTTAATTTCTTTATTTTAAAATTGCCTTTTTGTATCCTTGACCCTTTATCAATTGGAGAATGGCTTCAATTCTTATAAATTTGAGTCAATTATCTATATATTTGAGAAATGAAGCCTTTATCAAAACACTTAAATGCAAATTGTTTTCCCACTTTAGTTGGAGTTCTTTTTTTTTTTTTTTTTTTTTTTTTCTCATTTCTTTTAAAAGTTGATAGATATTTTTAAAGCAAAGAGGCAACAAGCCCTTTTAGTTTTCCTTGGGGTCGATGTTTTTGACTGACTTGACTATTTGTGGCCAGGTTCTGAGTTCCTGGGACTCTGTGGCTTACAATTTGCCTTTTGTGTTTGCTTTTGGGTGTCTCACAGCAAATCTGCTGTACCACTGGCTTGTAACCAAGACAGAGTAGCCTAAGAGCCTCACAGCTGATTCCTCAGTACAAGGACTTGGCTCTCCATCCCAGCTCTTTGCCCTGGACTCTCTACCCTGTGGTATGGGCTCAGCAGACTGTCTCCTTGTCTGATTGGAACAGACATGTTCTAAAGTTCTTCCATAGTATCTTCTTCTGGAAATGTGTTATACTCTAAATATTTGTGAGTTCTGTTACTCAAAAACAGGGTTCAGAAGCCTAATGTGATGTTGAGAGAAGGTTAGATGAGGTCACTCCACCATCTTGGCTCTGCCCCACCTAGATTTAGTAATTTTAACTATGAATATGAATAGGACGAACTCTCCCATAAAACAGAATTTTTGATGGAGTTTTCGTGGCATGTCATTGGTGTGTAGCATTTTAGTATGGTTTTTTAGGTGTGTCATTGCCATGTCTTTTCTGTTTCTTGCTTGTTTTCTTTTTTCTTTTATTGTTTTTTTGGGGGGAGGGGATACTTCTTTCTTTTCTTTTTTCTTTTTTTTTTTCGCTTTTATGATCAAGCTCTGCTCCTGGGATAAAGGGGATGCTGTGAAAGCCTTCCCCAAACCCTTTATGCTTATAGGGGGTAGCTCTGTCTGCTTTTTTCAGGAAACAGCCTGGTTTCCCAGACTTTGCCTTCTGAGCTGAGACTGGAGGCTGCCCCACTGCTCTGTTTTCCTACTGAGCCAGGACTCAAAGGTCTCAGTTGCTGATCCTCTGTGATTAAGACCCTCTCAGCAGCTTTCTCAGAACCGGGGTGAGTTGGGCTGAACACCCTTTACACTCCAGTGACACTGACCTTTCTTGCAGCTTTCCCAATCTGTTTTCAACTGGAGAGTGATTTTATCCCATTAGACTTTGTTCAGAGACTTGGTTTTGTGTGGTTTTCCAGGAAAACTGGGAGAGCTCAAGTAGCTTCCTGTCTTTCCTAGACCATCTTAGCTCTACCATTAGAGGTTAGTCTCTGTCTCTCTCTCTCTCACTTTGTGGCTCTTTCTGTTTTTCTTTCTATCTCTCACTTCCTCTTTCTCTTGTGTATCTGTATCTCTCTTCCTCTGTTTTTCTCTTTTCTTTCTTTTTTCATTCTCTCTCATTCTCTGACTCTGTTTCTCTGTCTGTTTCATTCATTTTTTTTTCAATGTTCTCTCACTCTCTGGCACTTCCTTTATCTATTTTCTCTCTCTGGTTCACTCTGTCTTACTTTCTCTGGCTCTATCTCTCTCTGTCTCTTTTAATCATTCTTTTTCTTTCTCACTCTCATTCTGACTTATTCATTTTGCCACTCTTTCTCTGTTTCTTTTTCCCTCCCCCCCTTTTTTTTTTTTTTTTTTAAATTTTGTTTCTTTCTCTCTTTCTCACTCTCTGGGTTATCTTTTTCCTGCATTTCTGTCTGTTTTTCTTCCCCCCTCCTCCATCTCTCTGTTTCTTACAGATTCTTTCTCTTTGTGTCTCACTCCCCTCCCTTCCTCTCTCCTTCTGTCTCTCCACGTCTCCTCATGAGACATTCACATTCTTCTTTCTCTGGCTTATGCTGACCCGTTATCTTTGCTTCAATCCATATATACCTTTGATACTTCCTCTCTCTATTTCTTTCTGTTTCTGTCTGTCTCTGTTTCTCTTTCTCTTTCTTTTTTTTTTTTTCACTCTTTTACTCTCTGGCTCTCTGTCTGGTACTTCCTTTGTCTCCTTTCTCTTGCTGGTTCACTCTGGTTTCTCCCTCTTGCCCTGCTTCTGTCCCCTTTTGTATCTTTTTCTATCTCTTTTAATCATTCTTTTTGTCTCTGTTTCTCACTCACCCACTTTCCCATTTCTCTCTGTTTCTGGTTGTCTCTGTCTCTCTGTATCTCTCTGTTTCTTATTCTCTTTCTCACTCACTCACTGTTTTGTTCACTCTCTCCCTCTCATCCTCTTACAATTTTTCTGTTTCTCTCACTCTTTGTCTCTCAGTCCATCTGTGTCTTTGTATCTTTATGGCTCTCTCTGTTTCTCATTCTTTCTCACTTTTGCTTTCATACTCTAGTGCTATTTCTCTCTTTCTCCTTCTCTTTGCTGCCGTTTCTATCTCATTCCCTTTTTCACTAGCTGGCTTCTAGCATTTTCTCTCATTTTCTCTGTCTTTCTCTCTCTCTTTTCATCCTCTCTATTTCCCCCCCTTCCCTCTCTGTTTTTTCTCTTTTTCTCAATCTTTTTTTTTTCAATATCTGGATTGCTCTACATTGCTCTGTCTGGTGCAAACTCTGCCTGTCTCTTTGTTTCTTCCAGCTTCTACCTCCAGGCAACACAAAGGTGGAAGTTGGAATGAATCTGACTCTGCCTCCAAGAGAGTGGGCTTGTGGGTCTGGCCCTGAGCGCTTCTTCCTTATATTTCTGCCCGACTTGTGAATCTCCATGACTGAATCCTGGGTCTGAATCTCCCGAAGTACATCCTGTTTGAGACTCCTAGCTTATATATGCTCTCTTAAAAGTGTGAACTCTAATAAATACTAAGTACATTTAGAGAACTGTTAAGCACCCTGCATTGTCTCTATCAATTCCACTGAATTAGCACTTTTTAAGAATTCTAACACCTTATAATCATCTCCCATTCCTGTATGCTATTGTCAGGATAGCTCATTGTTGCTTTTCCTACTCAGTGTCTATTAGATCAATTCTAATTCTACTTTCAATGCTATCTCTCCCTTACAGACCTCATTCACTCAGCTTTGAAGGCTTTCTCTAAAACAGATTTCTAGCTTCACCCTTTCTCTAAGCTCCTTTACCTCAATCCAGCTATTTGTTAGAGACAAAGGACTAGCAGCAAGAGTTCTCAGAACCAAGGAGAGAGATAGGCCTCAAAGAAAGCTAACTGGGCTATTTTGAAGGAGACAATAAAGGATATGGATTTTTAACTCCTGGCTGAATTTGAGGTGATGATTACACTGAACTAAAACTAAGGCTGCCTCCAGAAGCTGCCCAAGAAATCTGCTCCCAGAGAACATTACAATAAGGAGAGCTGAGAATCCCAGCCAGCAACCCAGGATCCATCTCAAATGGAGGATTGGGCAGGTTGGTTCATCTAGCACTTAGCAGCTCCCTCTAAGCCCTTAGCTAAGAGGATATTGGGCTCCTTACCCTAGAGAGGAAGAGGTAAGTCCTCTCACAGGTTTGGTTTTATTTCTTGAGATGTTTTAGACTCTTAGGAAAGAAGGAAATGATAAGGTGCTGAAATATGTCCAACTTGTGTCTTAACTGAACATAACTAAATGTTTAAATCCTTTTGGAAAAAGCAAAGTCTCTGACAGGTGAGAATCCACCCAAATTAATAAATAATGAAGAGCCCTAGAAAATCAACTAAAAAGCTATTAGAAATAATCCACAACTGGGGGCAGCTAGGGGGCGCAGTGGATAGAGCACCAGCCTTGAATTCAGGAGGACCCGAGTTCAAATCTAGTCTCAGACACTTAACACTTCCTAGCTGTGTGACCCTGGGCAAGTCACTTAACCCCAGCCTCAGGGAGGAAAAGAAAAAAAAAAAATAAACCACCACTTTAGCAAAGTTATAGGATACAAAATAAATCCATATAAATCATCAGCATTTTATATATCACTCACAAAAGCCAACAGCAAGAGATACAAAGAGAAATTCCATGTCAACTGTCAACAGGTTAAAATATTTAAGAATCTATCTGCCAAGGGAAAGTCAGGAACTATATAAGCAATACTTCAAAACACTTTCCATGAAAATAAAGTCAGATCTAAACAACTGGAAAAATATCACGTGCTCTTGGATAGGTGGAATGAATATAATAAAGATGACAATACTACCTAAACTATTAATTCAGTACTATGCCAATCAGACTCCCAAGAAACTATTTTACTGACCTAGAAAAAATAACAAAAAGGCCAAGAATTTCAAGGGAATTAATGGGGAAAAAAAAAAAAAAAAAAAAAAGCAAATGAAGGTGGCCTAGCTTTATCAGATCTAAAACTATATTATAAATCAGCAGTCAACAAAACCCATTTGCTACTGGCTAAGAGAGTAGTTGATCAGTAGAATAGGTTAGGTTCACAGACTTTTGTCAATGACTATAGTAATCTCATATTTGATAAAGCCAAAGATCCTAACTTTTGGGATAACAGCTTGCCATTTGACAAAACTGTGAGGAAAACTGGAAACTAACATGGCAGAATATAGGCATAGACTCACATCTAACACCATCTATTAAGGTTGAAATGAGTTCATGATCTATACAAAGATTGATATTATCAACAGATTAGAAGAACATGGGATAGTTGACCTCTCAGATCTGTGGAGGAGGAAGGAATTTGTGACCAAAGAACTAGAGACCATTATTGATCCCAAAATAGATCATTTTAATATGAAGTTAAAAAGTTTTTGCAGAAACAAAAATAATGCAGACAAGTTTAGAAGGAAATCAATAAACCGGGGAAACATTTTTACATTCAAAGGTTCTGATAAAAAGCCTTATTTCTAAAATATACAAGAGAATTAACTCAAATTTATAAGAAATCAAGCCATTCTCCAGTGGATAAATGGTCAAAAGGTATGAAAAGAAAATTTTCACATGAAGAAATTGAAACTATTTCTAATCATGTGAAAAGGTGCTCCAAATCACTATTTATCAGAGAAATGCAAATTAAGACAACTCTGAGATACACTACACACCTGTCAGATTGGGTAAGATGACAAGAAAAGATATCGATGAATGTTGGAGGGGATGTGGGAATACTGGGATACTGATGCATTGTGGAGTTGTGAATGGATCCAGCCATCCTGGAGAGCAATTTGGAACTATGCTCAAAAAGTTATCAAACTGTGGAAACCCTTTGACCCTGCAGTATTGCTACTGGGCTTATATCCCAAAGAGATCTTAAAGGAGGGAAAAGAGGCCCTTTTCCTCTTTGTAGTGGCAAGAAACTGGAAACTGAGTAGATGCATTAGTTGGAGAATGGCCAAAAAAATTATGGTATATGATTGTTATGGAATATTATTGTTCATCACCAGCAGGATGACCTCAGAGAGGCCTGGAGAGACTTATGTGAACTGATACTACGTGAAATGAGCAGAACCAGATCATCATACACAGCAACACTACTATATGATGAACAATTCTCATGGATGGGATTCTCTTCAACAATGAGATGATTTCAAACCACTTCCAGTTGTTCAGTGATGAAGTGAGCCATATGCACCCAGAGAGAGAACCAAGGGAACAGAGTGTGGAACACAACATAGAATTTTCACTTCTTTTAATAAATCCTAAATGACTTTTCAGAACAGTTGGACCATCAATACATAGCTTACATACATTGTATTATTGTCTCTAATTTGATAAACCACCCTCCCCCAGTGCTATTTCCAGCTTTTGGGATCTTTACTGTCAATTGGAAGGATTTAAGATGAAACCATAAAGTTGAAAGCTTTCATTTTTAAATGCATCTTAAGAAAACATCTTCTGCCTGAACAAATATAACAAGAAATCGATTTCATTAGTTGCATAGATTTGTTCATTTAGGAAGGATGTGCAGGTTTCCTACATCAACAAAGATCTAGATTTAGAATTGCTGATATCTTATTGCCTCTTCCAAACTGCCAAATTATAGCCAGAAGATTTAATGAAGTCATCCGAGTCATTACCCCTTATCTGAAGCTGAGACTCACTAATAAATGGCATGAAGGCATAGGGTTCATTTTAAAACTCTTCTTTGGCTTCTTAAAGGATTTAGGGTGGGGACAGAACCTAACCCTAGTCTAAATGCACTGAGCTCCAGTCAAATAAAATTACTTTCCCTGATGCTGCCTTTCAAGTAGGTAACCAGGTGGCAAAAAAGGATCCAATATGCCTAAGAAGTTATCGGCCCCCTTTAGTCCTCTTTTATTTTCCCTTCCTCTCTCTCCCCATGGGATTATAGCTAGAGATGGCTAAGTATGAAAGGCATAAGCACGACCACATCTTCTTCTAGAGTTATCTCCCTAATTCATTTTCCTTATTTTAATGCCTTTACATTTCTTCACAGATCTGGCAATTAACAATCAGATTTTTATATAAAACCCTTTCCATATTGGTTGTATTCATAAGGTTTTTCTCCAGGGTGGATACCTTGATGTTTAGTAAGAGATACCTTTTTTGTAAATGTCTTTCCACACAGGTTACATTTATAAGGTTTTTCTCCAGTGTGGATTCTCTGGTGTACAGTAAGAGATATCCTTTTTGTAAAGGCTTTTCCACATTGTTTACATTCATAAGGTTTTTCTCCAGTGTGGGTTCTCTGATGTACAGTAAGAACTCCCTTCCTTCTAAAAGCCTTTCCACATTGTTTACATTCATAAGGTTTCTCTCCAGTGTGAATTCTCTGATGATCAGTAAGAGCTCCCTTTCCTTTAAAAGCCTTTCCACACTGATTACATTCATAAGGTTTCTCTCCAGTGTGGTTTCTTAGATGTATATTAAAATCTCCTTTATAACTAAATGCCTTTCCGCATAGGTTACATTCATAAGGTTTCTCTCCAGTGTGGATTCTCTGGTGTTTAGTAAGAGTTCCATTTTCTGTAAAAGCCTTTCCACATTGGTTACATTTATAAGGTTTTTCTCCAGTGTGGTTTCTCTCATGTATAATAAGAGATTCCTTTCTAATGAAAGCCTTTCCACAGAGGTTACATTCATAAGGTTTCTCTCCACTGTGGATTCTCTGGTGTATAGTAAGAGTTCCACTTTCTGTAAAAGCCTTTCCACAGAGATTACATTCATAAGGTTTCTCTCCAGTGTGGATTCTCTGATGTATAACAAGAGCGTTTCTTTCTGTGAAAGCCTTTCCACATTGGTTACATTCATAAGGTTTCTCTCCAGTGTGAATTCTCTGATGTGTAGTAAGAGTTCCTTTACGTCCAAAAGCTTTTCCACATTGGTTACATTCATAAGGTTTTTCTCCAGTGTGGTTTCTCTGATGTACAGTAAGAACTCCCTTTTGTGCAAAAGTCTTTCCACACTGGTTACATATGTAAGGTTTTTCTCCAGTGTGGGTTCGCTGATGTGTAGTAAGAGCATCTTTTTTTGTAAAAGCCTTTCCACATTGGTTACATTCATAAGGTTTTTCTCCAGTGTGGATTCTCTGATGTACAGTAAGAGTTCCCCTTTTTGAAAAACCCTTCCCACAATGTTTACATTCATAAGGTCTTTCTCCTGTATGGATTCTCTGGTGTGTAGTAAGATTTCCTCTTTTTACAAAAGTTTTCTCACATTGGTTACATTGATAAGGCTTCCTTCCAATGTGGATTCTCTGATGTACGATGAGAGTTTCATTTTTTATACAACCTTTTCCACATTGGTTATCTTCATAATGTCTCTCTTTAATCTGGATTCTCTCATGTGATGCACAGATTTCTCTCCAAGTAAAGTCACAGGGACCATCACCCATGGGTCTTTGCTTGTGAGTTTTGAACACAGAATGGCTTAGCTCTGCAGGAGTTTTCTTCATTCCAAGTCTGAACTCTGCTTCCAAAAAAAATAAAAAATAAAAAAAGAGAGAGAGAAAAGAAACAATTAAACATGATGCAGGCATATATATGTTTATTTATTTATTTACATCCCCTTTCCTCTGTGAGCAGAAGAGAAATTCAGTTTTTTTCTCTTTTCCTAGGCAAAGAAAAATTCTAAATGAGCAGAAGCAATCACTTTAAATTTCATTAGTTTACATCCCAAACATCATTTATTTTTTAAAGAGCTTCATTCATGCACATTTACAGTGGAACCTCACAATAAAACCTATGACAACACTGAAAGTACCTTCATTCTGATTAAGGTTAACCTTAACCCTAAATCAGGTCAGAATGGCTGAGTGACTTGACCTCCATCCCAGCAGTTTAGACTAGGATTTACATCCTGTGAATGGGCATACTCTACTTACAGCATGTGACAAATCATTTCCACTTTAAATTTTTTTCCCTTTCCCTTTCATTATTTGTACTTTCAATACTTTTTCCATTCATTTGGTGCATATATACTAAATATTCAAGTTATTTTATGATCCGTCATGCTTGTAACCCTAACAAATTTCCATAGTTTCCATCTGTTCATTTACTCTTCTTAGATCAATTAACATCCTCCATTTTCCAGATTTCTTTTTCACCACAAATACTGGGGAATTCCAAGGACTTAGAGAAGGCTGCAAATGTCCTTGGTCAAGTTGTTCATTCACTATGTCTAATAAGGCCTGGATTTTATCACTTCTTAAGGGCCACTGTTCTACCCACACTGGTGAATTAGTCTTCCACTGAATAGGAACCAGTGAAAGTGCAGGTAGGCCTTCAACAGCAGCCCTGCCTAAAGAGCCAAAGTGCTTATTTGTAATCTGTAATTTGTAATTTGCTATCTGCTGTAAAATGTCTCTTCCCCACAGATTGATGGGGATTTTTTCAACCACAAAAGGAGTAAAAAACTCCTGTTTCACCTTCAAATATCCTTCTTAAAGGGGTAGCACTAACTTCTGCTGCTATTGATCCTCCTACCCCAGACATGTAGGTGTCTGCCTTAATCTTTGGCCAGTGACTGGGCCAATTGGCATCTCTAATAACTGTACGATCTGCACCCGTGTCTACCAATCCTTCAAATGGTATTCCATTTATATAAACAGTAAGCATAGGTCGGTCAGCTGTTACAGCTGCTGTCCAATATATTCCTGGATTTTGTTCATTGGAGTCAGAATCTAGGCGACTATCACCAGGTTGCTTATTAGGGGTACGTAACAATAATCCCATCAAACTCTGGGTCCTTCTAAGTGCAATACAGACTTTTGGTTTCTCAAATTGACATCATAGTGTTCCCATCAATCAAGGAAGGTTGAACATTAATATACAAATGGCCACAGGAGTACAAAGACCCTTGGGGTTGTATCTCCCTAGACCACTGAAGTTCTCTCCTTCCTGGGTTACCTAGCAACCCCATCTCTAATCGCCTGAGTAAGATGTGACTTGGGTCTGCATTCCTGCAGCAGTGCTGGCAGAGTACTTGAGAACCATGGTCAGGAGGCAGGGACAGGAGAGTCATTATGAAATCATCATGGAAGGCCACAACCTTTCCAGAAAATCAGACCTTAAAGTGCCACTCATTGACATGTGTATTTCTAATTTGAATGTTTCCTCTGATTATGATAGTCTTCTTCTATCTCGCTGTTTCTCAAAGGAATTGGTTGGGGATATGGATTGGTCATTTAGTAGGGATTCAGTTACTATTCTTTCAAAGGTTGTGAGTATTTAAATTATTATAGAAAAGCAACATGAAGCAATATTTGAAAGTGACCCTTGAGTACATTTGTCATTTAGTGCAATACTTGTCAAGAGCCAATAAAAATATAAATCATTTTTAATAGTAATTAGCAATTGCTTTGACTGGCTAAAGATTAAAAAATGAATTTCCATGTCTTCATTTTTTGTCCAATTCTCCTGTTTTCTACCCCAAACATATATGACTATGTTCATCATATCTGCTTCAAAATGTGGACAGGGCCTTGAATCAGGAAACCCATGCTTTTAATCCCACTTCATTAATTTGCTGGTCAAGTTATAAGACCTTTGTGAGATTCAGTTTTTTTATCTGTCAAATGGGCATAATAACAGCAGTTAAGTCCTCAGATTCTCATGAGGATAAAATAAGACAATGTAGAGGATAGTAAACAGGGCTGTATAAATGCTAGGTATTTTATTTCACTTTGGGTCTTTCCTCCCCAGTTCTACTCTCCTTCTTAAATCATTATGATCCTCACCAATTAATGATGCATTGAGGCATTAAATTATTCAGTTTATCTGATGCACAGTGGGTCTCTCCACAGTACCTGATGTATTGTCTGTCCCACCACTCTGTGACCTCCAGGACAGCAGGGCATGTCCCTCAAATCTCTTTGTATTCCTGGTGTTTAGTCCAGAGCTGCCATGTAGCAGGCCCTTAATTGTTTACTGATTAGAAGTTCTAAGAATGGCTCAAATCCTAAACTTAATCCCTTGGGGCACTTTAAAGAGAGTTCCATTGCCCCAAATCCCTAACAGTCGCTTCTTACAGCATCACAGATGAGCACTGAAAGAGCCCTACGGGGCCATGGAGAGCAGCCCACTCATTTTGTAGATGGGAAACCGAGGTTCACTGAGGAGCCCTGGCCACTGCTGCCAAGAAATATCCATTACAGAATTCCAAGTCTGGCCTTTCTCCTCCAAACTGAGCATTAACTTCAGTATAACTGCCAGAAGCATTTTGTAACCACAGCTCTCTTACACCTGCTTTCATCTGACTTACCTGGAGAGCAGCTCCTGTGGCTTTCTTGGTCCAGCATCCACAGTGCTTCCTTTTGTTCAAAATAAGAGGTCACCTCTTCTCTGGGAACTGGAAGCCCTGGGAAGGGAAATCAGAAAGAAAAGAAGATGGAGAGAAGTTGGTCACTTAGATCTCCTTAGGGAAAAGGTGAGGATCCAGAGCTGTTTCCTGATGGAATTGAGACCCTGATGTTCAGACATATCCATCAATACTCACCCACTAGGGCTTGTAAAGCAAGTCACCTAAGGCACCACTATTTGTACAGCTTCCTCTGTACAGCCAAAGGTCCTTCCTCTTACTTCCTGTCCGGTGAGGCTCCCTTCTGGCAGAAACTTCTGATCACAAACTTGGATAAAAAAGAGCTACTGGATGGGAGCAGCCTCAGGCCTGATCAAGAGGGACCTTGAACTTAGTACACCTTTTTTACAGAATGATAGACTCATTTTCTGTAACTTAGAGAGAACCCATAGTTCGGTGGAGAGTCCTGGACACAGAGTCAAGTATACCTGAATTTGAAGTGAGCCTTGGACAATTACTAATTGTGCACCTCTCGGCAAGTCAATTAAACTCTGTTTTCCTCAGTTTCCTCAACTCTCAAATGGACATAACAATATCACACTAACTTGGAAAGTTAAGATGAGGATAAAGTGATAAAATATTTTGATTTATTTTTAATTTATAAATAATCATTTCGATATCATAGTACATTAAAAAAGATAAGTGCACATGAACCTATAAATCCACAACGTACAACTTTCTATTACTTTCAAATAGACAACGAAATTATTTTTTCCCCCTTCACTTTGCCTGTCCCCAACCTAGAGATGGCTGCCATTACATAGAAATTTTTATATACACATAAATAATACATAGACATGTAAATACACACATACACACACACACACACACATACTTTGACACGCAAAATTTGTGTCCAGGTAGAGGCTAACCTCTAAGATTAGTTCCATGTTTCAGATGCTTCCCCTGATTTAATCTTTGATCTGGAATGGGTAAGAGAGAGCTTCAGGAACAACAAAGGACATCCCCAGGTCCTATCATGCAAGGCAAAGACCAGCACTTGCTCTTCTCTTTCCCCATCCCCCAATCTTGCACCCTGGGGAATGGAGATTTTCCCTTTGAGTGCAGACCTGCCGTCATCAGGGGAAGTGCCCTTACCCAGGGAGAGCAGGTTCTTGGCGTTCTCCACCATGACCTCCTTGTACAGCTCCTTCTGGGAGGGGTCCAAGAGCCTCCACTCCTCCTTAGTGAAGTCCACAGCCACATCCTTGAATGTCACCATCTCCTAAACCATCAAAAGGAACAAGATAAGGAACTGAAAGACACTTCAGGAGCAGAGTTCAACCCCCTCTAATTTACTAGAGAAAAGAAACTCAGAGCAGGAATTTTCCCAAAAGTCATAGCCTTTCTGAGAGTCAGGGTCAGCTCTTGCGATTGTGGCCATTAAGAGACTGATAGAATGACTTATTATGGAAATAAAGCTGAGTAATGAGTTATTGTGGAACACATAATGGAATGACATCCTAGGGCCCCATGGCATATCCCTTTAATGTATCCCTCCAAACTTTTCCTTGGTAATCCTG
Organism: Sminthopsis crassicaudata; assembly: GCF_048593235.1. Taxonomy (NCBI): domain Eukaryota; kingdom Metazoa; phylum Chordata; class Mammalia; order Dasyuromorphia; family Dasyuridae; genus Sminthopsis; species Sminthopsis crassicaudata. The sequence continues at coordinate 347,004 of NC_133618.1, read as the reverse complement.
CTTTTCCAACTGCATTTCATATTTCCCACCCCTTATGCCCATTTTATGTTTTCATTTTATCTATAACTCTAGAAGGCAAAATGGCTGTCTGCATAAAGAAGAATCTGTAAAGTTCATTTCTTTGCTGTGGTGGGTAACTTCTATCAGTCGGCCGAAAATACAAAATTTCTGAGAATAATTTCAATTTTCTTTGATTTCAAAACATCCTGTGGACCTGTCAGGCTTACAGTCCATGGGCTCCCATTCCTGCTGCTTCTTTCCCCAAAGAGTTCTCTCCTATTTGTATACTCAAATGCACAAGACCTAAGAGCAAAGTACAAACTACGATATGGGCCAGAAGGGCCAGAAAGAGAGGATTGTTAAGTACTTAGCACTTAGTAAGAACCCAATATCTCATTATCTCATTAAGCATCTAACATATAACCTTTTCTCCTAAATGAACCATCTCTGCCAAAGAGAATGGCCATTGTAAATTTGACATGTTTATGTCAAACAAGGAATTGCCACCCTGACCTCATCATGGTCTAAGTGTAAGCCACAATTTTCAGGTTATTTCTTCTAATCTATTATTTCACCTCTGAACATCTGAGGAATTTATTGTTTTTTTATAGTTTGTGAGATTGCCAAGGAGAAGCCCACATGGGGAGGGGGGAGGAGGGTGGGAATTAGGAAAGGTGGAGAAAAGCAGGAGGCCGGATTTAGGAGGTGGGCTCCACTGATGAAAGGTCTCATAGGAGCCAGGGGACCTAAAGTGCCTGAAAAATCTACTAGTCTTGGGGTTGGGGAGCTGTCCCTCCTGGGAGACACGAGCCCTTGGAGGAGAAGGACAGCATGGACACAGGGTTGGCATTGGGAGGAGAACGTGGAGAAAAATGAAAGGACGGCGAGGCAGGATGGATCATGTGCAGGGGATGTTCCCCAGCAGAAGCAGGGTTCTCTCCAACACCTGCCCTGGGCTCTGAAAGCAAGGCGTCTGTGCCGTTGGCCAACACGCAGTGGCGGAAACCCCTGCAGCACAGCCTCAGAACGGGGCCTTGGAGGCTCTGAGGGTAAGAAGCGTCAAGGAAAAAGAAAGCGCCCGTGGGCAGAGAGCCCCGGGCCCGAGAATGAGAATCCAGGCAAAACAGGAGGGGAAGATGGAGGCCAAGGGCAGAGAGGGGGGTCCCTGTTAGAGAGGGAGGAAGGGATGCAGTTAGAAAGCCAAGGAACAGGACCAGTGGAAGAGCAAGAGGGGGAGGGGAATGTGTGAGAGAACTGAAGGGAAAGGGAGGTGAAGACGAGCAGGAGGAAATCGAGGAGAAGAGATGGACAAAGGTCTAGAGAAGGTGGAGGTAAAAGACTCAGGACGGGGGACCACAGAGGAAGACGCCTATTTCTTTTCGACACAAGGAACTTTTAGAAAAATTCACTGTATCACAGATCCTGCCCACGAATGTAAGAAGGTAGAAATGGTCCATGTTCCCTCTCATTCCCTAATGAAATAAGAGTGAAAACTGGCTCAGAGATCGGCACCGGAAATACAAACCCAAAAGGAGATTGACCCGTGAGGATGAATTCCATCATGGCTGAGTGCGAGAGCAGAACTCGGCAGCGATAACTCCGTCAAAGGAAATGGGGGCAGTAGGGGGCGCAGTGGGTAGAGCACAGCCCTGAATCCAGGAGGAGCCGAGTTCAAACCTGCTCTCAGACACTTATCACTGCCCGGCTGTGTGACCCCGGGCAAGTCACTCAACCCCCAATGCCCTCACAATAAAAAACAACAGAAAAATGAAAATGATTAATTAAATAATGTTCCAAAATTTCTGAGTTTCCGCTTAAGCTGCCCTCAGGGGGAAACACTCACTTGAAAAGGGAAGATTAAGCATTATACAAAAACCTAGAAAAATGGGAACGAATCCCAAATAAACCCAAATAAACCCAAGAGACAAGATGTGGTGATGAGAAGGGAAATAAAACATGACCAACAGAAAGAAAACCCACTCGGATCAAGGGGACGGAGCCTGAAATCCAGTCCGGGGCCGAACAGCAGAGGAGACACCACAAGAAAACCAGGAGGAGGAAAAGGCCCAACCGTCCAAGGAACGCCCCTTTATGGTCCAGAATCTGAGAAGAAGGGGCTGGGAGGAAGGCTGTCAGCAGCGGGTGTGACCCCAGGAAGAGGAAGTGAGAGGGCAGCAGGAAGCGGATGTGAAGGAGCGGGAGGAGGCAGGACCAGGTGAGTAAAGAGGAAGGAAAGAGAGAGACAAGGGAGGAGAAAGTGAACAGGGGGGAGGCCGCCTCCTCCTCCCCCACCCCCTCCCTCCTGTCTGCTCCCTCCGCGCCCCCTTGTGGAGACTTTGGACATTCCCAGGCAAGTCTGGCACAAATGATTCAGAAAGCAGAGAAGGAAACAAGGAGAACTGACTCTGCTTCCAGGCAAGTACCAACATGGCTGACACAGCCTCAGAGCAGGAGGCAGCAAGTGAAGCAGGCAGTGATACTGAGGAAGTCCCTGTGGGGGCGCCACTCCCCTCCCCCGCTGTGGGCCGCTCGGACCCAGCGGCGCCCCCTTGGGGCCGCTCCCACGGCAGGCAGAAATCTCCACAGAGGGAGGGACCTTGGGAACCTCCTCCAGCCTGCCCAAGGAAGGAAGAGTAAGTGACAGGAGATGAATGGAGAAGCGCACCCAGTGAAAAGGGGGGAGGGGGGAGGGAGGGATCAGTCCTGAGCAAAACAATGGGAAGGGATGGAGCTGAGTGAGTCTCCTTCTGTCTGAGGGGGGAAGGAGCCCGAGGCCCCGACAGAGACCCGGGACTGCGCCCAGTGCAAGTGTGGGGGATGGGGAAGGGCACAGAAGGGGAGGCCCTGAAAGGAGGTGCGCCCTCTGGCGGGGACCTCAGCTTAGCACAAAGAGCAGCCAGGAGCTGAGGATCAGGGAGGAGCAGCAGCTGTCTGCCAGAGGAGGGGGGGAAGGGAGGAGGGGGGGGAGGAAGGGGGGATGGGCCGGGCCCTGTGGGAAGGGGCTTGGATTTATTTGTTCCCAGGGAAAGTGGAGCAGGTGAAAGGGGGAGACGGGAGCTTCAGGGCAGCGTGGCCACAGGAGGCCAAGAGCAGGAGAGACTTGGGGTGGGGAGGGGGCTGGGGGGGGCCAAAGGGAGCAGATCTGACCCCTGGGAAGGAGATTCCTGAGGAAGCAAGTGGAGCACCTCCTCAGTGCTCTGTAATGAAATAACCCCCAGCAGGGGGCGTGCACGGGCTTCGGTGCCCAGATGCCAGGGGCCCAAGGAATCCGCTGGGCACGGCAGGGTTGTTACTGCTGTGTGTCCCCCTTTTTGTAAAGAAATGACCCGTCCATCAGGCCCTGCCCCCGCCACAGCCCATCCCCCGTCTCCAGGATGGCTGTGGCTGCTGATGGGCTGGGGTCTGGGGATGGACTGCACTCACCCGAGGAGGAGGTCCGAGGCTCCCGGGGCCCATCCCCTCTGGCTCCCGGCTCCCTGTGGAGGTGGCAAAGCAACCAGAGTGACTCATTGCGTCCACTTCCTCCCTCTGGGCCCCGTCTCCATCCCGGGGTCCTGTTGCTCCCACCCTGGAAGGACCCTCAGAAGTGACAAGGCCAAAGCTCTTCCAGACAGAGGTCCCAGGGGACCCTGGGGCTTTCATTCTAAGCCCCTCAGAAATCCCAGAGCAAGGCCAGCAGCTCCAGGAGCGTCCCTCCCCCCTCTGCCTGTGCCAGAGAAGCCCAGCGGACTGCCTGGGGCTCCCGGCCTGGGGGACCGCTCTTTGGGCCCACCCACTCTGGGTGTCTGTCTCTGACTCGGTCCCTGCTGGGGCCAGTCCTTGGTCACGTGAAGCTGGAGCGGGAAACGCTCCCAGAGGACGAGGGGACTTTCCCCTCTTTTCTGAGCAGGAGGAGCCCACAGCAACTCCTGGAGTGCGAGGTCCCCCAGGGCTTCCAGACTGCCCCCTGCAGAACAGTGCAGGAGGGGCCGCGAGGGGGCGCTGTGGATGGAGCACAGCCCTGAATTCGGGAGGACCCGAGTTCTAATCTGGTCTCAGGCACCTCGTACCTCAACCCTGGCTGTGGGACCCTGGGCAGTAAAAGCACAGTGCAGGAGGGGCAGGAATGGAGCCCCCGGGGAATGATCGGGAATGATCTGGAAAGCTAGAGCCCGGAGACTGGATCCAGTCTGGGACTGAACCCCAAGGCTCAGGGAGAAGAGGGGCGGAGGAAGCAGGAGGCTTGGGGAGCAGGGTCCGGGAGGCCACAGACCAGCACGTCCATGGGGAGGAGGGAAGTGCTCCTGACGGAGCGCGGAGCAGGGGAGGACCGCGGGGGCTTGGGAGCACTGCGGCCCGGAGCCTCATTAGAAGGCAGAAATGAGGAAGTCTGGGAATGTCCGACCCGACGGGAAATCTGGCCAAGTGCGGAAGCGAAGGTTTAGGGCTGGGGGAGCTCATCGCACAGACGCCGCGGCGGAGAGGAGGGCTCCTGGCGGAGCCGGAGGCCCCGAGCCGCGAGTTCCGGAGCGGAGACCCCAAGGCCAGGGCGGCCACGGAAGCCAGGAAGCCCGGGGGCTGCAGGCTCCGACCTACCTGGGGCTGCAAGGACAGGCCCGGCTTCGGAGTGTCGCTGATCTCGGGGAACGGGAGAGATCCGAGCTCCGGGAGACGGGGACAGATCCGAGCTCCGAGAAACGGGGAGAGATCCGAGCTCCGGGAGACGGGGACAGATCCGAGCTCCGGGAGACGGGGACAGATCCGAGCTCCGGGAGACGGGGACAGGTCCGAGCTCCGGGGAACAGGGACAGATCCGAGCTCCGGGAGACGGGGACAGGTCCGAGCTCCGAGAAACGGGGAGAGATCCGAGCTCCGGGAGACGGGGACAGATCCGAGCTCCGGGAGACGGGGACAGACAGGAACTTCGGGGGACGGGGACAGATCCGAGCTCCGGGAGACGGGACAGACAGGAACTTCAGAGGAAGGCAGAGCAGTTTGTGTGCAGGGAATGGAGAGCGGTGTCACTTCCTGCTTCCGGCAGCCCCGCGCGGGCGGGTCTTCCCAAGAACCCCGCCCCGTCCCTCCCCCAGGGCGGTGGAGCCCTTTCCTCCAATCACAGGGAGGGGCTGGGCTTGGGCCTCCCGGCGCCTCTCCTACCTCAGCCCTGCCCCCCTTCACACAAAGATCTTCGGCCCTAAACTCCTCCCAGACCTCCCGAGTCCTCCACAGGGCTCAAATCACAACCGGGCCACACCCCCCTCCGGGCTGCTCATCTCTGAGAGCTCCTCCTCCCCTCGGCCTCCTCCCGATCCTCCCCAGGGCCTCCTCCTCCTCCTCCTCCCCAGGGCCGCCTCCTCCTCCTCCCTTCCCACACTCGCCCCTCCTCCCCCTTGGCAGAAAGCCCCCCCCCCCCTGCTGAAACTGCCTCAGGAGACTTACCCAAAGGAGGGGAGCCCACGCTCTGAACTTCCGGAAGGGACCTGCCGGGCCCAGAGTGCACCTCCTCCTGTCAGAGAGGGGAGACACAGATTCAGGGACCAGCCCAGGACGCCCCTGCTCAGAAACATTTGGAAATCTGGCTGAGGTTGTCCCAGCTTACGGGCTCTATTATAATGACATTAGCACAGGTGTCAATCTGGTAAAAGTGTATTAAGTACGAAGCACAGACATTGAACGAGAGAACTGTTAATCACCCGCTAAAGTAGAGAACCATTGTCTGCTCAATTCCGCTGACTGAACACCTTGTAAGAATCCTCCTTCCAAGTAGCTAGTTCTGGCCCGGAACAATCAGTGCTTATTTAACCCAAAATACAACTCGCCACATTATTCTGCTGTATAATTATTTTTAATATGTTTCAAAATATTCTCATTTACTTTTTCAAATCTTATTTTCAAATTTTATTTATTTGTTTTTTCAAAGTAGATACAAAGATCGTCTTCAACATTCACCCTCGCAGAACCTTGGGCTCCAAACTTTTCTTCCTCTCTTCCTCCACTCCCTCCTCTGGGAGCAAGGGACCCAAAGTACGTTAAACATTTCTATGCACATGTCCTCATTTGTCATGCTGCACAAGAAAAATAAGATCAAAAAGGGGGAAAAGCAAACAAACAACAACAAAGAAGGTAAAATACTCTATTATGATCGACTTTCAGTGCCCACAGATGGTTCTCCCCAGCCCAAGTGTACTGGAGTTTGGCTGAATCACCACGTCACTGAGAAGAGCCTTTAGAAAGGATCATCGCACAGTCTTTCTGTTGCCATGTACACGGTGCTCTTGGGCACAAGGGATGCAAAGCCCAAAACCTTTGTCCATGTCCCGCCTCCTCTCCTGCCAGGCTCCATTCTGGAAGAGAGTCCTAATCCAGCACCTGGACAGAGGAGTGATACTGGGCCAGAGCAGCCTCAAGCCTGACCAACAGGGACCTGGGTTTGGGGGCATCTTCTTCATAGAAGATTATTCCTCCCAAGGTTTCCATTATCTAGAAGTGAAGGGGAGCTGGTGGCACAATTAAGAGACACCTGGGCATAGAGTCAGAAGTGCCTGAGCTTACCTCAAGCTTCAGACAGTTCCTAGCTCTGTGCCCCTTGGCAAGCACTTAAACTCAGTTTACCTCAGTTTCCTCAACTCTTAAATGGGGACAATCATACCACCTAACTGGGAAGGTTGTTTTGAAGATAAGGTGAAATAATATTTAGTTTTCTTTTAAAATTATGGAACAAAACAAGTATTTCTATAATATAGTACAATTAAAAAAGATGATTGCACATGGAACTGTAAATCTATAACGTATGAATTGTTATTTCTTTCAATTAGACAATAAATTTATTAAATATTTTTCCTTTCCTTTCCATTCACACACCCTAGAGTTGGCTACCATTCATATGCAAATGGTATCTTTTTTCCTTTATCCTTTATCATTAATTTGGTTAATCATAGTTAGAATGATTTATTTGTTGAATTCTTAAACAATATTGTTGTTACTGTATTCTAAAGAAAGAATACCCCAAATAGTAGATGAAAATACATGCTTATTCTCTTCCCTTCCTTTCCTATTGCCTGTGCTGATATTTGAGGGCAACAGGGAAGGAAGATTGTGGACCAGCTTCCTATATTAGAGACAACCAGGTGCTTTCAGCTCAAACTGATGCTTGTTAGAAAAAATATTAAACCATCCCACAGAGGAATAGACTGTAAGGAAAAGCTGCTTGCATAAATTTCAGGCCATTGGAAGATAAAATTCATATCTAGGTAGAGATGTAGTGAAATAACCTCTGAGATTAGTTCTGGGTTTGAATTACTTCTATACTGGTTTGACCTTGGACCTTAATTTAGAATTAGCAAGAATTACCTAGAATTAGTTAGAGACAGCTGCAGGTGATGAGGTTTGAATGCCCTCAGTTTCTGGTAGTCATGATTATTGGCAGTAAGAGAATTGTTATTTAATCAGCCACAGGTTTAAAAGTGAAAGAATTCACTTATTCTGGAATTATCAGTTACATAATGAAAGTTTATTGTTGGATAGAAATCAGTTTGCTAAGGGACTGACTTTTGTAGTGGTAGAGTTCTAGGTGTGTTATTGCCATGTCTTTTCTGTTTCTTGCTCATTTTCTTTTTATTTGGTGGGGGGTAATTCTTTCTTTCTTTTCTTTTTTCTGCTTTTATGATCAAGCTCTGCTCCTAGGATAAAGGGGACACTGTGCCAAGCTTCCCCAAGCCCCTTATGCTTCTAGGGGCTCTGTCTGCTTTTTTCAGGAAACAGCCTGGTTTCCCAGACTTTGCCTTCAGAGTTGAGACTGGAGGCTGCCCCACTGCTCTGCTTTCCTACTGAGCCGGGACTCAAAGGTCTCTGTTGCTGATCTGCTATGATCAAGACCCTCTCAGCAGCTTTCTCAGTCCGGGGGAGTTGGGCTGAAAACCCTATTCACCCCAGTGACACTTTCTTGCAGTTTTCCCAATCTGTCTTCAACTGGAGAGTGGTTTCATTCCATTACACTCTGTACAGAGACTTGGTTTTGTGTGGTTTTCCAGGGAAACTGGGAGAGCTCAAGTAGCTTCCTGACTTTACTCTAGCATCTTGGCTGTACCATTAGAGGTTAGTCTCTGCTTCCTCACTTTGTTGCACTTTCTGACTCTCTCTTGCCCTTTTTTGTGTCTGTTTCTCTCTTCCTCTGTTTCTCTCTATTCTCTGTTTTTTGTTTTTTGTTTTTGTTTTTACATTCACTCTCTGACTCTATTTCTGTTTCTCTTACTGTCTCTGTTTCATTTATTCATTATTATTTTTATTTTTTTTCAATGTTCTCACTCTCTGGCTCAGACTCTCTCATCTGGCACTTCCTTTATCTATTTTCTCTCTCTGGTTCACTCTGTCTTACTTTCTCTGGCTCTATCTCTCTCTGTCTCTTTTAATCATTCTTTTTCTTTCTCACTCTCATTCTCTGACTTATTCATTCTGCCACTCTTTCTCTGTCTCTGTTTTTCTTTTCCTCCCCCTTTTTTTTTTTTTTTTTAAATTTGTTTTCTCTCTCGCTCTCTCTCACTCTCTGGTTTCTCTTCTCCCTGTGTTTCTGTCTGTCTGTTTTTCTTTCCCCTCACCATCTCTCTGCCTCTTAAAGTTTCTTTCTCTCTGAGTCTCTCTCCCCTCCCTCCCTCTCATCTTCCTTCCCTCTTTCCTTCCTTCTCTCTCTCTCTCTCTCTCTCTCTCTCTCTCTCTCTCTCTCTCTCTCTCTCTCTCTCTCTCTCTCTCTCTTCATGTCTCCTCCTGGCACATTCACATTCTCTTTCTTTCTCTGGTTTATGCTGACCTATTTTCTTTGCTTCTTTCCATATATACCTTTGATACTTCCTCTCTATTTCTTTCTGCCTTTTCTTTACCTCTCTCTTTTTTTCACTCTCTGGCTCTCTCTCTGTCTGGCACTTCCTTTGTCTCCTTTCTCTTTCTGGTTTGCTCTGTTTTGCTCCCTCTTGCCCTGCCTCTGTCCCTTTTGTATCTTTTTCTCCCTATCTTTTTTAATTATTCTTTTTGTCTCTGCGTTTCTCACTCTCACACACTTCCCCTTTCTCTCTGCTTCTGGCTGTCTCTGTCTCTGTATCTCTCTGGAGAAGGGACCGGGTAGAATACTATAAATAGTCATATCCAAAGAATCAGCTTCACATACAAAATTAGAGATAAACAGAATTGTAGCCTTCAGTCTGGAAATGTCCAGTTCAAGAAGAATCGAGGTCAGGTGAGATGGGTTCAGAGGGCCCAGAGTGGTCACTGTTCTAAAAAATTGGTCCCCAAATGGGAATCTGTTCACTGGCATTGACTTGGAGTCAAGAATCCTGAGTTCTGGTCTAAGCTCAACTGTTAGTAGCTAGACATTTCCAAAGTCATGTCCTGGTAATGTTACCTCATTGATCACTGGAAGGAGGTAACTTTCTAGAAGTTGCTGAATTAGGCAATTTCAGGTTCCAGTGATACCATCAGAGGACCATGGAATTGAAGAGGATTGTAGAGGTAATCTGCTTTAACCCCTCATTTTAAAACTGAGTCCCATAGAGAGAAGTGACTTGTCCAAGGTCACATGTAACAGGTAGTAGCCCCCAGATTTGAAATTCCAATTCCCCATCTACATGCTTTCCCATTGCACCACCCTCTAATTCTCAAAGAGAAGTCTTGAAAGCGAGGACCTCCGTTTATTTATTTATTTATTTTTTACCAATTCATAATCAGTGGAGCAGTGGAGATTTGCATCCTGGAAGACCTATGTCCTAATCCTACCTCAGGAATTTATTTCCTGAAAGTACTCAATACTTCAAGTAATTTGGCTTCCTCATCTGTAAAATAGGTGTTAACTACCTCATAGGGTGGTTGTGAAGATCAGATGAAATAACATGTGAACCTTCCAATGCTCCATCAGTGCTAGCTGTCCTTGGTTTTCCTGGACCAGTTACTTTATAACTAAAAGAACTCTATAATTCTTATTTTTAAAGAAAAGTAGACCCCAAAATGTGGTTCATTGCCATACATATCAAGTTAAAAACAGGTTCTAAGATACCAGAGATTTTCAACTTTTATTTTTATTCCCCTGGCTTAGTTCAAAGTTATAATTAAATAAAAATCACATTTATCAAGTCTTCCTTCTAACTTTTAAATGCAAGAATACCTAGGTTGGACTGGAGGTTTGGGAGAAGGTGGGATGGAGTGGGGTTGGGGCATATATTTCCTTCCCCCAGGGAACTTTGCAAGCTATGAACCCATGGATTCCTACATAAGCCTGTGGACAGCATAGGGCGACCTCCTGTTTTACCTTCCTTCAGTCAGTCGATAAGCAGGAAGAATACCAGAAGGATAGAAGTCACTTGGTATCAACCACTGTGCCCAATAGAAGTGAAATATAAACTAATTCATGTTGAAAATATCCCAGCGAGGTTCAAACATTAGCCCATCCACTGGTGGTGCCATTAGGGAAATGTTACAGCTGATTCCATATTAATCATTCTCTAATTCTTTATTGTTTCCAGTTGCCAGGTTTCTCGTGGCATTGCTCCACATCTGGAAGAAAAAACAACTTGGTTCCTGGCCCTCCCTCTCCCTCCCTCCTTACTTCCCTTCCCTGAGGACATGGATGAAGTGGGATTTATTTTTTTACTCTGCTGCCCCGGGTCAAATCCATTTTATTTCTTTCTGCTCCTCTCAGTGGGACTGGGGGTGATGTCTGGAAGCAACTGAAGTAGGGACAGGATTCATTAAATCAAAGGGGGAAATAGGCTGAAGAGAAATTAAAAAGAAAAAGAAATGTCTTCTCCAAAGCAGATGTGGGTAGTGGGAAAATGAGGAAGGATTCCCCAGGTTCTTTGGGTGGTTGACAGCAGCATGGGTCAGGCCTCTCCTCTCTTGCTTTTTCCCAGGGAGTCCAGGGCCAAGCCAGTGGGAAGATCACTTGTTCCCTGACCATTGCCCTGCCCTGATCCTTTAAGATGTGGACACGTGGGAGTATTTCTAACGGGTCATCTTAGGTACAGTGAGCATCTTCTCCCTTTCTTGTGGCCTCAGTACAGGCGGCGGGTACATAGGATGGAGCCAGAGAAAGGTTTTAAAATAAAGAATGTAAAGAGAAAGAGGTAAGAGCTTCATTTTTAGTCTCGAATCTGGCTCTGTGTGGGCGGGGCTGGGGCGGGTGCACCCCTGCTGCAGTGGCAGAGGAGGGGGAGGGGAGGCCAGTGACTTATGGGGGAGGGGGGAACCCAACCCCTAGATGCGGGGAAGGGCTGTGATTCTGTATCTTGCACAGCATCCCCAGGTGTTGCAGCTAAGACTTTTGAGAGGGGAGGAGTCACTCACTGAACAAGGGCTGGTCCAACCCGCCAGACCTGCTGCCCAAGGCTTCCTGCTGCCCAAGGCTTCCCTGCTTGTGGACCCTGTCCTTGCAGCTTAGGAACTGAAGGGCCCAGAGGGACGGCGAGCTTACAGCTTCTCCGGGGCGTCGAGTCCTCCCCAGGTGAGTGCACCCAGAGCCTGGGAGAACCAGTCAGGGTTGTTTGTGCTGTGTAAGGAATACAGTCCTCTCGTTGACTTTCTAGAAAGCCAGAGGGGGACTCAGCAAAGCTGGGGCCTCTTTATTTTCTGGCTGTGGCTCCCATGTTTTCTTGTACTGAGCTACTGATGTCTGGAAACTTTCTGGAGTCTGTGGTGCCAGGGAGAGTGGGCCTCTGACACCCAGGGGAAACCCAGGAACGTCTTGATGTGGGTGATTCTTGAGCCGAGCCTTCCAGGAGCTTAGTGGTTTCCATGAAGAATTCCTTCAAAATGAGTTCTTTGCCCTAAAGCATGAACAATAGGGAGTCTTGGGTGGGCACAGGGTGGGGATGATGCTTAGTTGTCCCACCCTTCGGGTTCTCCTTCCATGGATACAGACCCGAGGTGTGACTTGGGTGCTTTCATGTGATAGTTAGGAGCTCATTCAGAGGGGAAGATGACTGCAGTCTGGGGATGAAAAGGGCAGAAAACATTTCTGTGTAAAGGAAAGACTAAAGTCGATTATTAAAGGCTGTAAGATGTTGTGGCTGTTCAAAGTGATGATTGAGCTAAAGAGGAACAAAAGGAACTTATTTTAGAATATACCCCTAATATACATATAAATGTGTCAACAGCTTTCAAATGAATAGGCTTTGGATAAAAAACAACCCTGTGGTATGTGATTAAAAAAGAGTCAAATCTCTTTGTGAATGATACAAGCTGATACCTCATTGTTTGGGAGCAGTTTCACATTTTGAGTCCGCAGGGAAAGATCTTTCATTTATTAAAAACTCGATAAATGAATGTATAGGAACACAGTGTCAAGGTGCTAAAGTCATGGATGTTCCTGGGGAAGCTTCCCAGCTCCCAGCATGGTCCATGTTTCATTCAATTGTAAGGAACACTTTAACTTTGGGCAAAACCTCAAAAGAAAGAAATCACCTAAACGTGTCAGGACTGAAGTATGTTTTTTAAAGAGCTTTTGATTGAATGGGAAAAGTTGGGGAAGTGCTTTTGGAATGGAATGGAATCTTTCATGATTGCATTGATATTCGGGGGCTCTCCTGAAATTTATGAGGATTAGGAAAAGGAAATGATCGATTAAAAAGTCTGATGGCTGAGCTTGAGGAGAATTGAAGGCAGCTCCCGAGGGCTTCAAGGCTGCTCAAGTTCCAGCAATTAGACGTCCTCAGCTCACAGTAGGAGTCAGCTGAGGGAGTCTTCTCTGCTGGGAGAATCCCATGGTTTTGTTTTTTGTTTTTTTTTGAATGCAGCCAGAACGAGCATGATGGGGACTGAATGTGGATCACAACATAGCATTTTACCTTTGTTGTTCTTGGTGTTTCCTTTCTTTCTTTTTCTTTCTCTTGTATTTTTCCCCTTTTTGATTGATCTGATTTCTCTTGTGCAGAATTATATATGTGGAAAGATATTTACAAGAATTGAACCTGTATTAGATTACTCCCCCTATCTAGGGGAGCAGGAGGAGAAGAGGGAGAGAGAAAAATCTGGAACAGAAGGTTTTGCAAGGGTGAATTATGAAAAGGCACTTTGCATGTATTTTGAAATAAAAAGAAATGTGAGAAAAAAGAGACAGACAGAAACAGTGAGAAGACATTGAGAGAGAAAGAAAGAAAAGAAATGATTAAAAGAAATAAAGTGAAAAAGAGAAGAAAAAGAGAGAGAGAACCAGAGCCAAAGAGAGCAAGACAGAGTGAACAAGAAAGAGAAATGAGAGAAAGGAAGTGCCAGATGGAGAGAGGGAGGAGGAGAGAACAAGTTTATCTTGTTCAATTAGGTATATTTATTATAAGAAATTTGTTTTTCTTTCCCCCTTCAGTGTGATGGAAGAGAAAGGCAAATAAAATAGGTTTCTGTTCATTTTTGTTTACAATAAAAAGGCAAAATAAAAAAATAAAAATAAATTTAAAAAAAAATAAAAAAAAATAAAAATGTGTGCTCCAAGTGTGATACATTGCTTGCTCTTTCAGGCAAGATCACTGAGTTATTACTTTTACTGAACTATTTCACTCATAAAATAGGAGTAATCTGTAAATAGAGAGAAAACAGATCAATAAAACTTATACAAACATAACTTTGGGAGGGGCCAGTGCCCAGAGATCAGATTGCGTAGCAAAATCTACTCCCCCAGTTGGTGACCCACACTGGGTGAGGTCATTTAATAGCACTCACTTTGGAGACCACTTGCGGCATAAATGGTGACCCAGAGCCACACCCAAGGATCCACTTGGGTAAAAAGAAAGAGAATGAATAAAACTAATTTTTTAGTTTTATGCACATGCCCCATACAGTCCTCAAGAATATATGCCAGAACTTGATAAATAATATAAAGATGATTTTTAATCCCATCATTAGGCACATCTTGGTTTGTGTAACAAGAGTCACTATAGACAAGAGTTCCTCCTCTTCATAACAAGGCGTGTGATCTGAGCTTAGGCTAGGAATAATTATCCCAAGCCTGAGGTCCCCTTTGCTTCTCAAGAAATGTTTCATTTTTGAACACACAAGAAGTACCAAGCAAAATCCCTTTTACATTTATAGACAAGGAGGTTCCCTGTGAAGCTATCTCATGAGTACTCAGAACTCATGGTGCCCGGGGCTTTGCTCAGGAGGATTAAATGTAGGGGACAGTAGATGATGCAGTGGGTAGAGGGCTGGGCAGAGGGTCACAGAGACATCTTCCTGTGTGACTCTGGGCAAAACATCTAATCTTGTTTGCCTCAGTTTCCTCATCTGTAAAATATAGGGAGAAACAAATTGAACATGATTGAAATGATTGAAAAAAACCATACTTACATTTAGATGGTGCTGACAGCTTTTGCTGTCTTTCAGCAAACTAGAAACAACAATTTAATGCCTGGTTAGTAAGAATAGTTAAAATTGACAGGCACTAGATGGCATGGGCAAGCTCCTCTTTTAACTTGCCCGAAGCAAGCAGCTGACTTTCCTCCAGTGTCCCAGGGTCTCTGCTTCCTGAATCATGACTGAAAATGAAACTTTTTTTTGTCCCTTGAGCCTAGTTCAATCTGGGAAAGATAATAGCCAGTGACTATTTTTGCCACCCATTTAATCAAAGCAAAGATGAAATTATTTGCAGTCTTTTTTATTCAAAATGTAGATATCAAGCCTCCCTAAACAGAGAATTGTTTTCAGAAATCCTTAGTTAAAAATAATCAAATGAAAGCAAACTTTGTTAGTAGCTTTTGTTAATCAATTTTTTTGGAAGAAACAAGCGGTATGAAACTGATGCATATGGTCTTTGGCCTTTTTCTTTTATAATTCTACTTCATGGGGGAAAGTGGAATTTTGGGTTGAATTTTGACAATTTTTCTTTTGTTTGTTTCATTGATGTGTGGAATTTTTGATGGCGTTTTCCTGGCATATCATTTTTTCTTTTATGATCAAGCTCTGCTCCTAGGATAAAGGGGACACTGTGCCAAGCTTCCCCAAGCCCCTTATGCTTCTAGGGGCTCTGTCTGCTTTTTTCAGGAAACAGCCTGGTTTCCCAGACTTTGCCTTCTGAGCTGAGCCTGGAGGCTGCCCCACTGCTCTGCTTTCCTACTGAGCCGGGACTCAAAGGTCTCTGTTGCTGATCTGCTGTGATCAAGACCCTCTCAGCAGCTTTCTCAGTCCGGGGGAGTTGGGCTGAAAACCCTTTTCACCCCAGTGACACTTTCTTGCAGTTTTCCCAATCTGTCTTCAACTGGAGAGTGGTTTCATTCCATTACACTCTGTACAGAGACTTGGTTTTGTGTGGTTTTCCAGGGAAACTGGGAGAGCTCTAGTAGCTTCCTGACTTTACCCCACCATCTTGGCTCTACCACTGGAGATTGGAGCCTCTCTTTCTTTCTCTCTCTCTCTGTCTCTCCTTCCCTCCCTCTCTTATTCCCTCCTTTTCTACTTCCTTTCCTTCCCTCTCTCCTCTTCTCACACATTCACACTCTCCTCTCTCTGGTTTATGCTATCTTGTTCTCTCTCTCTATAATAACTTCGTTACTTCTCTCTAGTTCTCTCTGTCCCTGTCTCTGACTATTTCTCTTTCTCTGTCTCTGTTCCTTTTTTCTTTTTTCTCACTCTGGATCAATCTCTCTCTTCGGCACTTCCTTTTGCTGCTTTCTCTCTCTGGTTCACTCTCTCTTACTCTCTGGCTCTATCTCTTTCTGTCTCTTTTTCACCATATCTTTTTTAATCATTTTCAAAAATTTCTCTCTCACTCTCTGACAATCATTCTGACATTTTTCTGTCTCTCTCTCTTTCTCTCTCCCTCCCTTGTTTTTAGTTTTTTTTTTTTTTTTTTTACTTTCTCTTTCTTACTCCCTCTCTCTCATTCTCTGGCTTCTCCTCTCCCTGTGTTTCTGTCTGTCTGTTTTTCTGTCTCTCTCTCTTTTCCCCTCCTCTTCCCTCCTTCCTTACTTCTCTCTCTCCTTATTTCTCCTTCTGGCATATTCACACTCTCCTCTCTCTGGCTTATGTTGACTCATTCTCTCTGCTTCTCTCTCTATATACATTTGGCACTTCCTCTCTCTATCTCTCTCTTTCCGTCTCTGTCTCTCTGATTCTTTTTGTTTCTGTCTTTCCTATTCTTTTTCAATATCTGGCTCACTTTGCCTTGCTTGTGCTGGCTCTCTCTCTCTCTTCCTCTCTCTCTCTTTGACATTTTCTTCCTCTGCTTTTCTCTTTCTCTGATTCTCTCTGGCTTGCTCTCTCAGTCACTCTGAATCACTCTTTTTCTTTCTCTTTTTTACTCTTTCTTTCACTCTCTGGCTTTTCCTTTCTCTATTTCTATATATTTCTCTGTCTCTCTGACTATCTGTTTCTTTTTCTCTTTATCACTCTTTTTTAATCTCTTGGTGTTTCTGTTTCTCTGTCTGCCTCTCTCTTTCTTTGACTGTTTCTTTTAAGCCAGACTGACAGACTTCAAAGGTATCTTTTAAGTCTACCTGAAAGGCAGGCCCTCAAAAGAAGAGGGCATCATATTGAAGGGATCCCAGGTGCGATGACAGAGGGATTGTTTCACTGCATGGAAAGTGTAATGTCTGGACTAGCTTTCTGGAGGATCTCTGGACGAGCCTTGGTCTTAGCGGGAGAGGGACCATGAGGATGTTCAGGGATAGAGTCTGGAATCTTTACTCTTGAGTCTCAAGTCTGGAGTCTGTGCTCAAGCTCACACACACTCCTTCTCACACTCTCTCACTTTCTCCCCTGTCTCCAGTCCTCTAAGCCCTTAAATATCTTAGTACAATTACATCACTACAGCACACTGAGCATGTGTCAATTGTAGAATCATTACATCACCATACTAAGTATATGTAAACTAGAGAACAATTATCTTATCAATCACAGAGTAAACACCCTGTTGTAAGTATCCTTGTTTCAAATATACTTTTCCAGAGTTCTGGCTCTCTATAATAACCTTTAAGAAACCAATTTTTTCCTTCCCTTTTAACATTTTTATGCTTCTTTTTGGTGTTCTGTATTTGAAGAGCAAATTTTCTGTTCAGTTCTGGTTTATTCATCAAAAATAAATGAAACCCCCCGTATTTCATTGAATATCCACCTTTTTCCTTGAAAGATAATGTTTAATTTTGTTGGACAGTTGATTTTTGGCTGCAGTCCAATTTTCTTTCCCTTTTGGAATATCATATCTCAACCCCTTTAATCCTTTAAAGTGGAAGCTGCTAGGTCCTGGGTAATTCTCATGTGGCCCCTTGCTATTTGAATTTTTTTTTTCTCCTTGATCTGATAATTGCAGATTTTAGCTACAATATTCCTTGGCATTTCCATTTTGGAGTATATTTCAGGAGATGATCTGCAGATTCTTTCAACGGCTGTTTTATCCTCTGGTTCTAGGACATCAGGACAGTTTTCCTTGATGATTTCTTGAAAGATGCTGTCTAGGCTCTTTCATCATTTTTTTCCCCCACACAGTCCAATAATTCTTAGATTACTTCTCCTAGACTTATTTCTCAAGTCAGTTGTTTTTCTGATGATGTATTTTATAATTTCTTCTATTCTTTGGATCTAGATGCCAAATGATGAATTAAGCTACTCAAGAGTGTGGTTAGCCACAACAATATTTGAACATGCTTTGTTTTAAAACATACAATATGTTAAGGTTTGGAAACAATTCTCCCTATGTGGAAAGACCTGAATTAACAGGACCCTTAGGGCCATCTCTTTGGAAAAGCTCATAAAATATTATTAACCTTGGGGACAAGGATGATAAAAAGTTGTCTAATTATTGGAAAGACTTCTTAGTATTCAAGGTGGTAGTTGTGTTTAGAAGTTTATTTCTAGCATAGAAATTATTTTTATCTGATAGATTGTGACCACTGATGCTAATAATTATAAAAATGAGTTTGGAGTAGTTTGTATGGAAGTTATACCTTTCAACCACCTTTAGTTTCAGCAGGCCCTGGCCTTGATTCAAAAAGGGGCTCCTTCCTTGATAGGATCACCTGGAAATTGGCAGGATGACATAACTGTATTAAAAGAGTTGGACAAGACTGAATTACTCAACGACAAATATTCTCCAAGCTTACAGCCTCCTTTAAGGTGAGACCAAGGACTGTTGCCCATATTGCCCAGAGCTCTGGTTTGGGAATCAGTAAGACTCAACTTCATGTGTTTCAATCCTGCCTCAGATACTTATCAGGTGTATCAGCCTGTGAATGTTACTCCAACCTGTTGCCTCACTTTTCCCATGTATAAAATGAGCTGAGAACGAAACTGGAAACTACTCTAGTGTCTTTGTCACCACAGAAATAACACATAAGGCAAAACTGTCATGATGACCTGAAGACCATCAGGTGTAATTGGATGGCAATGGCTTCCAAGCATAGACTTTGTAACATCAAGCCTTCCTTTAGAAGATCACCAGGCCTAATTGTTATGAGTAAAAAAACCTCAACTGAGGTACAAAACTCTGAGTATCAGTAGTTTATTAGGAAAGCATGAACTTAATAATAAAAAGGAACCAAGGGCTTCCCCTTGAAAATAAGGACTTGGAGGATCCCTCCCCATTTTGAGAATAAAACAACAAACAGAAGTTATATGGGAAAAAATAATATAAATGCTTAGAGGATGAAAAGCATTATGGGGACAGGGACAAAATGATTGTTTTAAAGTCTGAAATGTGATTTGATGAGAGCCCCTCTTTGTATCTTGAAAATATTGATATTTTCCACCCAGATCTTGCAGAAATAACTGATAGAGAGCAAGTTTCTTCTAATTGTACAAAAATAACTAGAGATTACATTTCCAGGAATGACATCATTTTGGCTGGTATGAAAACAGATATTCTAGAATTGGATGAGAATAGTTAAACATAAAGAAGATAATTCATTTAGCCTCTTAGAATCATAGGATCTTTAAAGGATTTAGGAGAGACCCTAAGCCTAACCTAAATGTACTGAGACCCATTTACTTTAAATCACTTTTATTGTTTTATGATTTATTACTTGATAAGTAAATATAAACACATTTCCATATTAATAATTACATTGTAAACAAAGCCTAGAAAAAAATGCAGTGGTTTGAATCTTTTTCTGTGTAACTATAAAGCAATAGGTGGTCAGAAAAAAAAATCAGAAAAATGTCAGAAGTACTAATATCTTCTTCTTTGCCTAGTGGCTTACATTCTGACATTGGAGAATCACAAAATATTGTTAAAATTTTGAGGTTCAATCAAAAACCCAGCTGGCTATTGTCAAATTGGAACATTTATTCTTTAAAAATTTTTCCCCTACTCAAAATGATACCTAGTCTTGAAATTAGATTTCTTTGTCATTATTCCCTAATAGTGCTTTGCAAATTTATCATAGATATTGTCACTTTTCTCATTGATAGATAAAAATTGAGAACATTCCTTACTTCCCATAGCTACTTCCTGGCCATTTCTATATCTGAAATGTTTTCCCTGTGAAACCTTTCTCCCTTGCTCCTCATCTTTGTCTCCTGTCTCAATTATTTTAGCAAATGGATGACAGGCTTCTTTATCTCATGTCACATTAACTTTAATCTTTTAGATTCCTTTGTCAAATTTTGTGAAACCCTAAGCACACAAGCTATCAACCTCCTCACTTTCTTTCTGCTTCATTCTTAGTGAATCTATCATAGGATGGGGTATTTTTGTCTCTCTAGTAGAATTTTGTTTGCTCATTTCTCTAATCTATTTGACTTTAAGTTTTATGTGAAAGTTAGATTTTGTTCTTGGGATGGAGAAGATAGTGTCCCAAGATTCTGAATTTTTGTGCTGCTGTTTTCTGAACTCCTTCTGGGGAGCTGTGATTTTTCAACGCTTCCAAGATGACATCATCCAAGAGGCGTGAACTATTCTTCTAACTCTTTGCTCTTATCTGTGAACAACCACAAGAACAAATATTATTTTCTTCCCCTGAATTAACTGGCATCCCTGCTCACTTGCAGCTATGAGCTCCAGTGTGCTATTGCTCATCCTGGGATTGACTAGGACTTGAAATCCAGATCCTCTCAGGGGGAATGAATTACTACGACAGTGTTTTGGCCCCAATGCCAGTAAATGTTTTCCCATAATCTCCTGATCTGATCTCCTTACTATTTGAGGGCTGAGAGCTCCAAAAATCACTTCTGCAGATTAAGTCTCCCCCACCAAGCCGATGCTCGCTTGCCTGGAAGGGGCCTGTGTTGGACTGCACTAAATTATCATACCAGTGAAATAGATTTTTTAGTACATCAAGTTGTCTTAGCCTGGAAAATGGTTTTATTTCATACTCTGTCGGTTCTACTATTCCAGAATTTTTCTGAGGGGTGCTTTTTAAGTTTTTTGGTGGAAAATTTGGAAGATCTAAGATGAGCCACTGCCTTTATTCTGTGATTTTGGTTTCCCTTTTAGTAAAATATATATTTTTTTAGTTTTTTTTTTTTTTTTGATTAAAGCTTTTTATTTTCAAAACATATACAAGAATAATTTGTCACCAGTGACCCTTGCAAAACCTTGTGTTTTAATTTCCCTACCTTTCTCCAATGCCTCCCATACATGGCAAGTAGTCCAATACATGGTAAAAAATATATGTAAATCCATTATCGGTATCCGCATTTATACAATTATCTTGCTGTACAAGAAAAATCAGATCAGAAAGGAAAATAAATGAGAAAGAAAATAAAACGCAAGCAAACAACCAAAAAAGGTGAAAATACTATGTTGTGATTCACACTCAGTTCCCACAGACTTCTCTGGGTGTAGATAGACCATAAGACCATTGGGACTAGCGTGATTCATCTCACTGTTGAGAAGAGCCATGCCCATCAGATTTAATCACTATATAATCTTGCTGTTGTACACATTGTTGCATACAATGATCTCTTACTTCTGCTCATTTCACTCAGCATCAGTTCATGTCTTTCCATGATGATTGTGTCTTACAGAACAATAATATTCCATAACATTCATACACCATAACTTAGTTATTCTCCAACTCATGGGCATCCACTCAGTTTCCAGTTTCTTGTCCTTACAAAAAGGGCTGCCATAAATATTTTTGCACTTTTGGATCCCTTTCTCTCCTTTAAGGTCTCTCTGGGATATAGGCCTAATAGAAACACTGCTGGATTAAAGATTATGAACAGTTTGATAGCCCTTTGGGCAAAGTTTCAAACTGTTTGCCAGAATGGTTGGATCATTTCACAACTCCACCAACAATACATTAGTTTCCCACATCCCCTATAACATTTGTCCTTATCTTTCTCTGTCATTTTAGCCAATATGAGAAGTGTATAGTGGTACTGCAGACTTATCTTAATTTGCATTTCTCTCATTAATAGTGATTTAGAGAGCCTTTCATATGACTAGAAATGGTTTCCATTTCTTCATCTGAAAATAATTTATCCTTTCATCATTTATCAACTGGAGAAAGGCTTGAATTTTTATAAATTTGAGTCAATTATATATATTTTAGAAATGAAGCCTTTATCAGAGCCCTTGAATATAAAATGTTTTCCTAGTTTACTGCTTTCCTTCTAATCTTGTCTGCATTAATTTTGTTTGTACAAAAACTTTTTAAATTAATATGATCAAAATTTTTTATTTTGTCTTCGATGTTCTCTAGTTCTTTGGTCACAAATTCCTTCTTTCTCCACAGATCTGAGAGGTAAACTATCTTGTGTTCTTCTGATTTGCTTATAATATTACTTTTTATATCTACATCTTGAACTCATTTTGAACTTATCTTGGTATACGATGTTAGATGTGGATCAATGCCTAGTTTCAAATTTTCTAAGCAGTTATTGTCAAATAGTGAGTTCTTATCCCAAAAGCTGGGGTCTTTGGGTTTGCCAAAGACTATATTACTATAGCCATTTACCTATTTTGTCCTGTGAACAAACCCTATTCCACTGTTCAATTACTCTATTTCTTAGCCAGCATCAAATTGTTTTGATGATCACTGCTTTATAATAGTTTTAGGTCGGACACAGCTAGGCCACCATTTGAATTTTTTCATTAATTACCTTGAAGTTCTTCACCTTTTGTAATTCCAGATGAACCTTACTATTTTTTTTTTTTCTAGATCTCTAAAATAACTTCTAAGGAGTTTGATTGGTATGGCACTAAAATAGATTTAGGTAGATTTTTTAAATATTTGCTTGGCCTACCAATGAGCACTTGATATATTTTCAATTGATTAGATCTGATTTTATTTGTGTGGAAAAGTGTTCTGCAATTGTGTTCATATAATTTGCCTTGGCAAGAACTCTCTTGTTTAAAAGAGTTTTTTTTTTACACTAATTACATTCATAAAACCTCTCCTCAGTTTGCATTCTCTTATGTCCAGTGAGAACTCTACTTTCTCTAAAAGTCTTTCCACAATTTACATTCATAAGATTTCCCTCAAGTGGATTTTCTGATGTCGAATAAAAATTTAATTAAAAAATTTTTTTTTAAAGTGTTTTATTTTCAAAACAGGCATGGATAATTTTCAACATTCACCCTTGCAAAACTTGTCAAATTTTTTCCCTCCCTTGCTCCCACCCCATCCCCTCCTCTAGCAATGTGATACCCATGCAAATAACCCAATTTCACTTAGCAAGAGTTTCATGTAAGTCTTTCTAGGCCTCTCTGAAATTGTCCTGCTGATTATTTCTTATAGAAAAATAATATTCCATAATGTTCATCTACAATAACTTATTTAGCCATTCTCTAACTGTTGGGAATTCACTCAAAAACTTCCCTTTTTAAAAAAACACTTCCCACATTACTTATATTCATAAGGTTTCTTGCCAGGGTGGATTGTCTGATGTCCGGTACGAGCTCACTTCTAAATACCTTTTTACACAGATTACATTCTTACCATTTCTCTCCAGTGTGGACTCTCTGATGTGTATTAAAAGTTCTTCTGTTTGTAAAAGCTTTTCCACATTATTTAAATTCATAAGGTGTCACTCCACTGTGGAATCTCTGATGTCTAGTAAGAGCACCCTTTTTTCTAAAAGTCTTTCCACACTGGTTACACTCATTAGGTTTCTCTTCAGTGTGGGTTTTCTGATGATTAGTAAGACTTTGCTTATGTCTAAAATGCTTTCCACACTCTTTACATTCATAAGGTTTCTCTCCAGTGTGGATTTTCTGATGTCCAATAAGAGCTCCATTTTTTCTAAAAGTCTTTCCACACTGCTTACATTCATAAGGTTTTTCTCCAGTGTGGGTTCTCTGATGTCCAATAAGAGTTCCATTTTCTCTAAAAGTCTTTCCACACTGCTTACATTCATAAGGTTTCTCTCCAGTGTGAATTCTCTGATGTCCAATAAGAGCTCCCTTTTTTCTAAAAGTCTTTCCACACTGTTCACACGCATAAGGTTTCTCTCCAGTATGGATTTTTTGATGTCCAGTAAGAGCTCCCTTTTTTCTAAAAGTCTTTCCACACTGTTCACACTCATAAGGTTTCTCTCCAGTGTGGATTCTTTGATGACCAATAAGAGTTCCCTTTTCTCTAAAAGCCTTTCCACATTGGTTACATTCATAAGGTTTCTCTCCAGTATGGATTCTTTGATGACCAATAAGAGTTCCCTTTTCTCTAAAAGTCTTTCCACATTGATTACATTCATAAGGTTTCTCTCCAGTGTGGATTCTCTGATGATCAATAAGACGTTGCTTATATATAAAAGCCTTTCCACACTGGTTACATTCAAAAGGTTTTTCTCCAGTGTGGGTTCTCTGATGTAAAGTAAGAAATCCTCTATTTGTAAACGCTTTTCCACATTGATTACATTCATAAGGTTTCTCTCCAGTGTGGGTTCTCTGATGTACAGTAAGAACTCCCCTTTTCCTAAAAGTCTTTCCACAATGGTTACATTCATAAGGTTTCTCTCCAGTGTGGGTTCTCTGATGTACAGTAAGAGCTCCCTTTTGTCTAAAAGCCTTTCCACATTGATTACATTCATACGGTGTCTCTCCAGTGTGGATTCTCTGATGATCAGTAAGAGCTCCCTTGTCTCTAAAAGTCTTCCCACATTGATTACATTCATAAGGCTTCTCTCCAGTGTGGGTTCTTTGATGTCCAGTAAGAGATACCTTTTGTCTAAAAGCCTTTCCACATTGTTTACATTCATAAGGTTTCTCTCCAGTGTGGATTTTTTGATGTCTAATAAGAGCTCCATTTTGTCTAAAAGCCTTTCCACATTGGTTACATTCATAAGGTTTCTCTGCAGTGTGGGTTGTCTGATGTAAACTAAGAAATCCTCTATTTGTAAAAGCCTTTCCACATTGGTTACATTCATAAGGTTTCTCTCCAGTGTGGATTCTCTGATGGTCAGTAAGACTGTTCTTATGTCTGAAAGCCTTCCCACATTGATTACATTCATAAGGTTTTTCTCCTGTGTGGATTCTCTGGTGTGTAGTAAGAATTCCTCTTTTTATAAAAGATTTCCCACATTGGTTACATTCGTAAGGCTTCTTTCCAGTGTGAATTCTCTGATGTATGCGAGTTTCTTTTTTTATAAAACTTTTTCTACATTGGTTTTCTTCATAATGTCTCTCTCCAATCTGGCTTCTCTCATGTGATTCACTGATTTCTCTCCAAGTAAAGTCACAGGGACCATCACCCATGAGTCTTTGCCTGTGAGTTTCAAACCCAGAATGGCTTAGCTCTGTAGGAGTTCCCTTCATTCCAAGTCTGATTTCTGCTTCTAAAAAAGAAAGAAAGAAAGAAAACAACAAACAATTAAAGAAATATAAACATGATGTATATATATACATATATATATGCATATATATATATACATACATACATATATATATATATATATATATACATATATATATGCATATATATACATACATATATATATATATATATATATATATATATATATATATATATATATATATATATATATATATATAAATAATATATGTTTATTTATTTATATCCCCTTCCCTCCATTAGCAGAAGACAAACTCAGTTGTTTCTCTTCCTAGGCAAAGAGAAAAATTCTAAATGGGTAGAAGCAATCACTTTAAATCTCATTAGTTTACATTCGAAACATAATTTATTTTTTAAGGAGCTTCACGCACATTTACAGTGGAGCCTCACAATAAACCTGTGATAATTCTGAAAGTGCCTTCATTCTGATTAGGTGCACAACTCGGGTCAGAATGGCTGAGTGATCTGACCTCAATCCGAGCAGCTTGGACTAACATTTACATCCTGTGATTGCTCTGCCTATAGTATGTGACAAAGGATCTCCACAATTTTTCCATTTGTCTTTCATTATTTGTACTTTCAATGCTTTTTCCATAGATATGTCATATAGTGCATATATACTAAATACTCAAGTTATTTTATGCTCCATCCTACCTATAACCATAACAAATTTCAATGATAATCACTTTGAATTTTATTTTTTTCTATTACATTATCTGAGGTCATATGTAGAAGGCTAATCCACTTACTATTTGTAACAATACAATTTGTAACATACCTGAATAACATATCAAAAGTGAGTTTGTTCTGACACATTACTTTTTTTTGATATAGCTAATACTTATTTTTTAAAAAAACAATTATTATAGGGCAGCTAGGTGGTGCAGTGGATATAGCACCAGTCCTAAAGTCAGGAGGACATGAGGTCAAATCTGCTCTCAGACACTTAACACTTTCTGGCTGTGTGGTGTTGAGCACCCGGCTCACATTCACCCCATCCTCTGTTATCCATTGGATTTCCTCCTTTCCCTAGACCCCCTTCCCCTAGATGGCAAGTAATCCAATACAGATTAACCCCAATTGCCTTAGAAGAAAAAAAATTATAATTAGGTGCCCCTTGCTTAGCATAACACATGAAATTTTTAAAAAACATATGAAAATATCCACATCTGAAAATGTATTTCATATAGAAAAGTGAGTTCCTCATCCTGTGATATGGAAGGGAGTTCCACTATGGCAATCCTTTCCCTTTCAGAAGCTCACAAACCCCTTGAAGGATTGATATAATGATTCAAGGGATCTGACCCAAAAATGTCTCAGTGGCACCTTCAGTGGTAAATAAATGCCTGAGTTGGTTACACAGGTAGCTGGCCTCTGAGACAGATGTGCACATTTCCACCTTAACAGTTGTCTTTCAGTAATTTCAAGCTCTCAGAATCACCAACACACTGCAGAGGAGGATTGTGCAGTGATCCCATCAAACTCTGGCTACTTCTAAATGCTTCTAACTTTTGGTTTCTCAAAATGACACCAAAGTATTCCCAGCATTCCAGGAAGGTTGAACATTCATATACAAATGGCCAGAGGAGGGCAAAGACCCATGGGGCTGTCTCTCCCTGGACCAGTGTCGGTCTCTCCTTCCTGGGTTACCTAGCAACCTCATCTCTAATTGCCTGAGTAAGATGTGACTTGGGTCTGCATTCCTGCAGCAGTGCTGGCAGGCTACTTGAAAACCAGGTCAGGAGGCAGGGACAGGAGAGGCCATTATGAAATCATCATGGAAGGCCACAAGCTTTCCAGAAAATCAGACCTTAAAGTGCCACTCATTGACATGTGTAAGCTTATTTTCTAATTTGAATGTTTCCTCTGAATATGTTATTCTTCTATCTGGCAGTTTCTCAAAGGAATTGGTTGGGGATATGGATTGGTCATTTAGTAGGGATTCAGTTACTATCCTTTCAAAGGTTGTGAGTATTTAAATTATTATAGAAAAGCAACTTAAAACAATATTTGAAATTGACCCTTGAGTACATTTGTCATTTAGTGCAATACTTGTCAAGAGCCAATATAAACATTAATCTTTTAAACAATAATTATCAATTGCTTTTGATTGGCTAGAGATTAAAAAATAAATTTCCATGTCTCAACAGAAGCTTGTGCAATTCTCCATTTTCTACCTCATACACATATGACTATGTTCATCATATCTGTTTCAAAATCAAAATACAGTTACAGTGGATAGAAAATGGACAGGGCCTTGAATCAGGAAACACAGGGTTTTAATCCCACTTCAGAAATTTGCTGGTCAAGTTATGGGACCTCTGTTGGATTCAGTTTTTTTATCTGTGAAATGGGCATAATAATATCGGTTAAGTCCTTGGATTCTCATGAGGATAAAATAAGACAATGCAGAGCATGGTAAGCAGGGCTGTAGAAATGCTAGCTATTTTCTTTCACTTTGGCTCTTTCTTCCCCAGTCCTGCTCTCCTTCTTAAACCATTATGATCTTCACCAATTAATGATGCAGTGAAGCACTAAATTATTCAGCTCATCTGGTACACAGTGGGTCTCTCCACAGTCTCTAGTGTATTGTCTGTCCCACCACTCTGTGACCTCCAGGAGAGCAGGGCATGTCCCTCACATCTCTCTGTGTTCCTGGTGTTTAGCCCAGGGCTGCCCTGTAGCAGGCCCTTAATTGTTTACTGGCCAGAAGTTCTAAGAATGGCTCAAGTCCCAAACCTAATCGCCTGGGGCACTTTCAGGAGAGTTCCATTGCCCCAAATCCCTAACAGTGGCTTCTTATAAGATTATAGATGAGCACTGGAAGGGCTCAACAGGGCCATGGAGTGTGACCCACTCATTCTGTAGATGGGAAACCGAGGTTCACTGAGGAGCCCTGGTCACTGCTGCCAAGAAATATCCATTACAGAATTCTAAGTCTGGCCTTTCTCACCAAAACTGAGCATTTACTTCAGTGTAACTCCCAGAAGATTTTTGTAACCACAGCTCTCAGAGACCTGCTTTCACCTGACTCACCTGGAGAGCAGCTCCTGAGGCTTTCTTGGTCCAGCATCCACAGTGCTTCCCTTTGCTCAAAATAAGAGGTCACCTCTTCTCTGAGAACTGGAAGCCCTGGACATGGAAAGCAGTTAGAAAGAAAATGGAGAGAAGTTGGCCACTGAGTTCTCCTTAGGGAAACAATGAGGGTCCAGAGCTGCTCCATGCTGAAATTCAGCCCCTGATGTTCAGACATATCCGTCCATTCTCACCCATTGGGGCTTGTAGAGCAAGTCACCTAAAGCAGGATGTGCCCTCTATTTGTACAGCTTCCTCCCCATACAGAGCCAAAGGCCTTCCTCCCACCTCCTGTCCTGTGAGGCTCCCTTCTGGCAGAAACTTCTGATCCCAAACCTGAGTAAAAAGAGTTACTGGGTAGGAGCAGACTCAGGCCTGATCAAGGGGGACCTTGAGCTTAGCACACCTTTCTTTACAGAATGATAGACTCATTCCATGGTTTCCATTTTCTATAACTTAAAGAGAGCCGGTTATTCAGTGGAGAATACTGGGCATAAAGTCAAGTGTACCTGAGTTTGAAGTGAGCCTTGGATTAGGAAAATCAATTAAACTCTGTTTTTCTCAGTTTCCTCAATTCTCAAATGGAGATAACAATATTACCCTAACTTTGAAACTAAAGATGAGAATAAAGTGACAAAATATTATGTTTTACTTTTAATTTATAAACAAACATTTCCATACATTAAAAAGATGAGTGCACATGAAACTGTAAATCCATAATGTACACCTTTCTATTACTGTCAAATAGACAAGAAAATTGTCATGAAAATTCTTTCCCTTCACTTTGCCTGTCCCCAACATAGGCATGGCTGCCATTACACAGATATTTTTATACACACATAATTAATACACAGACATGTAAATATATATATGCACACACACACACACACACATGCACATATACTTATGTAAAGTTATGATAACCTTATTTCTGTTTATCAAGTTTTTCTCTGGATGCAAAAGGCATCTTTCTTGATTTGTCCTTTATCATTAATTTAGGTACTTAGAAATAGTCAAAATAACTTATTTGCTGGAAGTTGTTCATGATTAATGTTACTGTATTGTAACGAACGCATATGGCACAGCACCGGGCAAATAGGTAGTAAAAAAAAAATATGCTTTTCCCCCCTTCCATTCCTTTCCCACCACTTAGAAATGCCCACCTAGCTGTCTGAGTCTCATCGCTTTTGCTGGAATTTGAAGGCAATACTAAGGCAGGTTAACTAGAAACTTCCCATACTCTAGGGCCAACAGTTGCTTTGAGCTACAAATTGATGCTTGTAAAAAAGAAGAATATTCCAAATACTAGACCCATCCCCCAAAGGAATGAGTTGAAAGGAAACGCTGTGTGAGAAATTTTCAGAGCTTTGGCAGACACAATTTGTGTCCAGGTAGAGGCTAACCTCTAAGATTAGTTCCATGTTTCAGATGCTTCCCCTGATTTAATCTTTGATCTGGAATGGGTAAGAGAGAGTTTCAGGAACAACAAAGGACATCCCCAGGTCCTATCATGCAAGGCAAAGACCAGCACTTGCTCTTCTCTTTCCCCATCCCCCAATCTCGCACCCTGGGGAATGGAGATTTTCCCTTTGAGTGCAGACCTGCCGTCATCAGGGGAAGTGCCCTTACCCAGGGAGAGCAGGTTCTTGGCGTTCTCCACCATGACCTCCTTGTACAGCTCCTTCTGGGAGGGGTCCAAGAGCTCCCACTCCTCCTTAGTGAACTCCACAGCCACATCCTTGAAGGTCACCATCTCCTAAACCATGAAAAGGAACAAGATGAGGAGCAGAAAGAGCCTTCTGAAGTAGAATCCAAACTGCTCCAATTTGCTGGAGAAAACTGAAACTCAGAGCAGGGATTTGCCCAAAGGTCACAGGCTCTGTGAGAGTCAGGGTCAGCTCTTGAGACTGTGGTCATTAAGAGACTGAGAGAATTCGGGATCAGCTGAAATAAGTGACTTATTGTGGAACACAACGGGATGGCATCCTAGGCCCCAGGCATGTCCCTTTAACGACAAGGATGTGAAGGAGCGGGAGGAGGCGGGACCAGGTGAGTAAAGAGGAAGGAAAGAGACAGACAAGGGAGGAGAAAGTGAACAGGGGGGAGGCCGCCTCCTCCTCCCCCACCCCCTCCCTCCTGTCTGCTCCCTCCGCGCCCCCTTGTGGAGACTTTGGACATTCCCAGGCAAGTCTGGCACAAATGATTCAGAAAGCAGAGAAGGAAACAAGGAGAACTGACTCTGCTTCCAGGCAAGTACCAACATGGCTGACACAGCCTCAGAGCAGGAGGCAGCAAGTGAAGCAGGCAGTGATACCGAGGAAGTCCCTGTGGGGGCGCCACTCCCCTCCCCCGCTGTGGGCCGCTCGGACCCAGCGGCGCCCCCTTGGGGCGCTTTAAGCCAGTAGCATCTCCTTTGTGCTGCTCTAACCCGGTAGCGCCCCCTTGGGGCCCAGCTAGGCCAAACTTCCCAGTCTTTGGGCTCCCACCGGGACCCCACGGACACAGAGCCACCAGGGGAGCATTCTGGCTTTGTTCAGGCATCCTCTCAGTGGGGGCAGCAGAGGAGGAGCTCTGCTCTGTCTGCTGCAGCTGCCTCCTCCAGGAGGGCCAGGCCCCGCCCTCTCACAACTGCCAAGGCGTGGCTCAGACCAGAGGCTTCTGGAATTAGGGCTGGTCCCAGGAGGAGATCTTGCAAGAGGACACGCCCCTCGCCCTCTCAAAGAACCTATAGCAGGCCTTAACTCCTGCAGACAAGACCTCCTGCCTCAGAGGCCCCGCCCCTTTGCACCTCCTGGGCCCGCCCTTCCAGCTGACTCTGCGGCACATTGAGCCAAGGTAAATCCAAACAGAGGAAGGAAATTACAAGTCAAAGAAGGATTATCGTCTCCTCGATTTTAAACACAGTCCAGTCACAACGACCATGGTAAATTATCCAAGGAACATTCACTATGATCAAGTGGGATTTCTACCAGGGAAGGAAAGACATTTCAACATTAGGGGAAAAATGCGCATAATCACATTCTAAACCAAAACATCTGAAATCACAGTGAATTCAACAGATAAAGAGAATGCTTTGGACAAAGTACAACCCTCTGGGGCAGACATTTAATCAGAAGTGCAGGCCTAACCGGGCCAGAGTTCTTGGAAGAATGACAGCTAGAGCTAGACGTGGTTATGATATAGGAACTATCACCAGCTTGCTTGTAAAAACTAGATGAATACACCATCTTCTAAACGAAAAAAAGGTTCACTTTTAAAATAAGTTTTATAAGTTTTGGAAAATAAAAAAAAAACGGAAAAAATGTAAAAACATGGAATAAGAGTCCTTGAGGGGAAACTAAATGGAAAAGAAATAAGTTTTGTGAAAAAAAGAATCAAGTTCATAAAACGTTGCCCATACAACAAACTCTCTAAAAACTTATAGACCAATTGGAAGCCCCCAAGACAAAGACTGAATGACAATGACAAATACTGAACCAAATTCAAGAGACTTTAACATAAGGAAGAAAATGTAAGACATCTCAAAGTAAAAGAGTCAGAGAAGGGAGCAAGGAAAACTTAAGTATCACTGTCCTAGCAGAATCCCCTGAAAAAAACAGCTCACAAGACTTGAAGAAATTGTTAAAGTCCCCACCTATATCCTAAGGAGAGGAAATATCCACAGGGCACTTTGGTGAGACAGGCCTGAAGTTTTTTCAGAAATGTGCTTTCAGCTGTTCTTGTCATAACCTTGCAGTTAAAAGCACGTTCCTTTCCCAGGTAAAGTCCATAGAGCAACGATCTTAGAGGTCACAGAAGACCAGGTCCTTGATCGTATTCCAGCTCCAAGAGCCTTGGCCAAGTATCAAAATTTCCTGATAAGGGCAGCTCCCTTTGGTAGCCCTGGGAACCTCTCCCATGACTAGCTTGTGTGCTCTTGTGTGAATAGAGCTCCTGATGGCCAAGAGAAAAATTCTCAGATTTCTCTCTGCATCTTCCTCGAATCACCTCAACTTCCTCCTAGGAAATCATCACCAAAATGCAGAGCTGCCAAGTCATAGAGAAATATCCTGCAAGCCTCCAGAAAGAATGTCCAACACAATCAAGTACCAAGGAGCCACCATTAGCACTGGACCCAAGGTTAGCAGCAGCTTTCCTTATGCAGCAGAGAACTTAGACTAAAATAACAGCAGGCAAAGGACACGATCTTATGGCCAAAAGTAAATTATGAACAAAACCATGCTATTAGGGGAAAGGACCTTTAATGGAAATTCTCCCAGACATTCCTGAGGAAAAGAGCATAGATGAAAAATAAAAAAAACTTTAGAAGTTCAAACACAAGTGAAAAGAAATACAAAAAGCAATCCAGAATGAACTAGCCTCAGGGACTCAAAATAAAAGGACAAACCAGTTATAGGCAATCACGGTGAATCATGATAGGAGTCCACTTAAACCCCTCTTTGGGCTCACAGAAAGAATCAAAGTAAAGGAAAGCTGGAAGTGATTTTGTCATATCTTGATGACCTTAAGGAGAAACCAGAAAGAGGGGAAGTGGGTGGAGAGAAAGGAGGGAGAGCAAATGTTATTTGTGGCAAGGAGGGTCTGCAGGTAGAAATCTCCACAAACAAAGGAGTGGGGAAATCCGAACCTCCGTCATCTGGTCAAAGGAAGGAAGGATAAATGGAGAAGTGTGATGTACTCCCCAATGAAAAGAGGGGAGAAGAAAAAGGGGAGGGAGTTATGGGGAGGAGAGATGAAGGGAGGGATCAGTCCGGAGCAAAACAAAGACAAAGGATGTACACAAATGTGTCTTGCTCTGGGGGTAAAGGAACTGGAGGCATTGATCAGAGTTCCTGTGTACATACGCATGTGTACTGCAGTTGTGTCCCTGTGTATGTGTGTGATGGATGGGGAAGACATGGATAAGTAAGGGCCATAAATGTATGGGCGCGGCAGTGACCTCGGCTTACCACAAAGACCAACACAGATTGCTGAGGAATAAGGAGGAACCACGTTGTTGCCTGTACTCTGGTGCAGGAAGGAGAAAGGTTTTAGGACATCAGCAAGTGGATCTTTTCATAATTCAGAAGGACCGGGCCTTGCATGAATGTGTGAAAAAGTGAGACAGCGGATCATGGGTGTTATAAATGTATGTGTGACTGTGAGTATGTATTTCTCTGAGTTTATGTAACTGTGTGAGTGAGTGTGAGAGTGTGAGAGAGTGTGTGTGTGTGTGTGTGTGTGTGTGTGTACATGCACATATACACACAGAGGAACACTGAGGCATATTGAGCACACGTTGCTGACCCCTGGAGATAAATTATTTAGATAAAACCATGAGAAACTGTGCTTCAGGAGCTTCAGGGCAGCGTGGCCACAGGAGGCCAAGAGCAGGAGAGACTTGGGGTGGGGAGGGGGCTGGGGGGGGGCCAAAGGGAGCAGATCTGACCCCTGGGAAGGAGATTCCTGAGGAAGCAAGTGGAGCACCTCCTCAGTGCTCTGTAATGAAATAACCCCCAGCAGGGGGCGTGCACGGGCTTTGGTGCCCAGATGCCAGGGGCCCAAGGAATCCGCTGGGCACGGCAGGGTTGTTATGCTGTGTGTCCCCCTTTTTGTAAAGAAATGACCCGTCCATCAGGCCCTGCCCCCGCCACAGCCCATCCCCCGTCTCCAGGATGGCTGTGGCTGCTGATGGGCTGGGGTCTGGGGATGGACTGCACTCACCCGAGGAGGAGGTCCGAGGCTCCCGGGGCCCATCCCCTCTGGCTCCCGGCTCCCTGTGGAGGTGGCAAAGCAACCAGAGTGACTCATTGCGTCCACTTCCTCCCTCTGGGCCCCGGTCTCCATCCCGGGGTCCTGTTGCTCCCACCCTGGAAGGACCCTCAGAAGTGACAAGGCCAAAGCTCTTCCAGACAGAGGTCCCAGGGGACCCTGGGGCTTTCATTCTAAGCCCCTCAGAAATCCCAGAGCAAGGCCAGGAGCTCCAGGAGCGTCCCTCCCCCCTCTGCCTGTGCCAGAGAAGCCCAGCGGACTGCCTGGGGCTCCCGGCCTGGGGGACCGCTCTTTGGGCCCACCCACTGTGGGTGTCTGTCTCTGACTCGGTCCCTGCTGGGGCCAGTCCTTGGTCACGTGAAGCTGGAGCGGGAAACGCTCCCAGAGGACGAGGGGACTTTCCCCTCTTTTCTGAGCAGGAGGAGCCCACAGCAACTCCTGGAGTGCGAGGTCCCCCAGGGCTTCCAGACTGCCCCCTGCAGAACAGTGCAGGAGGGGCCGCGAGGGGGCGCTGTGGATGGAGCACAGCCCTGAATTCGGGAGGACCCGAGTTCTAATCTGGTCTCAGGCACCTCGTACCTCAACCCTGGCTGTGGGACCCTGGGCAGTAAAAGCACAGTGCAGGAGGGGCAGGAATGGAGCCCCCGGGGAATGATCGGGAATGATCTGGAAAGCTAGAGCCCGGAGACTGGATCCAGTCTGGGACTGAACCCCAAGGCTCAGGGAGAAGAGGGGCGGAGGAAGCAGGAGGCTTGGGGAGCAGGGTCCGGGAGGCCACAGGCCAGCACGTCCATGGGGAGGAGGGAAGTGCTCCTGACGGAGCGCGGAGCAGGGGAGGACCGCGGGGGCTTGGGAGCACTGGGGCCCGGAGCCTCATTAGAAGGCAGAAATGAGGAAGTCTGGGAATGTCCGACCCGACGGGAAATCTGGCCAAGTGCGGAAGCGAAGGTTTAGGGCTGGGGGAGCTCATCGCACAGACGCCGCGGCGGAGAGGAGGGCTCCTGGAGCCGGAGGCCCCGAGCCGCGAGTTCCGGAGCGGAGACCCCAAGGCCAGGGCGGCCACGGAAGCCAGGAAGCCCGGGGGCTGCAGGCTCCGACCTACCTGGGGCTGCAAGGACAGGCCCGGCTTCGGAGTGTCGCTGATCTCGGGGAACGGGAGAGATCCGAGCTCCGGGAGACGGGGACAGATCCGAGCTCCGAGAAACGGGGAGAGATCCGAGCTCCGGGAGACGGGGACAGATCCGAGCTCCGGGAGACGGGGACAGATCCGAGCTCCGGGAGACGGGGACAGACAGGAACTTCAGAGGAAGGCAGAGCAGTTTGTGTGCAGGGAATGGAGAGCGGTGTCACTTCCTGCTTCCGGCAGCCCCGCGCGGGCGGGTCTTCCCAAGAACCCCGCCCCGTCCCTCCCCCAGGGCGGTGGAGCCCTTTCCTCCAATCACAGGGAGGGGCTGGGCTTGGGCCTCCCGGCGCCTCTCCTACCTCAGCCCTGCCCCCCTTCACACAAAGATCTTCGGCCCTAAACTCCTCCCAGACCTCCCGAGTCCTCCACAGGGCTCAAATCACAACCGGGCCACACCCCCCTCCGGGCTGCTCATCTCTGAGAGCTCCTCCTCCCCTCGGCCTCCTCCCGATCCTCCCCAGGGCCTCCTCCTCCTCTTCCCCAAGCCCTCCTCCTCCTCCTCCTCCTCCTCCTCCTCCTCCTCCTCCTCCTCCTCCTCTTCCTCTTCCTCCTCCTCCTCCCCTCAGCCTCCTCCTCCTCCCTTCCCACACTCGCCCCTCCTCCTCCTTGGCAGAAAGACCCCCTCCCCCCTGCTGAAACTGCCTCAGGAGACTAACGCCCAGGAGGGGAGCCCACGCTCTGACCCTCTGGAAGCCAAAGGCTCCTGGGACAGTCGGGGGCTGCACAGCATCAGTAACTGTAGATCAGGACTGGATTGTACTGAATTTTCCTCAGTCACTGGGATCTTGGACCCTCTACAAGTCTACAAGGCAAACGACCCTTAAAATTCAGCCTTAAACCACATGGTGCGGGATGAGAACCAGGAAGAATTAAATGTCCTGGATCAGAACTCCTCCGTCCTCCTCCATAAGCACCCCTCACTCCTGCAGCCCTTGTGCTATTGCACTCTGACTATTCCCTCCCAACGTTCTATCTCCTCAAACCCTCCCGTCCTCCCTAAGCAGTGAGTGAGTCCCCGGTCGTTCCCGCTTGTCGCGGGGCCCCGGAGGGTTCTCTCTCACTGCCGGTGCCGGTGCGTCCGCCCAGCAGTCTGTGGCCTCCAGCACGGCAGGGGGCGTCCCTTGCGCTCCTTTTGCTCCTGGCGCTTAGCCCCGAGCCCGGCGTGTAGCTGGCCCTTCAGGGTTGGCTGACTTGAGGAAATAAGCTCTTCCTGGATCACCTGATCCCTTTGTCTCTTTCAGGAGCATTTCAAGCCCCCAAATCCCAAACAGTGACTTGTTGTGGGATCCCAGATGATCCCTGGAAGGGACCTCCTCATGTTAGAGAGGGGGAGACACAGATTCAGGGACCAGCCCAGGACGCCCAGGCTAAGAAATGTTTTAAAGAAGAATTTCTAGGCACTTCTTCCCCAAGTCTGGCACTTCCTTCTTGGTAACTCCCAGAAGCCTCTTGTAACCACAGCTCTCCTGCCCCTGCTTTCCCCTCCCTGGGGGGCGGGGCAGCTCCTCAGGCCTTCTTGGTCCAGCCCCCATGAAGGCCCCAAACCAGAGATCCTATCTTCCCTTGGGCCCGGAAGCCCTTGGCGGGAAATCAGTCAGGGATGAAGAGGGGGAGAAGCTGTATCTTAGTTCTCTTTAGGGAAAGATGAGAGGACCCAGAGCTACTCCATTTTGAGATTTGCTCTATTATGTGCACACATATTATTCTTTTTTCCTCAAACATTAGTGCTTATTTAACACAAAACAAATAGGCCACATTATTCTGCTGTATAATTATTTTTAATGTTTCAAAATGTTTTCATTTATTTTTTTCAAAATTTATTTTCAAAAATTTCAAAGTAGATACAAAGATCGTCTTCAACATTCACCCTCGCAGAACCTTGGGCTCCAAACTTCTCTTCCTCTCTTCCTCCACTCCCTCCTCTGGGAGCAAGGGACCCAAAGTACGTTAGACATTTCTATGCACATGTCCTCATTTGTCATGCTGCACAAGAAAAATAAGATCAAAAAGGGGGAAAAGCAAACAAATAACAAAGAAGGTAAAATACTCTATTATGATCGACTTTCAGTGCCCACAGATGGTTCTCCCCAGCCCAAGTTTACTGGAGTTTGGCTGAATCACCACATCACTGAGAAGAGCCTTTAGAAAGGATCATCGCACAGTCTTTCTGTTGCCATGTACACGGTGCTCTTGGGCACAAGGGATGCAAAGCCCAAAACCTTTGTCCATGTCCCGCCTCCTCTCCTGCCAGGCTCCATTCTGGAAGAGAGTCCTAATCCAGCACCTGGACAGAGGAGTGATACTGGGCCAGAGCAGCCTCAAGCCTGACCAACAGGGACCTGGGTTGGGGGCATCTTCTTCATAGAAGATTATTCCTCCCAAGGTTTCCATTATCTAGAAGTGAAGGGGAGCTGGTGGCACAATTAAGAGACACCTGGGCATAGAGTCAGAAGTGCCTGAGCTTACCTCAAGCTTCAGACAGTTCCTAGCTCTGTGCCCCTTGGCAAGCACTTAAACTCAGTTTACCTCAGTTTCCTCAACTCTTAAATGGGGAGAATAATACCACCTAACTTGGAAGGTTGTTTTGAAGGTAAAGTGACATAATATTTAGTTTTCTTTTAAAATTATGGAACAAAACAAGTATTTCTATACTATAGTACAATTTAAAAAATGATTGGCCATGAAACTGTAAATCTATAATGCACGATTTGCTGTTTTTTTCATTTAGACACTAAATTTATCAAATAGTTTTTTCCCCCCTTTCTCTACCTTCACACACCTTAGAGATGGCTATTATTCATATTTAAATAGTATCTTTTTTCCTTTTTCCTTTATCATTAATTTGGATAAATATAGTTAGAATGATTTATTTTCTGAATGTTGTTCTTAAACAATATTGTTGTTTTTATACTGTAAAGAAAGCATAGCACAAATAGTAGGTGAAAATAAATGCTTATTCTCTTCCCTTCCTTTTATGGAAAAGGTGAGGAATTTACAGATTAAGCACATATTGATCAGGGACTGTTAGCTAAATTGATTGAAGCCTTATGGCCTCAGATTCAGCCTCTCTGTTGTCCTGGGATTTTAGATAAGGCCTGGACTTACATTCCATTGTCCAAAGAATGAAGCTATACATCTATTGCATTCCACTGACCAAATAGGAGAATAGAGTTTATGTGACCAATCCCACCATATAGAGGGTGGGATTTGGGGGGTTCTTTGTTTGAAATGTATAAATACTGTGAATATTTTCAAGGAAGTGGCTCTATCCTGCTGTGAAATTTGGCTCGCAGACCAGGACGGGGTCCGCTTCTCGAGATTCTAATAAATATTTCTGCTTTCTATGAGTGATCTCTGAGTAGTCACTTTGGGTAGGTCTTTTTGTCCCAAACACTTTGCTATTGCCTGTGCTGATATTTGAGGCCAATAGGGAAGGAAGATTGTGGGCCAACTTCCTATATTAGAGACAACAAGGTGCTTTCAGCTCAAATTGATGCTTGTTAGAATAATATTCCAAATACTGGAAGGAAAAGCTGCTTGAGCAAATTTCAGGCCATTGGAAGATAAAATTCATATCTAGGTAGAGATGTAGTGAAATAACCTCTGAGATTAGTTCTGTGTTTGAGATACTTCTATATTGGCTTGACCTTGGACCTTAATTTAGAATTAGCAAGAATTACCTAGAATTAGTAAGAGACAGCTGCAGGTGATGAGGTTTGAATGCCCTCAGTTACTGGTTGTCATGAGGTTATTGGCAATAAGAGAATTGTTACAATCCCCTTTAATCAGTTATTCCCAAATTATCAGTTACAAAATGAAAGTTGATTGTTGGATAGAAATCAGTTTCCTAAGGAACTGACTTCTGTAGTGGCAGAGTTCTATTTGGAAATGGAGTTTTGGCACTGAGAGAATGCTTAGCGGGCAGGGTCCTAGCAAATTGTTTGGGCCCTCTGCAAGGAACTGGTCCAGAAACTGCCCTTTTCAAGGAGTCTTGGGGCTTCAGGAGCTGAGGTTCCTAGGCTTAGATTCTTATCAGTTTTCAGCCCAGATCTCCTATTGGAATTAACAACACTTCAAAGGGGTGCCTTTTTGACCAGGATTTCTAATTGAATCAAAGGCTCTGGCATCCCAGAAAGTTACCTTCTCTGGGGGGATATGCCTTCTCCAGGAGGGGCTGAAACTCCAAAGGGATCACAGATTCTTAAAGGGAACACAACTTCAGGAGAGGGAACAATTTTCTTCCCTCTTCACAGCAACAATAGAGGAAGAGCTCAGGTTCCTATCACACAATGCAAACACATTTTACAGGAAAACCAGCCTGGAGGACAATGTTTCTAGGACACAGGAGACCAGTATTTTTCCCTTTCTGGTCTCTGATAAACCCTCCTACCTCAACACACTTGGGAATAAAGATATTCCTTTGGCTCCAGATTCAGACTTACCAGGGGAAATGTCCTTAGCTAGGAAGCACAAGTTTCAGGTATTCTCC
The DNA here is from genome assembly GCF_048593235.1 of Sminthopsis crassicaudata. NCBI lineage: Eukaryota > Metazoa > Chordata > Mammalia > Dasyuromorphia > Dasyuridae > Sminthopsis > Sminthopsis crassicaudata. The sequence continues at coordinate 307,832 of NC_133618.1, read as the reverse complement.
AACATGATCTTCATGTACATCTCTTCCTGAGGCTGGTCCAAGAGGCCCCACCCCTTCTGGATGAAGTCCACAGCCACATCCTTGAATGTCATCAATTCCTAAACCACCAGAAGTCATGAGATGTAGAGCTGAAAGACACTTCAGAGTCCAACCTTCTTCAATATACAGGAAGATACTGAAGTACAGAGAAGTCATCTGCTCAAGGGTCATCACATTTACATTTATCAGAGACAACTCTTTTTTTCTTTTTTATTATAGCTTTTTATTGTCAAAACATATGCATAGATAATTTTTCAACATTGACCCTTGCAAAAACTTCTGTTCTAACTTTTCTCTCCTTTCCTCCACCTCCTCCCCTAGATGGCAAGTAGTTAACTATGTTAAAGTATATGTTAAATCCAATATAAATATACCTATTTATTCAGTTGCACAAGAAAAATCAGATATAGATCCAGTAGTAGCACTGCTGGATCAAAGGGTATGCACAGTTTGATAACTTTTTGGGCATAATTCCAGATTGCTCTCCAGAATGGTTGGATTCTTTCACAACTCCACCAACAATGCATCAGTGTCCCAGTTTTCCCACATCCCCTCCAAGATTCTGTATTATTTTTTCCTGTCATCTTAGCCAATCTGACAGGTGTGTAGTGGTATCTCAGAGTTGTCTTAATTTGCATTTCTATGATCAATAATGATTTGGAACACCTTTTCATATGAGTAGAAATAGTTTCAATTTCATCATTAGAAAATTGTCTATTCATATCCTTTGACCATTTATCAGTTGGAGAATGGCTTGATTTCTTATAAATTAGAGTCAATTATCTATTTATTTTAGAAATGAAGCCTTTATCAGAACCTTTAACTGTAAAAATGTTTTTCCACTTTATTGTTTCCCTTCTAATCTTGTCTGCATTAGTTTTGTTTGTACAAAAGCTTTTTAACTTGATATAATCAAAATTTTCTATTTGTGATCAATGATGAGCTCTAGTTCTTTTTTTAGTCACAAATTCCTTCCTCCTTCACAGGTCTGAGGGGTAAACTATCCTATGTTCTTCTAATTTATACATAATCTCATTCTTTATGCCTAAATCATGAACCCATTTTGACCTTAGCTTGGTATATGGTGTTAAGTGTGGGTCAAAGCCTAGTTTCTGCCATTCTAATTTCCAATTTTCCCAGCAGTTTTTTTTTTTGTCAAATAGTGAATTCTTATCCCAAAAACTGGGGTCTTTAGGTTTGTCAAACACTAGATTATTAAAGTTATTGACTGTTTTTTTTTCCTGTGAACCTAACCTATTTCACTGATCAACTAGTCTGTTTCTTAGCCAGTACCAAATGGTTTTGGAGAGATTGCTTTATAATATAATTTTAGATCTGGTACAGTTAGGCCACCTTTATTTGATTTTTTTTTTCCATTAGTTGCTGTTATGGACCAGAACTTGAAACCAGGTACTACGTCAGTGGAATTGATAGAGACAATGGTTATGTAGTTCAGTATGATTGATTTAATCTTACAACAAATAATGGTTTCCTAGTGATATAATGATTGCTTTATACTCAGTGTAGAGTATATAAGTTAGGAGCCTTAGCTAGGATTCATTCAGAGAAATTCAGAGGGCAGAGAAGACAGGTGGAAGCTCAAGCTCTCAGAACCGTGGAGAAAGGTAGGCCTCTATGAAAACTAGCTAAGCCCCAAGTGAAGGAGATAGGAGTTTGAAGGAGACAATAAAAGATTTGGACTTTATTGGCTACTCTTGTAGTGATTACTGAACTAAAACAAAAGCTGCTCCCAGAGCCCTCCAAGAAAACAAGATCAGCAAACATTACACGTTCCCTTGAAATTCTTGACTTTTTGCTCGTCCAGATGAATTTTGTTGTTATTTTTTCTAGGTCATTAAAATAGTTTCTTGGGAATATGATTGGCATAGCACTAAATAAATAGATTAGGTAGTATTGTCATCTTTAATATATTTTCTCAACCTATCCAAGAGCACTTAATAATTTTTTCAATTGTTTAGAACTGACTTTATTTGTGTGGAATGGGTTTTGTAGTTTTGCTCATATAGTTGCTGACTTTCCCTTGGCAGATATAGATTCCCAAATATTTTATTTTATCGACAGGTATTTTAAATGGAATTTTGTTAGGTTCTTACTAAGTGCTAAATTGGTACTTACCAATTCTCTAGCTCAGAATTCACACCTTTAGTTCAAATCTTTAAGGGTGTCTACACCTTTGAAAGAATACTTTAAAGGAGCTTGTTCATTGGTCAGTGAGGAGTTCCCACAAGCCCATTCTCTGGGAGGATATAAGGAGCCACCAAGGTTGCCTCCGGGGACATTGAGTTTGGACGGCAGTCTGAAAGGAGACAGTCTGAAGTGGGTTAGAGACAAGACTTCCCGGGAGAACTTCAGGGAAGCTGGAGGAGATTCAGAGCCAGGATTCGGAAGGAGAGGATTTGAGATTCTGCCTTCGCTCTGGCTGGAGGCTCCAGAAGCCTCCCAAGAAACCTGCTCACAGAGGAAAAGATTTACAGAAAAGAGATCCCCTCCCAGAGAAGGATTACAACTGAGAGAGGACAGAACTTTACAATTTGGTGCCCATAACGTGGGGCAAGGACTTATTCTGAGCCCTTCAGAGGAGCTAGTCCGGATTTTACAGAATTTCTCTTTGTATCTCTTGCTGTTGGATTTTGTTAATGATATATAAAAATGTTGAGGATTTATTTTGTATCCAGCAACTTTGCTAAAATTCTGAATTATTTCTAATAGCTTTTTAGTAGAATTTCTGGGGTTCTCTAAGTATACCATTATATCATCTGCAAAGAGTGAATTTGGTTTTCTCATCCTACTCTAATTCTTTTAATCTCTTTTTCATCTCTTGTTGGCAAAGCTAGCATTACTAATACAGTAGTGAATAGTAATGGTGATAGTGGGCATGTTTGATCCAATAAGCCAGTGTCTTCACAGTCATGTTGGCCCCAAGTCAGGTGTTGGGACCAGAGTATTAGGTGGAGCTGTGGAAGGATTTCCCCAAATCAGCTGCAACTCAGACACAAGGTAGGCAATTGGAAGTCCTGAGGTTGTGGGGCAGCACCCGGACAGCATGTGAGCTGTCTGATACAATGTTAATGGGCTCGGGGTGTCTCCTACAGGCCTGGAGAATAGAGAAAAGATCATTTTCCTGGAGTCACACAGAGTCTCCATCACCTGAATCTCTTTTGAGCACTCATGATAAACTGAGGCCTTGCAGTTCTTAGAGGCGTCGGTAAGGACATTTGTGCCTTGCACGGGCTCATCAATAATCGTCTTAAGAGGGGGCTGTACTGTAGTGTGGGACAGCAAGGCAAGTAGCAAGCATGGGGAAAGGGGGCTCAGTGTAGCCCATTGAGCACAATACGCCCATGGTCAGTATGTTTGCATCATGGCTCCTCTAGCTCCTGGCTCAAAGATTAGATGAGAAGCCCTTTTCACTGCCTGGAGGGCAAGTTCTCCCAGCATTTCAGTACAGTTCAGTAATACTTTCTGTGATCTTTTCACGTACACATATTCCAGAATTTGATGTAATACCACAAAAGGACTTTTTTTGGTCCACTAAAGAGACCTCTATAGGACACATGGAGTCCCATCTTGCTGTTTCAGATTTAGAAACAAGAGGAATGATCTTATAAATTGCATCCTTCATGGAGGCAGTCCATTGATGAGGGGAGTTTAAATCAGACTCGCCTTTCAGAATGTCATATAAAGGCTGCATTAAAGAAACTGGAATAGGGGCTTAAGCCCCTAACCATTGGATTTGCCCAACTAGGGCAAATAGGTTCAGAGGATTCACCTTGTCTAATTGTAATGTAGGTATCTGATTAGTCACTGTAGAAGTCCCAGGAGCCCCAGGTCAATGATGGGAGAGCTATGTTGGAACTTTTCTGGGGCTCCCACCAGTCCATGTTGAGCGGGATCGCTCCTGGTCTCTTTAAGCAGGGCAGAGAGATCTCTGTTCCCTGATACATCATTCATATAATGCAGTATCACGGCATGAAGCCGCGCCTTCCTAATTGGTTCTAGCCCTGGCGCTACCTACACCTGACACAAGGTGGGGCTGCAACACATCTCTTGGGGGAGAACTTTCCATGGGTAGCACAGAGCAGGCCCTGCATTGTTCATGGAGGGAATGGTAAGAGCAGATCTTTTCTTATCCTCTGGGCCAGAGGGATGGAGCAGAAACAGTCTTGTGTGCCTACTACTGTAACTGGCCGGCCCGGGCTCCCAGACTAGGAGATGGCTTGCCAGGATGTAGGGCTCCCATAGGTTCAGTAGTAGCATTAACGGCCCTAAGGTCCACTAGCATTCTGAATTCCCCAGATTTTTCTTTATGACAAATACAGGGCTGCGTCGCTTCCATTTGTCCAGCCTTTAGCTGCTGTTTCTCAGGTTTCTTCCTGAGTTGCGCAGCACCTTTCCTTACCTGGTCACCACTACCACCCTTCAGATGTCTCCAGATTACTTGGGCAGGATAGTCAGTCACCACACCCTCTTTATTAGCATCACGCCTCTCCCTCCTCCTCTCTCTTTCTCTGCCCCCTGCTTATATCCCCTTTCCCCGTTTTCGTTGCCCTGACAACAGTACCACCATTTGAGGGGAGTGCTTTCCCGTTATTGGTACATGCTCAATGCATGACTGCCCCGTGGTTCCTTGACCACCTATATATTTGGTGGATACCTTTAACAGAAACTTGTCTGGCTTACCCGAAACTCGGGAATGCACGCCAGCAAAGTACATGCCCAGGGCGCCTCTTGGACCTCTCGGTATGTACTGTTTCCAGGTAACCATCAAAGGCAAGGTTGGGGTTTTACAAAGGACAGAGAGACAATCTGTCATACCCTCATATGATTATGGTAACCAGAGCAGAGTTAAGGCGTAACTATTCTGGGGGCCCAACAGCTGTTGTACAATTTCATGTGAGTTTTGGGCTTTCCCCACTGAGATGGGTACCATGTTAATGGTGTGGGCGTGATCTGAAAGGTGGTGCCCAAACACCCAATGACCCCAATTCAAAATCCTGTGGAGGTGATACATAAGCGGAGGCTCCACAAGCTTTCAATATGTCCCTGTCTCATAGATTGTACCTGAGACCTGTGACCACGAGGGGCCGGAATACCCCCTTTGTTTGCAAACTGCCAGGGCAGGCCTTCTGCTGCAACCCCTGCCTGCTGTGCTCCTCCCAGCCCTTAAACCATCATGGCATCTGTACAAACCTGCCATGAAGGGGCCAGAAGAGCCGGGAGGTCACAGACCTATCAGCTCTGTTGTCGAGTCGCCTTTTAAATGGTTTTCCTTTAACATATATATTGGCCCAAGGCTTGCCTTGCTCTATGTGCTGCATCCAATTAATATCAGAGTCTGGCCCCTGTAAGAGAAGGAGCCCCGGTGCTATTAGTTCACCCTTATCTAAAAATGCTGGCGTGTCACGTGGATTAGTCACCACAGCATGACATTGTGGTGTACATTTTAACGGGCTACAGGATGTCAAGCCCAGCACAAGTGCTGCTCTGCTCTGCTCTTAGAGTTGGGCCTAGCCTGGTTACTGGTACTAAGGTTGTATGTCCGGGGTCAATTTGGAAACTCCCCCCACTGCAAGACATACTCCTGCCACACTCCTGACCGAGTCCTCCACTGATAAGCTTGTTGCGGGCCCTTGAGGAGCCCCTCACCTCATTTCCCGAATTATTTTTGCAGCACTCCTTTGCATAATGTCCTGGTTTATAGCAATCATGGCATATCCCTTTTAGGCGAGTTCCCCTCCCTGCCTGATGGCCCTGGGCCCTGAAGTGGCTGGTCTTCCCACATTGATGACATATCTTGGTTTCCCTAACCTTCATTCCCTCCGTGACTCCTTTAGAAATAGCAGCTTCTGAGTGAAATGAGCAGGACCAGGAGATCATTGTACACGTCAACAACAATACTGGATGATGAGCAATTCTGATGGACGTGGCCTCTCCAACAATGAGATGAACCAAATCAGTTCCAACAGAGCAGTAATGAACTGAAGCAGCTACACCAGCGAAAGAACTCGGGGAGATGACTATGAGCCACTACAGAGAATTCCCAATCCCTCTAATTTTGTCCGCCTGCATTTTAGATTTCCTTCACAGGCTAATTTTACGCTATTTCAAAGTCCGATTCATTTGTACAGCAAAATAACAGTGTGGCATGTATACATATGTTGTATTTAACTTATACTTTAACATATTTAACATGTATTGGTCAACCTGCCATCTGGGGGAGGGGGAGGGGGGAGGAGGGAAAAAGTTGGAACAAAAGGATTTGCAATTGTCAGTGCTGAAAAATTACGCATGCACATATCTTGTAAATAAAATGCTATAAAAAAATATAAAAAGAAAAAAGAAATAGCATCTGCGAGGGCATCCATTTGAAAGGCACTGGAGCCAACATTTGCACATCTTTTTGTCATCTCCTCAAAGCTCACGTCCCCATCTAAGGAGAGCATGGCTCTCTGGCAAGAGCATTAGCATTCTCCCTAGCTAATTTCTGGATAAGAGCAACTGCTTCCCCTTTTCCCCACTAACCTCTCAACAGTGCCTGTAGGGGAGCCACAACATCAGGGAAAGGCTCATCTGGGTCCTGTTTAATCTTTGTCCTTGAGGGCCTCTGCTGTCCAGAAGCCTGAATTTTGCTAAATGCTCATTGGGCACATTGGGACACAGCCACACACCCTGCTGCATCGTATGCATTTGCTCCTCACTTCTTTCATACCTTTGTTTGGGACAAAAAGACCTACCCAAATTGGCTACTCAGAGATCACTCATGGAAAGCAGAATTATTTATTAGAATCTCGAGACTATCATGGTCTGTGAGCCAAATTCCCAGCAGGAGAGAGCCACTCCCTTGAAAATGTTCACAGCTTTAATACATTTCAGACAAAGAACCTCCAAAATCCCACTGGTTGTGACTGGTCATATAAGTCTGTATTGCCCTATTTGGTCGGTGGAATGTAGTAGACAAGGTGATATACCACCTCTTCGGCCACATATATGTTTTTAACCCCTTCTTTGGATAATGGAATGCAGCCTAGGCCTTCATAGGACTGGGGCCTATAGGCCTGATCTACGTTAGCTAACAGTCTCTGATCAATATGTGCTTAATCTGTAAGTTCTTCACCTTTCCACATACCTTCTAGTTCCTTCTATTTTGTAGAAATCATCTTGAGGGGGGCAGCTCTGCATGTCCCCTACAAAGTTTTTTGCTAAGTCTGCAAAGTATGTCCCTCTCCCTCAGAAATAGCCAATTTACTTTTTAAAAAATTCAGTTTTAAAACATGTCTCTGAAAAAAGAACATGGACTTTTGATTTACCTCAAAAAATCAGATCAAGTTGCAGGAAAGTTGCGTTTCCTTAGTATCAAATGATGGATTTAGAGCTGGCAGGAGCCGAAGAAATCACCTTGTCCATTCCACTCATTTTAAGGATGAAAGATCTGAGACCCAATGAGGTTAGATGACTTGCTGAACATCCCATAGATACCAGGTGACAGAGCTAAGATTAAAACTCGGGTTCTCTGCCCTCAAAATCAGCACTGATTCCATTGTTCCATACCACCTACGAGTAAAAAATGAATTCAATTTTGTATATTGATTAGAACTCTTATGAATCAGAAGACTAAGAAACTAGGGTCATGTTTCTCCCTCTGAAACTCAGTGCAGCCCCTCCGGTGCCTAATACAGTGCCTGGAACAAAACAGGCACTTAATAAGTGCTTATAGATTGACTAGGGCAAGTCTGATTAGGTGGAGGATCATTCTAATTGGGGCGATTACGGCTAGGATTAGTATCACTGTCCAGTGTAAATTTTTTTTTTTAAACTCAGGATTTTCTGTCTCTAAATATCTTCTCAGATGAGAGAGAGAAAGAGGGATGGAGGAGGGGGATAGAGTTGTTCCTTGTCCTTCCTTCTCCAAGAGGACCATGACATCAGGGAGGGGATGTCATGACAAACAAGTGAATGGAATAGAAGTGAGGGAGGGCTGGGCAAAATCACCTGTCTCTTTTCCCCCTCCAGAGCTATCTGGGTCCAGTGGCCCAGAGAGAGATTAAGATGGCCTTGGAAGCAATGGAAATCTTGGTCTTTTTATGCTAAGATCTTCAACAGGTCTGTTTGATTGAGGCAGCACACATTTAGTGATTAAGGCTGGGGAGCAATTGAGCCAAGAATCTCCTCTTTCACCTAGTTCCTCCCAAATCTAAATCAATCAGTCAATCTTGGGGGGGGGACGACCCTCAGGGTTTCTGACCAAAGCAGAAATTACTGACATTTACATTTAGTCTGATTCTAATCCACACAATAACCCAGTGGGGCTTGGACTAGGACCTATGGGTGGCTGATGAGAATCAGCTTGGGTTTGCTTTAAGGCCTGGTCTTTGAGAAAGAAATCTAGACATTTGTGCAAAGTTCTTTGTGCCCCCTATTTCTAGCGCTTGAAATAAGCGTTCTTCTTAAATGGGCAATGAAATCCCCAAACAGTTGAGGGGGCTGAGGATCACCTAGTGATCCTAAATGATGGGTCAGTGAATAAAATACTAGTATCAGACCATTTTTCTGAATGTTTCTCAATCAGTAAAGATTTGTAGAATCCTAGGGAAGCTATTAGAGAGACCTTGTGCAGGAAGATTCCTATTTCTGAGCTCAAATGTGGCCCCAGTCACTTACTAGCTGTGTGGCCTTGGCCAAGTCACTTAATCCTGTTTACCTCAGCTTTATTAATTATAAAATGAGCTGCAGGAAGAAATGGCCAATCACTACAGTATCTTTGACAAGAAAACCCAGAGTAAGGTCACAAAGTGTCACAGAAAGCTATAAAAAATGACTCAAAACTAGAGAAGAAATGAGAGTTTGTAAGGGCCTGAACAAGATAGTAGCTCTATGAGCAGAGAGAAGAGGATTAAGTCAAGATATCTTCTAAAGTGTTTGTAGTGGTGGCAAAGTACTGGAAACTGCAGGGCTGCCCATTCATTGGGCATTGGCTGAACAAGTTGTTATATAGGGTGCTGAAGGGAGACCACTGTGCTATAAGAAATGATGAGCTCAGGATCTCAGAAAATAAAAAAAAAAAACAACCATGGCAATACTTGTGTGAAATAATAGAGTAAAATGAGCAGAAGCAAGAAAATATTGTAAACAGTAACAACAATATTGTTTTATGAATGACTGAATATATAAGTTATTTTGTCTATTATAAATACTCAAATTAACTATAAATGATTTATCTATATCCAGAGAAATAGTTAATAAAGGTATGTATAGAATAATTTTACACACATACACATATACATAGATGTGTATGTATGTGTGTGTATATATATATATATATATATATATATATATATATATATATATATATATACAGACAGACAAGTATTGGTATTTAATGGTACGCATCTCTAGGGTGGGTGAGGGGGGAAATGAAATTTCCCTTAGAATTTTATGATATATTTAAAATAAGAAGTTGTATATAACAGATTTATACTTTCACATACAGTCATCTTTGTTATTATAGTGTTACGTAGAAATCCTTGTTTTATTCCATAAATTTAAAATGCAATATCTTTTTAAAAGACATTCAATAGTTAGAAATGCTGGGATTTAGCAACTGCTTATATATGTGGGGTATGTAAAGATGAGATATCTAAATGAACACTTCAGTGTCACACATGGGTAATGAGTGTATATTGTTACTGATTAATCCTATATGATTGTGTGTATTACCAGGACAAAAATAAGAAAGTTCAGGAAAGGCCTGGATTTAGAGAGAAAGATAATGAAATGAGATTAGCAATGGTGAATGACATTCCCTCTCTCTCCTCTCCTTTCCTTTCCTCTCCTTTTCTATTCTCTGCTCTCCTTTTTACTCCCTCTTTCCAAAACCTGTCTGGGCCTCCCTTACAGTTTCTGTCTTTCTACATGTCTCTTTCTGAGTTTTTTACTACCTCTCTTTAACTTTTTCTTTTTTTTTTATTAATAGTTTTTATTTACAAGATATAATGCATGGGTAATTTTTCAGCACTGACAATTGCAAATCCTTTTGTTCCAACTTTTTCCCTCCTTCCCCCTACCCCTCCCCCAGATGGCAGGTTGAACAATACATGTTAAATATGTTAAAGTATAAGTTAAATACAACATATGTATACATGCCATACTATTATTTTGCTGTACAAAAAGAATCGGACTTTGAAATAGTGTACATTAGCCTGTGAAGGAAATCCAAAATGCAGGCGGACAAAATTAGAGGGACTGGGAATTCTATGTAGTAGCTCATAGTGGTCTCCCAGAGTTCTTTTGCTGGGTGCAGCTGGTTCAGTTCATTACTGCTCTATTGGAACTGATTTGGTTTCTTTAACTTTTTCTAAATGTTTCCTTCTGCTTCTTTTTCTTTCTCGCTTTTTCTTTGACTCTTTCTCCCTTTTTATTCTGTTTCTCTCTGTCTTGCTATTTATTTTTCTTTCTCACTCTATTTTTCATTCTCTAGCTTGTTCTCTGTCTCTCACTCTTTCCTCTTTCTCCATTTCTTTCTTTTTTTCAGTCTCTCATTCATGCTTTGGCTACTTTTTACTTATGATCTCTTTGTGCCTCTTTCACTCCTCTCTCTGTTTCTCTCTTTTTCTCACTGCTTTTTGCTTGCTCTCTCTCTTTTTGTGTCTATCTCTTTTACTCTTACTCTGTGACTCTGTTCCTCTCTTGTCTTGCTCTTACAGTTTCTTTCTGTCTTTTTCACTCTCTGTCTCTATGTGTTTCTTTTTTTTAAATTTTATTTTATAATTATAACATTTTTTTCTTTTTTTTTCCCTTTTTTAAAAATTTTTATTTTATTTTATAATTATAACTTTTTTTTTGACAGTACATATGCATGGGTAATTTTTTACAACATTATCCCTTGCACTTACTTCTATTCAGATTTTTTCCCTTCCTCCCCCAACCCCCTCCCCCAGATGGCAAGCAGTCTTATATATGTTAAATATATTACAGTATATTCTAGATACAATATATGTGTGTAGAACCGAATTTTTTGTTGCACATGAAGAATTGGATTCAGAAGGTAAAAATAACCGTTTACATTCATTTCCCAGTCCTTTTCTGGATGTAGCTGGTTCTGTCCATCATTAATCAATTGGAATTGGATTAGCTCTTCTCTATGTTGAAGATTTCCACTTCCATCAGCATACATCCTCGTACAGTATCATTGTTGAAGTGTATAATGATCTTCTGGTTCTGCTCGTTTCACTCAGCATCAGTTGATGTAAGTCTCTCCAAGCCTCTCTGTATTTCTCCTGTTGGTCATTTCTTACAGAACAATAATATTCCATAACATTCATATACCATAGTTTACCCAACCATTCTCCAATTGAAGGACATCCATTCATCTTCCAGCTTCTAGCCACTATGAAAAGGGCTGCCACAAACATTTTGGCACATACAGGTCCCTTTCCCTTCTTTAGTATTTCCTTGGGATATAAGCCCAGTAGTAGTATGGCTGGGTCAAAGGGTATGCACATTTTGATAACTTTTTGGGCATAATTCCAGATTGCTCTCCAGAATGGCTGGATTTTTTCACAACTCCACCAACAATGTATTAGTGTCCCAGTTTTCCCACAGCCCCTCCAACATTCATCCTTATTTGTTCCTGTCATCTTAGCCAATCTGACAGGTGTGTAATGATACCTCAGAGTTGTCTTAATTTGCATTTCTCTGATCAATAGTGATTTGGAACACTCTTTCATATGAGTGGAAATAGTTTTAATTTCATCATCTGAAAATTGTCTGTTCATATCCTTTGACCATTTATCAATTGGAGAATGGCTTGATTTCTTATAAATTAAAGTCAGTTCTCTGTATATTTTGGAGATGAGGCCTTTATCAGAACCTTTAACTGTAAAAATTTTTTCCCAATTTGTTACTTCCCTTCTAATCTTGTTTGCATTAGTTTTGTTTGTGCAGAAACTTTTTAATTTGGTGTAATCAAAATGTTCTATTTTGTGATCAATAATGGCCTCTAGTTCTCCCTTGGACACAAACTCCTTCCTCCTCCACAAGTCTGAGAGGTAAACCATGCCATGTTCCTCCAATTTATTTATGATTTCGTTCTTTATGCCTAAATCTTGGACCCATTTTGATCTAATCTTAGTACGTGGTGTTAAATGTGGGTCCATGCCTAGTTTCTGCCATACTAATTTCCAGTTTTCCCAGCAGTTTTTGTCAAATAATGGATTCTTATCCCAAAATTTGGGATCTTTGGGTTTGTCAAAGATTAGATTGCTATTTTAATTCACTATCTTGCCCTGTGAACCTAACCTATGCCACTGATCAACTAGTCTATTTCTTAGCCAATACCAAATGGTTTTGGTGACTTGCTTTATAATATAGCTTTAAATCAGGTACACTTAGACCACCTTCCTCTGACTTTTTTTTCATTAGTTCCCTTGAAATTATCGACCTTTTATTCTTCCATATGAATTTTGTTGTTATTTTTTCTAGGTCATTAAAATAGTTTCTTGGAAGTCTGATTGGTATAGCAGTAAATAAATAGATTAGTTTGGGGAGTATTGTCATCTTTATTATATTCGCTCGGTCTCTATGTGTTTCTGACGCTCTTTCTCTCTGGCTAAGTCTCTTTTGATATCTGTGACTGTGTCTTTTTTGCTCTGTCCCTTGAAATTTTCTTTCTCTTTCTCACTCTCTGATTTTTCTCATCTGTTGGTCTGATTGTCTGTCTGTTTCTCTCTTTTGCTTTTTGCTGCCTCTCTGTTTCTCTCTTTTTTACCCTCTTTTTCACTATCTGGCTCCTTGTGGTATTCTCTCTCTCACTTTATGTCTGTCTGTTAGTCTTTTTCTCAGACCCTTTCTATTCTTCTCATTCTCTTTCTCTGGCTCTCTCTTTCTTCTTATCTTTTTAACTTTTACTCTCTGATAGTCTCTGCCTGACTATCTCTCCCTCTTTCTAACCCTGTTCCTTTTTCTCTTATTCACTCTCTTTCTCTCCTTCTTTCTGGATCTTTTTCTCCCTCTGGTACTTTGTTTCTATCCTCTTCTCCTACTCTGGCTCACTCTCTCTATCTATCTCAGTCTCTTTTTTCTTTCACTCTCATTATTTCTTTCTCTCTCACACTCTCTGGTTTTCCCTCTCTTTTTGTTTCTGTCTATCTGTCTTTTTCTCTTGGACTCTTCTTTTTCTTCTCTCTCAGAGAGTCCCTCACATCAACAATAAGTTGTCTCTGACATAATTTCTGATGCTAAAAGTCAAATTTAAAAAGCAAACATATAAACAAATAACACCCCCCACAGGTTTCTCCCTTCTTGTTTAACATAGGTGTCTGTGGATTCTGCTAAATATCCAAAAGAGTCAGTGTCTCCCTTCAGTGGTAGTAATCTGTAAATTAAATTGCCAAACCCCACATTTAACTAATTCACACATAGAGAAGTCAATTAAAATTTCTCTCTCTCTCTTTCTATCTCACTCTCTTTCAACTGTTTCTCTTTGGCTTGTTGCCTCTTTCAGTGTTTCTGTTTTTTTTTGACCCTCTATTTCTTTTTCTCCTATTTTCTCTGTCTCACTATCTGGCTCTCTCTTTCTCCCTCTGGTACTTTATTTCTCTTTTTTTCTATCTCTGGCTTGCTCTCTCTCTGACTCGTTGTCTGTATCTCTTTTTGTCTCTGAGTGGCTCTTCTAAATCTCACTCTATGTCCCCTCTCTGTTTCTCTGTCTCTATCTCTTTTTCTATTTTTCATTCTTTGGCTCTGTCTCTTCATCTGTCCCACAGTCACATTTGTTATGGGCCAGAACTCCGAATCTGAAACAAAGGATGCTTACAATGTACTCAGTAGAATTGATAAAGACAATGGTTAGCATGGTGCTTAAAAATTCTCTAATTCAGTACATGTACTTAGTATTACTATAGTTCCACAAGATTCACACCTATGATAAGGGAGCATGTGAGCTTGGACAAACTCAGGGAGAGGCAGAACTGGAAGACAGAGACTGTGGTGATGGTCCTCCTGCCTCCCCCACAGAAACCAAGACACATTTAGGAGGACCTCAGGAAGCTGGCAGAGGCAGAGAACACAAAGAACTGGCAACAGGAGCTCAAGCTCAGGGAACTAAGGAGAGAGAGAGAGAGAGAGAGAGAGAGAGAGAGAGAGAGAGAGAGAGAGAGAGAGAGAGAGAGAGAGAGAGAGAGAGAGAGAGAGAGAGAGAGAGAGAGAGAGAGAGAGAGAGAGAGAGAGAGAGAGAGGTCTCTAAGAAAGCTAACTGGGCCCCAGGGAAGGAGATAAGACTTTGAAAGAGATAATAAAGGATTTGGACTTTAACACCTGGCTGCTTTAATGGTGTTTACTGAACTGAAATGAAGGCTGCTCCCAGAGACCCTAAGAAAACGGAAAAAGAAAATTACACACATTTACTCTCCCTCTCACTCTGATTTACTCTAGCTTTTTCTCTGCCTCTTTTTGTTTCATTCTCTTTCTCTCGTCTACTCTCTGACTTTCTCTTGGTTATGTTCTGTCTTTTGTTTTCTCTTTCTCTACCTTACATGTTATCTCATTCTCTCTGTTTGAATTTCTCTTTTTCTTTCTTACTTTCTGGCTCTCTCTTTCTCTGACTCTTTCTCTCCATCTGTGACTCACTCTGGCTTGCTATCTTTGACTCTGTCTCTCTGTTGCTCTCATTTCCCATGTATGTTTATGAACATTCACAGCTTGAATCATCACCAATTCTTTCTATTTTTAAAGTCTTTTTTTCAAGTATTGGCACAAGTCCAATTATCAAATAACTGAACAATTCACCTTTTAAAGATATCGTTTTAGTTCACTCACCTGTTGAACTGACTCATTTAATACTTATACTAAAGACCACATTATACATGCTGTGGAACTGTTTCTCTTTCCTTCTCTGGCTTCCCCTCTTGCCACTGATATCTGTCTCTCTCCCTCTAGCACATTCAGTCTCTCATCTCTCTGGCTTGCTCTGGCTCATTCTCTGACTCTCACTTGCTATCCTGGCACTTTCTCTCTCCTTCTCCCCCTCCATTTCTATCTTATATTCTATTTCTTTCTCTCTTTCTCACTCTCTGTATCTTTTTCTCTCTCCTTTTTTTTATTTTTAAATTTTTGTTTCTTTCTTGAAGTCTGTCTCTTTCCCCTTTACTCTGTTCCTCTCTTTTTCTCTTTATATCTGACTTTTTTCCTTTTCACTCTCTCCGTTTAGCTTTCTTTCTCTCTGGCATTTTAATTCCTTTTCTCTCATTCTGGCTCTTCTGGCTTGCCTTCCCTGGCTCTGTGTTTGCTTCTGTCTGTTTCTCTGTCTCTCTGACTTGTTCTTTTTTTTTTTTTTTTTCTCATTCCCTAATTCTCTGGCTTCCCACTACTCTGTGTTTCTGTCTCTGTCTGTCTCACTGTGGCTTGCTCTCTCTGGCATTCTCTCACTTTCTCTATCAATCTGTCTTTTTGGCTCTTCCTTTTTTAGACTCTCTCTTTTTCTTTATTTTTACCATGCATCTATTTTCAATCTAACCCTACATCATTGGTTATTCATCAACTGATTCACAGAAAATCATGGAAGCACTACTATGAGAACACTGTAATATAATGAGAAGGGAGATGGAAAGCTGGATATAAAAGTCTGAGAAATGGGTAGAGCATTCCTGAAACCTGCAAATTACTAGGTATAATGCTATGGGATTAAATAACTAGAATCCAAGAGAGATCATGAAGGAAAAATAAGAAAATTTGTTTTTCAATTCAAAGGCAGAAGAGATCACCTCCAAAAGTTTTGTAGAGATTTTATGGGAGTGCTGGCATTTGGCATGAATTTTTGATTTGCTTTTCTTGGCATGCCATTTGCATGTTGCATTTTGGACATGGGTTTCTTGGTGTGTCATATGGTTGACGTGTTTTTCCTGGGGTGTCATTGGTGTGTTGAATTTTTGACATGGTTTTCTTGGCTTATCATTGTCATAGCAAAACTCAATCTTAAAAAATAAGCAAAGAGTCTTCCTTCTGGTTGAAGATAAGTGACTGTGGATTGTGGTAAATATAAAAAAAAAAAAAATGCATGAATGTCTCTCTCCACTGTTGCTAAGAGCAGTTAAATTAAATTTCTAAAACCTACATTTAACTAATTCTCACATGGAGAAGTGAAAATTTCTCTCTATTTCTGTCCTGCTACCTCTCTACTTCTTTCTCACACTATTTTCACTCTTTGGCTCTTTCACTGATTCTCTCAATCTCTTTCTTTCTCAATTTTTGTTTCCCTCCCTTGCATCCATAATATTGGATGGATCCTCTGTGGTGAACTTAAGTGAGACATTGGCCATGGTCACACAGAATGCATGGACAGACATGCATCTATAATATAATTATTATAATATATAATACAATAATTATAGAACCTATATATTTTTGTGCTACAAGAAAAACAAAATAAAACAAAAAAATTCCTCTCCAATGAATATTTTATTGTAGCTAAAATATTTCTTTCCCTTACTTCCTTAGAGATTATACTTTGAAGTAGGATCTCATCTCTGATGACTTAGAGTAGTCACAAATTATGGACATTTGAATAAATGTCCTTTGACATTTATTTGAATAAATCCTAATACTTTTTTTTAATAGCTTTTTATTGACAAAACATATGCATGGGTAATTTTTCAACACTGACCCTGGAAAAAATTTCTGTTCCAGCTTTTCCCCTCCTTCCCTCCACCCCTTCCCCTACATGACAGGTAGTCCCATACATGTTAAATATGTTAAAGTATTTGTTAAATACAATATATGTATACATATTTATACAGTTTTCTTGCTACACACAAAAAAAAATTGGTAAATTCTAATACTTAATGACTTTTCAGAACAATTGGACAAATTCATAGATATATACATTGTATTACTGTTCCTCTAATGCTCCATCCAACACTATTTCCAGTTTTGGGGGTCATCACTGTCAAATTAATAGCTGAAATTGAGGCTGAAACCTCAGAGTTGAAATCTTTTATTCTTAAAAGCATCTTAATAAAACATATTTTTTGCCTGAATAAATATGGCAAGAAATCTATTTCCCTCGTTGCACAGAGCGGTTCATTTAGGAATGAACAAGCTTCCCAAATGCACAAAGATCTAGGTTTAGAATTTCCCATATCTTCTTGCCTTTCCAAATGTTGCCAATCATACCCTAAAGGCTTGGTGAAGCCATCTGAGTTATCTATCCCGAATGTGAAGCTGCTGATCCAGGAATAAATGCCATTGTGGGGTAGTGTTCAATTTTTTTTTCTATAAAAGTTTTAATTAGATATATGATCATGATGGAATATTATTTTGCTATAAGAAATGATGAATAGAATGGCTTTAGAAAAACCTGGGAAGACCCATATGAACTGCTGCAAAGTAAAGTGAACAGAACCAGAACAGTGTACATAGTAACAGCAATAATAAGGATGATTAATGTAAAAAATTTAACTATTCTGGTCAACACAATGATCTAAGACAATTCCAATGAATGGTAGGGTTTATTTTTAAACTGCTTTTTGGCTTCTCAGATCCAGAGGATCAAAGGATTTAGAACTAGAAGAAACCCTAATCTAACTTAAATTCACTGAGACCCAGTTAAGTTAAATTACTTTCTCAAGACCACAGCAGTACTAGAATTACAACCCATGTCTTCTGAGTCCAAATGTAGAGATCTTTCCATTATACCATGCTGCCTTGCAAGGAGGTGACTAGGTGGAAAAGAAGACTCCAATATGTCGAAGAAGCTGTCTGCTATCCCTAGTCATCTTTTATTTTTCCTTCCTCACTCTCCATATAGCATTTTTAGCTAAAGAAGGCTAAGGATGGAAGGCATCAGCACTAGCACATCTTGTCCCAGTGTTCTCTACCTAAGTCATTTTCCTCCTTATTTTAATGCTTTTAGCTTTCTTCATAGATCTGGCAAGAGCCAGTCCTATTTTTTATATTAAAAGCCTTTCCATACTGGTTACATTTATAAGGTTTTTCTCCTTTGAGGTTTTTCTGATGTCTAGTAAGAGATCTTTTATAACAAAAAGCCTTTCCACAATGATTACATTTATAAGGTTTCTCTCCAGCATGGAGTCTCTCATGTCCAGTAAGACCTCCCTTTTGCCTAAAAATTTTTCCACACTGGTTACACTCATAAGGTTTCTCTCCAGTGTGGATTCTCTGATGTTTAGTAAGAGTTCCACTTTCTGTAAAAGCCTTTCCACAATGGTTACATTTATAAGGTTTCTCCCCAGTATGGTTTCTGTGATGTACAGTAAGAGATGACTTACTTGTAAAACCTTTTCCACAGTGGTTACATTTATAAGGTTTTTCTCCAGTGTGGATTCTCTGATGTATAGTAAGAGTTTCTTTATGACTAAAAGTCTTTCCACATTGGTTACACTCATAAGGTTTCTCTCCAGTGTGGATTCTCTGATGTCTAGTAAGAACTTTCCTTTCTGTAAAAGCCTTCCCACATTGGTTACATTCATAAGGTTTCTCTCCAGTATGGTTTCTGTGATGTACAGTAAGAGATGACTTTTTTGTAAAACCTTTTCCACAATGGTTACATGTATAAGGTTTTTCTCCAGTGTGGATTTTCTGATGAAGAGGAAAAGTATTTTTATATTTGAAAGTCTTTCCATATTGGTTACATTCAAGAGGTATGTGGATTCTCTTATGTCCATTAAGAGCCCACCTTTTTGTGACAACTTTTCCACTTTGATTATGCTCATAAGGTTTCTCTCTACTGTGGATTTTCTCAAGTGTATCACAGATATCTTTCCAAGTGAAATTACCAGGATTATCACTGATTATGCTTTGCTTGTGAGTTTCTACTACAGAAAGACTTAGCTCTGGAGTACTTTCCTTCATTTCAAGTCTTATTTCTCTTTCTGAAAAAAAAAAAAAAAGACAACAATAAAACAAATACAGACACAACACTGTCACACATATATATTTAAGATCTGTTCGATCTAGCGGAAGAATAAAAACTCAGTTTTTTTTTCTATTTCCCCAGCTAGCCATTAAATGTTCATAATCAGTCACTCAAAAATCATATGAGTTCACAATCCCAAGGATGATTTAATTTCTAATGAGCTTCCTGCACAAATACATTAGATCATTACAGTAAACCTGTGACAATAGGGAAAGTGCTTTCATTCTCATTATGTGCACAACTGAGGCTAAGAGCTCAGAATGTTTAAGTTGAACCAAATTCTAGTAGCTGAGACTGGAATTCACACTTGGTACATGGCTATGCTCTGATTATAGCATTTGACAAATTTTCCCCTTTCCTTTCATTGTCTGTACTTTCTGGTGATCACTTTCAATTTTATTTATTTTTTTCTACAATATATGAGAATTCATTCAGAATACTAACACTCATTTTTTTTTTTTTTTTGTATTTTATCTGGTGTATAAGTGATTTTGTTCTGATCCATTACTTTTTTTTAGATAGCCATTACTTATTTCTTAAAAAAAAAAAAAAAAATCACATCCCTATGCATATTCTTTTAACAAACACAATTTAAAAAAAATTGTGAAATGATCTATGTCTAAAAATATGAAATCATGCAGAAATCTAAATTAATCATCCTATGGCATTAAAGAGTAGAGCATGCTGTTGCACCTCTTTATTTGAGACAGTGAATCAAGGGATTTGACCCTAAAGTTGTGCTTTTAAATGGTAAATTGTCCTCTAGGACTACAACTCTGTGTATATATGTACCTTAAAAACTATCTTTCTCTATGAGTTCAAAATATTAGGATTAGGAATACAGTGCTTTTGGGGATTATGCCATGATTTCATTCAACTCCTTCTAAGTGCCATATATAATTTTTTTCAGTTTCTCAACTTGACATCAAAGTCCAAAATTCAAGGAAGGTTGAACATTTCTGTACAAATGGCCACAGGCATGAAAAGTCCCTCAGTGTCTGTCTCTCATTGCACGAGAATAATTCTTTCCTTCTTGGGTTACCTAGTAGTCCCATCTCATCAAACCTGTAGTCACCAGATCAAAATATTATTTGGGTCTCCATTCTTGCAGCAGTGCTGGCAGGCTACTTGAAAACCATGGTCACTAGGATTACACAGTAGAGGCCATCATGAAATCATCATAGAAGAAGAAAACCTTTCTACAAAAAACAGAACTAGAAGTGTCATTCATTGAAATGCTGAGGTTGCTTTTTAATTTGAGCTTATCCTCTGGCTATGTTCCTCTTCTTCTATCTGGCAGTTTGTTAAAAGGAATTGGTGGGCAACATGGGTTGGTCCTTAAGTAGGATTTCAGTGATAACGTAGCCACTTTACCAGTGATAGAAAAAACAAAGTAATATCTGAAGAAGCGCTTGTCATGAGCCAATGAAAATATAACTCTTTTAAATAGTAATTTGCAAACGATTTTGACTGGCTAGAGTTTTTAGAAAATGAAATTCCATCTCTCACTGGGTGTTTGTCTTTCTCTTTTTCACCTCATACATGTGTGTGACCATTTTCATGTTATCTATTAGAGAATCAGAATAGAGCTGGCAGTACAGTGGAGATAATGTGGATAGGGCCTAGAATCAGGAAGACCTACATTTTAATCCCATCTCAGAACCCAAGATCCAGTGACCAGCTCAAGACACCATTGCCAAAGAATATCTGAAAAAGAATTCCATGGCTTGTCTTTCTCTCTAAAACGTACATTGACTTAAGGGTAACTCCGTGAAGTCTCCAGAAACTACAACTTTCATATCCCTGTTGGTACCCACTCACCTAGAGAGCAGCTCCTCAGGCCTTCTTGGTCCAGCATCCATTGTGATTTTCTTTGATTAAAGTAAGAGATCACATATTCTCTGGGGACTAGAAATCCTGGAGAGGGAAATGAGTTAGGGAAAAAGATGGAGAGAATTTTGTCATTTAGTTCTCCTGAGGGAAAGTGTGAAGACCAGAGCTGCCTCCATTTTAAGATTCATCCCTTTAGATTCACACATATCAGTCTATACTCATCTATTAGTGCTTGCTAAACAAGGAACTCCAAATAGGATGTGCCCCATTCAGTTGCTGTACAACTTGTTCTGAGAAAGAGCCAAATGCTCTTCCCCTAGCTCCTCTCCTTTTAGGCTCCATTCTGGCAGAAACTTTTAAGCTGGGTAGAAAGAATTATTGCACCTGAGAAGCCTTGAGACTGATCAGTAGGGACCTTAGGCTTGCCACTCCTTTTTCATAGAAGGACAGACTCATCCTATAGTTTCCTTTATGCATTATCTAGAAATTATGGGGACCTGGCAGTACAGTACAGATAGACATTGTGTACCTGAGTTTAAATTAAGCCTCGGACAATTACTAACAGTATACCCCTTGGGAAATCAATTAAAACTTTGTTTGCTTTAGTTTCCTCAGCTCTTAAGTGGGGATAACACTATCACCTAACTTGGAAGGTTAATATGACATTAAATTGACATATTCTGTTTTGCCTTTAATTTATAAACAAGCATTTCTATAACATAGTACAATGAAAAAGATGATTGAACATGAAACTACAAATCTACAAGGTACAAATTGCTATTCCTTTTAAATAGGCAAATATTAAGTAGATTTTTTTCCTTTTCCTTTGTCTTTCCCATGCTCGTGATGGCTACTGTTACACAGTAACATGCATACATATTTACACATATTTATATACACATATACATATACATATACACAAATACTTTTATGCACACATAGGCATACACACACATATATAGACAGAAACACACATATGCATTCATATACATATATGTATGTTTACACATATAAACATATACATGTGCATACATGTGTAAAATTCTGCTACACATATGTCTATCTATTAGTTCTTTAACTGGGTGGAAAAAGAATCTTTATTTCCTTCTTTATCTATAATTTGGATACTTAGAATAGTGAAAATAGCCCATTTGCTGGAAGTTGTTCTTATATAATATTGATGGGAATGTATTGTAAAGAAAGCTGATGGCACAATAGTTGGCAATAGTATTTGAAAAGAAATGCTTATTCCCTTCCATTCCTTTTTCACCATTTATGATGAAATTTGAGGGCAATGGGAAGGCAGGTCAAGGACACACTTCCTACACTGGGAACAACTAGGATTTTGGGATACAAATTGATGCTCATTACAAAGAAGAATATTCCAAATGCTAGAACCATCCCAAAGAGGAATGGATTGTAAGGAAAACCTGTTATGGGCACAACAAACAGGATTTTTACAAGGTACTAAGGCAGTGGAATTGATAGAGACAATAGTTATCTAATTTAGCATGGTTCAGTATGATTGATTTAATTCTACAAGGAGGAGATGTTATGGGCCAGAACTTGCAACAAGGTGCTAAGTGAAATTGAAGAGATAACGGTTAAATCTTGTCCAGCATTGATTTAATCCTACAAGGAATAATGGTTTCCTAGTGATGTGATGATTGGTATATGTTCAATATGGAACATATAAGGAGAAGCTCTCAGGGCCAGAAAGGACAAGCGTACTAGAAGGTCTTGGAGGCTGAGACAGATTCACTCCATCTTCCACCTTTGTGGTGGCTGGAGGCTGAAATACAAACCTTTGGATTCAGAGATATTCAGAGGGCAGAGAAGGAGACAGGAGCTCAAGGCCATGGAACCAAAGAGAGAGATAGGTCTCAAAAAAAGCTAACTGGGCCCCAGGAAAGGAGACAAGATATTGAAAGAGACAATAAAGGATTTGGACTTTAACACCTGGCTGTACTTGTGGTGATTACTGAACTGAAAGGAAGGCTGCTCCCAGAGACCCCAAGAAAACATTCCATTTTACAGAGAATATTACAAAAACCTGCTTGAGCAGTTTTCAGAGCTTTGGAAATAAATTGGTGTCCAAGTAGAGGTTGGACAAGATAACCTCTGAGATTACTTCCAAGTCTGAGATCCTTCTACCCTGATTTGATCTTTGACTTGAAGCTGCCTAAAATTGGTAAGAAAAAGCTGTAGGAACAATGAGAGACACCCTCTGTTTCCTATCAAATAGTGCAAAACAATACAAGAAGATCCTGTCTCTTGGACACAGGAGACCAGCACTTTCCCCATTCTGATACCTCCCACCCTCCCCAACCCTGACCCAAACATATTCCCTTTGATTACAGATTCAGAGTTACCCAGGGAAATGTCCTTACCCAGGGAGAGCAGGTTCCAGGCATTTTCCAACATGACCTCCTTGTATAAGTCCTTCTGAGGATCGTACAAGAGGTCCCACTCCTCCTGGGTAAAGTCCACAGCCACATCCTTGAATGTCACCAGCTCCTAAACCAATAAAAATCATGAGATGTAGAGCTGAAAGTCCCTTCAGAATTCAAATTCCAACCCTCTTCAATTTCCAGAAGCAAACTGAAGCACAGAGAAGGATTTGCTCAAAGGTCATACCATTTTTGAGTGTCAGAGTCAGCTTCTGCAACCATGGTCAGTAAGAGTCTTTTTGAATTTTGAGAAAAGCATTTTATAGGATCAGTTGGGAAAACTTGAGAAATGTTTCATTGGGGAATGCATCTCCTTGTGGAATCAGGAAGAAAGTTTGTGTTTTATCAGGGAGATAGATGGCTCTGGGGAGAACTAGAGGGTGATGGGAAATTTCTTCCTCAGCAGAACTGATTCCAGTGATATATTCTAAAGAAAATTCTGCAAAGAGTTTGTGAGAAGCTGGTAAGTACAGCATACTCTATATTCTGAGAGAGAGAGAGAGAGAGAGAGAGAGAGAGAGAGAGAGAGAGAGAGAGAGAGAGAGAGAAAGTTTTATGTGACTATTTAAAAGAGGACAGAATTAAAGAAAAGATTTATTTTGTTTTCTGAGAAGCTGGAATAAAGTCTTATCTGATGAAAAAATGAGGACTCTGAAGACAAATTCATCAGGATTTGGATTACACTAAGTGGTAGGAGACAATTTCCAGTGAAGTCAAGTAGAATTACCTGTTTTCATATTGAAACCTGAGGTCACTTGGGTATGATGTTGTCATGGACAAATCAGCTCACATTTGTAATTATTTGAAATTGCTTTCATTTGTTTAAAGCATTTATTCCTTATTTATAATATTTCATTAGGGAAAAGCAAGAGTAAGTAGAAAAGGGGCTTCCTTCATTCATTAAAAACCTATTCATGTGAACAATATTGCCAGATTCTTTATGAGTAATAAATATTTTAAAGAGATGTCTAGACATCTATCGTGGGAGAACAAGAATCATGAAACTGAGTTAAAAAGCCCATAGACTGACTAGATATTGGAAAGGATGGATCCTTATGCTTGGCAGGAGTTGGCTGACAATCTGTCAATGATTTCAAAGTCTTCTGGCCTTAGAATAGTCCTAGACACATTATTGACTGGCATATAGATAACCTGTTGGTCAGTAATAACCAAGGTCCTGAGACAATAATGAATAGACCAGTCCTCAGATCTATTTGACACTGTAACCTCTGACCTTTTGGGGTCCCCTTCTGAACCTCAACACCATGAAGTTGGGGCATTCTCTTAGCTGCCAAGCTAAATCCTGAAAGGGCCTTAGCACCCTAAAAGAGTTACTTAGCTATAGAGAGAAGTGTGGATGAGAAGCACAGTGGAGTTAGGGGAGATACCATATGGCATGGGGGAAGGGGAAAGACACTACAAGGCAGAGTACCATGAGGGCTGACCCAAAGGAAGGTAGCAGCCATGGTGTGCAGTTTCAGGAGACCCAAAAAAATTGAGGTCACAGACCAGTGTCATGAGGGGACTAATAAGAATTTGCAGGCTTGAACCCACATCCAATTAAAGAACAAATTTTATTATCATTATGAAGCAAATCTAATTAGTTTACTAAAATCCTGTATGTTTGTAAGCTGCCAGTCAAAGCCATATTAGGGCATATTCCTTTAATGGAAGAACAGTAAGCTTCCCCAAAATCCCATACTTTCTGTTTCTCTCTAGATGAGTCTCTACATTCCTTGTTCCCTCAGAATCCCAAAACTCTTCTCTGGGGACTCTGGATTCTGAAAAGGGGTGTGGTTAATTTCCACTTGGCTTTGGGAAATCTAGGGAAATCCATTTTACACTTTAAATTTTTCCCCCTTCCCAATATAGCAGTTCATATAGGGAGGACTGCAAAATTTAGGAGGCTGATAGGAACCATTGCTATTTTGTTCCTAGGGCTCAGGGTTTCCATCTCAGGTCTCAAGTTGTTTATTACCATTTCAAAGATTTTGGGCAGTCTAGGAGAATGGAGTTTTTGATGTGGAAGAAGAGTTTTCCTCCAAAAATGTGACCTAAATTATTATGATTTAAATTTAAGTTGTATATGATTGAATTGTTTTCACTTGATGCAGTTGGATTTTTAGAAAGATGTGTGCATTCATAGTGAAATATTACTCCTGGAAGTTTAAATCTGTATTTGATTTGATTTTAGGAAAAAACATGGTTATTAAAACTAAGTTCTCTGGTAACATACCTAAAGAAGTCTATGCTTGTACCTCCTAATTATTGTATATTGGGTAATTTGTGAAAATTATGAACTATGCTTTAAAATTTTGTCAGCTTTGCTGGGCATGTGTGTAAGGTTTATGAAATTTGGTTCAAAGTTATTTAGAGATTACTTGTGAATCTTAAACGTATTTTTTTTAAAAGGTGGTTTTAAAAACAAGGGACAAAACCATTGATTTGTAAAAACAGTTACTAGTTTGAATGGAACATTCCGTTAGAATCTCACAAGTTAAATTATTAATTTCTACAATAACTTTTTTTTCAATTGGTGTGCACGTTAAAATTGGAAACTTAGCTGCAAGTCCCATGAGCTTCCTGCCCATTTTATGATAGGTTATGTTCTATCTGACTGTCACTTAGGAAAATTGTGAGGTTGCTAATTAAGTTATTTGGGGCTATTGCTGTAATATTAAAGCCTAAAATTGGTAAGTACTATTGATGTGGGTTATAAAGTTGGGCACAGAAAAGCACAGGACGTTGGGCACAGACAGCAGAGGAGGATGTTGGACGGGCACCCAATGTCGAAGTTCAAGGACTCAAATGATGCCGGTGACGTAGACACTAGATGATGATAGACACCAAAAGTTGGGTTTCAGCCATGTGAAGAATTCACTGTGGTCATAGTCTTTGGCAAAAGGTAGATTTCTTTAGGGATAAGGTTGCAGACAAAATGGAGGGATATAGTATGAAACAGAGAGGTGAATATAAAAAGTGGTTTTCATAATTAATAATGGAAAGGGCAAGTTCCTGAGTGGAACTTAACATTTACCAGAAGAAAAAAGTGGTAAAGAGTGGTAAATCCACTCACTGGAGCTCACCCTCCAACCTTCTCTGCCTCCCTTGATAGTTAAATGAACTTCCTTTAACCTTACTTGCTTCTGTTATTTAAAGAAATAGCTTATGGTTACATGATGTTAATAAGTGAATATTTGCTTTTCTTTTTCAAGTATCTGGTTGTTTTAAGGCAAAGTCACTTGGGATGCTGTATCAAAGGTTCTATTGCTGAGCAATACAAGGGACTTCCAAGAAAAGTTTGTTAGATTTCTGGCTAACTGCAAATTCGCTGAAAATTGTAAATTATCTAGTATTTATGAAGTGCCTCAGGGACTCATTGTTAATGAGTATGATAGCAAATGTAATCTATAGCTTTCTTGAAGTTCCTAGGGCAGGATTTCAGCCTGACAATCCTGCAAATGATTTTGGCTGTGCTGTTAAGGCACATGGGATAGAGAGTTTATTATGCAAAAACTCTGGTTAGTGAAACTTGCTATTGAGAAGAAATCTCTTGGGATTATCATTGATACTGTTTTGACTTTTGACTTTGGCAACGATTATCTGAATGAAGTTAGTAACTGCCATCTGAGAGAAATACCGTGAAGTTACTCAAACGGGTTCTCCAGCAGGCTAAAGGTGGGATTGTTAGTTGTCATAGTCAGGCCCCTGCTTTCTCCTGTTATAGCAAATCTCTATGATCAGAGTAAATGGCCATAAGCACCATTCAAGTAGGTGATATCTTGCTGTTTTTGATCTGAAAATTTGTAGTCATTATATCTTATTATAAGGTAAATAAATATTTGGTCTAGTCATCTATCTGTTAGATGTATGTGAAATAAGATCCTCAAAGGTTTCGAATAATTGACTCAACTTTTTATGGGATCTAACTTATTCTACTGGATAAAAATAAAACTGAAATATCTTTAGTATGGTTTATTCAAGTTTTCTTAGAGGGATGTAACTTATAAAATATTTTGTTACATCAATGGAAAGTCAATTTTATTTAAGTTTGTTACTAATGTAGGAATAACATTTGTTTGTATAATGTGTCCTGTGGCAAACAAGTTTTCTTTTGAATAATTTTTATATGAAAAGCTGATGATCAATCTTACTGGTCTATCCCAGACCATCCTACACAGATCCTGCAAAAACAATAATGTCGATAATAGGTAAAGATCGAATAATGTCAGTAATAGGAAGATTTGGAAGCAAGTTAAGGATTTAAGGCAAGTGATAGACACCAGTACCTGGGTAGAATTGGTAAAATGCTTTTTACAGAGTCTGAACAAAAAACACTTTCTAAGTTTGTGCTGCCGGCTGCCCCTTGCCCACACACTACTATTCTCTTTGGGTATGGAAAAACAGAAGAGACTAAGACAAAACTTCCATATCACCAGCGTGTCAGAACGCCATTAGAAAGCAGCTGAGACATAAGACTGCAAGTGATCTTTACTCCCCTCCTATCTTTTTTTCTTCTTTTGTTGAGGCAGCTGGGGTTAATGACATAGCTAGCAAGTATTAAGTGTCTGAGGCCAGATTTGAACTCAGGTCCTCCTGACTTCAGGGCTGCTGCTCTGTCCACTGTACCAACTAGCTGCCTCCTTCTTCCCCTCACATTCCCCCATTCCATGTACATCACACCTAATTCCTCTTTTGGTAAAGGAAGGATCCATACACAAAGCGTTGCCAACTTCCCACTCCATCTTCTATATCTGTGGAAGTGGTTGTGAGTGCTGATGGTGCTCGGATCATGGAGGGCCTGCACTCACCTGACGAAGAGGTCTGAGGCTTCCAGGACACATTCCCTCTGGCTCCAGGCTGCCTAAGGAGGTAGCAAAGTGTCCAAAGTGACTCCATTTTGTCAAGTTCCTGCATCTGGTCCCTGACCTTTACCTCAGAGACCACTGCCCCCAGCCTTTATGGGGGCCACAAATGAAGCAGCAGCTAAAGCTCTTACTAAGCATGGTCACAGCTGACTGAGGGAGACTTTAATTCTAAGCCTCTTTGAAAACCAGAGAAAGTCCTAGAGCTCCTGGCAGAGTCCCTCCTCTGTCTTCCCTCTGCATTGAGAGGCCCATCTTACCTACTTCATCACCTTAGTCCCGGCTGCTTGTCTTGGTGTGCACAGTCTGGGTAACCGCTGTTTGGGAACCTCATAATAGACCTTTTAAATTTTTCTCAAATTTTGGCCCAGTGCTTGCTTGGGCCAGGCTTTGGTCCCCTGGAGACTAAACTGGAGAGGGAGAGCTATCCCAGAAAGGGAAAGGGATTTCCATAGGCAGGAAACGAGTCTACAGAGACTTACAGGGGGTGATGCTGGTCCTGGCCTCAGGGGAAAGGCAGGAAGCAGGGAGATTAGGAGTGAAAATGGAGATGGTCTGAACAGGAAAACCTATCCCCTCCCCCTCTTCCTCCTCCTCTTTTCTCTCCATTCCCTGTCCTCTCAAGTGGGCTTGGGATACCAGGTCGGAGGAGACTAGTCCATGCCTCTGGAGTCAGAGCTCGCCCTCCAGTAGGTTCTCTGTCCTCCCCAACTAACACACACATAATTCTAGATAATAGAGTCCCTCCTGGATGTGGGAGGAAGGGATGCCCGGAAAATGGGGGAGGGCTGTAGAACGGAGCCACCAAGGAATGGGACAGGAAGACAAACTCCAAGCTGGGATTCGGCCCCTGGAGGCTCGGGAAGAAGGGGGGCCAGGGAAGCCAGGGGAGCACCTGGAGGTGAGACGATGAGCATGTCAAGGCAGGGAGGTCGGAGATTCAGAGTGCTGCAGGGGACAGCGGATCCGGGGAAAGCAGGGAGACTACTTCCAAGCTCTACCTGGGAGGTGGGAGGGCAGCCGGGACCCTGCTCTGGAGCCTGGGCCGGGCCCTACGGGGAAAGTAGAGATGAGGAGCCGCATGACTGGGACCTGCGAGGGAACCGGCCCAGGAGCCCGGGCTCCGTGACGGGGGAGCAGGAAAGAGCTTCGGTGGCCGGGTCCAGGGAGGGCCCGAGGGAGGAAGACGGGGCTCTCGGATCCTTGGAGAGGATTGGGTCTGAAGGAGGACGGCTTACCTCTGTGACAGAGGCGGGCGCGGGGAGACTGGGCCCCCAGATCCGATCCGAAGACTGAAAGTGGCACTGCCGGCTGCAGATTCTGAAGTCTGGGGGCCAATCCGGGCGGGGGAGCCGGGAAGCTGAGCGGCGGGCGGGAGTCGGGAAAGGTTTAGGGGTGGGGGCTCATCCAGAGGAAGCTCCGGAGAGGGTCTCCCGCTGGACTCGGAGGACACTCCCCGGGAGCTCAGAAGAGGAGAGCGAGACCCAGGGCAAAAACAGCGGGCAGAAGCCGAGAAGGGTGCGGGACGTGGGCTCAGCCCTACCTGGGAGCTGCAAGCACAGGCTTCCAGAGGACCAAGTGATCGTAGCTCCCGGGAGGAAGCGGAGAGCTGAATTACGGGGAAGAGGGACGGGTCTCGGCTCAGGGACGGGTCTCGGCTCAGGGACTTCCTGCTTCCTGCAGCACAGGCTGGGAGGGATTTCCTAGCCCACGAGCTCCTCCCAGCCTCCCCGGCCCCAGCGTGGTGGAGCTCTTTTCATTCATCACAACGGGGGCGGGAGGATTCTCTGGGCCTCGCCGGGCTGGATCCCGGTTCCGCCCCGCCTCCTGTCTCCCCACGTCCCACAAAACTCTTCCTCGGCCTCCAAACTCCACCCAGGCTCACTCTCCACCTGGGCTCTAACGCCTCCCCTCGGGGCGTCTCCGAGAGCTGCTCCTTCCCAGGGCCTCCCGCAGCTCTTTCCCTCCCAGACTCATCCCCTCTGGAGCAGACTGAGCCAGAGCAAAAGACGCTCACTCTGAGCTTTGGGAAGCGAAGGGTCCTGGGAAATCGGGGATGCTCGACACCCTCCGTAACTGGAACTCCAGATCGGATGGCCCTGGTTCTCGCGTGTCTGTGTGACCTTTGACCCTCTCTAAGCATGCCAGATTTTAAGGCAAAACACCTTTAAAATGTAGTAGCATTAAAGCAATTGTGAGGAGGAAGTGTAAGAAGGAAAGGACATCTCCCAGAATTACTCTCTCCTCCTCTGCATCTAATCAGTCTGCAGTGTCAAATGGAGAGGTGCCCACTTGATTAGTCCATGTAAGATAATTCAGAAATGCACTAAATGGAATTGATGTCAATTGACAACTTTCATATTTTAAATCAATAACATTGTCTATGCTGTTATTTCTCTTCTGTTTTTCTGCGTGTGGAATGTTTGGGAAACCATTGTATAAGAAATGATTTCAGAATAATGATGCAATTGTAGCCTTAGAAATTTCTTTTTTTCATTTTCATTTCATTTCATTTAAATGGTTTTAAATGCCAGAGGACTTTCTATCTTATGGCAGAAGCAATAAAGAGTTATATTATGCTGCATGCCATAAATTTTTGGTAAGTTGCCTCGTTGTAAATTTTAAATGAAATCATTTTTTCTGATTTGCTCTTTGACCTAATCAGTTTCTAATTATTTTAAGGCCATCATTCCTTCTCCCTCAACTTAATAGTATTTTTTTTAATTACATGTAAAGATAGGTTTCAACTTTCATCTTTTTAAGATTTTTTTCTTCTTCTCTCCTTACATCCCCTCAACAGGATGACAAGTAATTTGATATAGGTTATACATGTAGAATCATCTTATACTTTTTCTCACATTAGTGAGAAAACACCAAAACTGAAAAAGACAAAGTGATAGTAGTCCTCTTCAATCTACACTCAGATTCCATGGTTCTATCTCGGGATGTGGATAGTATTTTCCATCTTGAAACTTTTGGAATTGTCTTGGATAATTGTGTTGTTGAGAATACTTAAGTCTATCATAATTAATCATGTACAATGTTGCTGTTACTGTGCACAATGTTCTCTTGGTTCTGCTCACTTCACTTTGCATTAGTTACTATATATAGTATATTATACATAATATATACTGTATAGAGAGTATATATATACTATGTAGCATTATATATATATATATATATACATATATATATATATATATATATATATATATATATAAATAAATCTTTTCAGGATTTGTTCTAAAATTCACTTACTCATCATTTCCTATAGAACAAGAATACTACCCCTGACTCAGCTCAGAGTGATGAATAATTAGTGAGGAGATAAATATGTAACTATTAGGATGATTGTGAAACTTGACCTTGTGTAAGTAGGACAGACAAATGCAAAATATGTTTAAAATTTCATGAGAATAATACAGTTAAAAATGTCATATAAACAGTATAATTGGAGCTAAAATCTGCTACACTAGTCACTGAATGCAATCCATCCAGGGTGTCCAATTGATTGATGTACAACACTTTTTTAATGTAACACAATTTGGAAATATATTCAACTGAGTTGATGTCATTTGTCAATCACTTCTAATTTTTCTTGGATTGGGATTTTAGGGAAACCCTTTCGTATGAAATGTTGCTATTAAACAATTATTCCTAGAGGATGATGCAAAAATATCCTTATTCCTTTTTGGATCTAGATGCTAAATGATGAATTAAGCTACTCAAGAGTGGCATAAGCCACTACACTAATTGATCATGTTTTATTTTTTAAAAAGTGTTACATTAAAGTTTGACAAAAGTACAAAAGACCTTGGTAATTCTCCCTATGTGGAAAGACCTGGGATTTAACAGTTGCCTTGGGCCTTCTCATTGGAAAAGGTCACAAAAATCTTATTAATCTTGGAGAAGAGGTCATTAAAAGAATGTTGTCCCATTTTGAGACCTCTTGGGATCCTTGGTGCTGGGGTTTAGATGTGTGTTTTTAATGTGTGATTTTTATTGGATAGATTGACCATTGATGCTAAAAATTATAAAATCGAATCTGGAAAAGTTTGTATGAAAGTTCTACCTTTGAGCCACTTTTAGTCTCAGCAGGCCCTAGCCTTGATTCAAAGTGGGCAGAGTTGATCACCTGGCACTTGACAGGATGACATAACAAATCACATGAAACTGTTGTGATGACCTGAAGACAATAAAGTTTAATTGGATGACATATCGTTTTTTAAAAAAAATTATTATAGCTTTTTATTTACCAGATATATGCATGGGCAGTTTTACAGCATTGACAATTGCCAAACCTTTTGTTACAATTTTTCCCCTCCTTCCCCCGCCCCCAGATGAGAGATTGACCAATACATGTTAAATATATTAAAGTATAAATTAAATACAACGTATGTATACATGTCCAAAAAAAGTCGGACTCTGAAATAGTGTACAATTAACCTGTGAAGGAAATAAAAAATGCAGGCAGTCAAAAATAGAGGGATTGGGAATTCTACATAGTGGTTCACAGTCATCTTCCAGAGTTTTTTTGCTGGGTGTAGCTGGTTCAGTTCATTACTGCTTTACTGGAACTGATTTGGTTCATCTCACTGTTGAAGAGGGCCATGTCCATCAAAACTGATCATCATATTGTTGTTGAAGTATATAGTGATTGCCTGGTTCTTCTCATTTCACTCAGCATCAGTTCATGTAAGTCTCTCCAGGCCTTTCTGAAATCATCCTGCTGGTCATTTCTTGCAGAACAATAATATTCTGTAACCTTCATATACCATAATTTACTCAGCCATTCTCCATTGATGGACATCCACTCAGTTTCCAGTTTCTGGCCACCACAAAGAGGGCTGCTACAAGCATTCTTGCACATACTTTAAGATTTCTTTGGGATATAAGCCCAGTAGTAATGCTGCTGAGTCAAAGGGTATACACAGTTTGATAACTTTTTGAGTATAGTTTGGACGACATATCTTTACCAACCCTCCAAAGAGTTGGACATGAGTGAATGACTCAATAATAGAAATAACAAATGTTCTGTAAACTCACAGCCTCCTTCAAGGTGAGACTAAGCACTGCTGGGGGGCACCACAGTGCCCAGAGCCCTTGGTTTGGAATCAGGAATACTCAACGTCAGAGGTTTAAATCCTGCTTCAGACATTTATCAGGTGTGTCAGCCTGGCCAAATCCCTCTGGCCTGTTTGCTTATTTCCTCATCTATAAAATGAGAAGGAACCCGCAAACCATTCTAGCATCTTTGTCACCACAGAAATGACTGAACCACAATTCACATGAAATTGCTGTGATGGCCTGAGGATCATCGGGTTTAATTGGAAGACAATGGCATTCATGAAGTCCAATGTGTTCATGGACTACAATTTGTTATATATTCAAGAGCATCTATTTTATTTCTCTTTTGCATCTCTCCTTAGAGTTTATGCATTGCACTGGGGACTCTGTGTCCTATTTGATCACCTTTTAGTAAATCCTAATAGCAACTGGCTTTTCAGAACATTTGGACCAATTGATAGCTGCATACATTATGGATTACTGTGCCTCTGATTCTCTAGCCCCCTAATAATATTCAACTTTTGGGGTCATCACTGTCAATCTAAGGAATGTATGCTGTAGCCTCAAAGTTGAAAAAAATCCATTATCGAAAGCATCTTAATAAAACATTTTCTGCCTGAATAAATATTGCAAGAAACCTATTTCTCTAGTTGCACAGAAAGAGCTGTTTATTTAGGAATGATGTGCAAGTTTCCTAATTCAACAAAGAACAGCTAGGTTTAGAATTTCCCATATCTTGCTGCCTCTTCCAACTGCTAATCACATCCAGAAGGCTAAGTGAATTCATCTGAACTATGAGCCCAAATCTGAAGCTGAGGACCCAGCCAGAAGTGGCTTGGAGGGTTTATCTTTAGGTTCCTCTTTGGCTTCTCAGATCCACAGAATCAAAGATTTAGAACTGGAGGAGACCTTAACCATCACCTAAATGCAATGAAACCAGTTAATTGAAATTACTTGCCTGTAGCGTGCTGTTGTCTCCAGACGCTGCTGATCGCTCTCTGGGAAGAGATCTGCTGTGTCAACTCAAATCTCTCGGACAGATTCTTCTTCCTGTAGAGAACCGTTGTCTCCAGACAGTTGCCGTTAACTGTCGTCCAGAGAAGTGACTTCCCTTCCTGCAGAGAGCCATGTCAAACCTGATGTAGTGCAGAGACTTCTCTTATCTCTGGAGTGCTGTCCTCTTTTATCCTCCCAGAGAATGGGCGTGGGATAATGCAAGGGCTTCTGGGAAGAACCACTTCAACCAATGAGCTTGCTCCTCCCAAGCACGCAAGCTCTTAGGAATTCACAAGTCAAACTACCAGGAAAGGCCGGAACTAGAGAATTAGCACTTAGTAAGAACCTAATATCTCATTATCTCATTAGCACTTTGCCCAAGACTAGAGAGGTACAGAACCAGGATTTCTACTCATGTCCTCTGACTCAAAATCTAGTGATCTTTCCATTCCACCATACCGTCTTTCATGTAAATATCTAGGTGAAAAAGAAGGATCCCACATGCCTAAGAAGCTATCTGCTGTCTCTAGTCATCTTTTCTTTCCCCTCCTTCCCACTCTCATTAAGGTTATGACTACAGAAGGCTAAGTATAGAGGGCAGCAACAACAGGACTCTTCTCCCAGTGTTCTCTGCCTAATTCATTTTCCTCCTTATTTTAATGATTTTAATTTTTTTTATTAAAGCCTTTTATTTTTCAAAACATAATCTTGGACAATTCTTCAACATTAGCCCTTGCAAAACCTTGTGTTCCAACTTTCCCCTTCCAGTCCCTCCCCTAGATAGCAGGTAGACCAATACATGTTAAATATGTTAATGTATATATCCAAGTTATTTTGCTGCACAAGAAAAATCAGACTTAGAAATAAGGTAAAAATAACTTGAGAAGGAAATAAAAATGCAAGTGGACAAAAACAGAGGGAATGGAAATGCTATGTTGTGGTTCACACTCATTTCCTATAGTTCTTTCGCTGGGTATAGCTGGTTCTCTTCATTATTGAATAAATGGAACTGATTTGGTTCATATCATTGTTGAAGAGAGTCACGTCCATCAGAATTGATCCTCATATAGTATTGTTGTTGAAGTATATAATGATCTCCTAGTCCTGCTCATTTCACTTGGCATCCTGCTGGTTATTTCTTACAGAACAATAATATTCCATAACATTCATATACCACAATTTATTCAGCCATTATCCAATTGATGGGCATCCATTCAATTTCCAGTTTCTGGCCACTACAAAAAGGGCTTCTGGCAGAAACTTTTAGCCTGGGTAAAAAGAGTTATTGGGCCTGAGAAGCCTTGAGCCTGATCAATAGGTACCTTAGGCTTAGCACCCCTTCTTCATAGTTTCCATTATCTAGAAATAAAAGGGAGCTGATAGTGCAGTAGAGATAGAGATGGGTATAGTCAGGTGTACCTGAGTTTAAATTAAGCTTCTGACTTATATCTATATACCCCTTGGTAAGTCAAATAAAACTCTGTTTGCTTTAGTTTCCTCAGCTCTTAAATAGGGATAACAGTCTCACCTAACTTGGAAGGTTAATATGACATTGATTTGACAAATTCTGCTTTATCTTTAATTTACAAACATAGTACAATAAGAAAGATGATTGAACATGAACATTACAAATCTACAGTGTACAACATGCTATTTCTTTCAAATAGACAACCAAATTATCAAGTAGATTTTTTCCTGTCCCCATGCTAGAAAAGGCTACTGTTACATAGAAACATGCATACATATTTACTCTTTTACATACATATATACACACATATACATATGTATATATTTGCGTATATACCTAAAAAGAGATACATGTGTAAACTTCTGCTATACATAATTCTATTTATTAGTTCTTTATCGATGCAAATAGCATCTTTTTTATTTCCTCATTTATCTGTATTTTGGGGACTTAAAATAGTCAAGATAGCTCATTTGCTGAAAGCTGTTCTTATATAATTTGGGAATATACTGTTAAGAAAGCATTTGGCATAATACCTGGAAATAGTAGTTGAAAAGAAATGTTTATTTCCTTTCATTTCTTTCCCACCATTTATGATGGAATTTAAGGGCAATGAGAAGGCAGATCAAGGAGAAACTTCCTATACTGGGAGCAACTAGGACTTTGGGATACAAATTAATGCTTATTACAAAGAAGAATAATACAAATCCAGAACC
This sequence comes from Sminthopsis crassicaudata, assembly GCF_048593235.1. Lineage (NCBI taxonomy): Eukaryota > Metazoa > Chordata > Mammalia > Dasyuromorphia > Dasyuridae > Sminthopsis > Sminthopsis crassicaudata. The sequence goes on along the minus strand of NC_133618.1, from coordinate 271,455 downwards.
ATCCCAAAGAGGAACGGGTTGTAAGGAAAGGCTGCTTGAGCAATTTTCAGAGCTTTGAAAATAACTTGGTGTCCAAATAGCGGTTAGATAACATAACCTCTGAGATTAATTCCATGTTTGAGATGCTTCTACACTGATTTGATCTTTGACTTGAAGCTGCTTAAAATTGGTAAGAGACAGCTTCAGGAACAACAAAGGACACCCTCAATTTCCTATCATACAATGCAAAAACAATACAGGAGGATCCTGTCTCTTGGACACAGGACACCAGCACTTTCCCCATTCTAACTGATAACCCCATAACCCTGCATCCAAAGATATTCCCTTTGATTGCAGATTTAGAGTTACCCAGGGAAATGTCCTTACTCAGGGAGAGCAGGTTCCAGTCATTCTCCAACATGATCTTCTTGTATAACTCCTTCTGAGGATTGTCCTGGGTAAAGTCCACAGCAACACCCCTAAATGACATCAACTCCTAAACCAACAAAAATCACGAGATGTAAAGTTGGAAGTCCCTTCAGATTCAGGAATTCAACCCTCTTCAATTTCCAGAAGGAAACTAAAGCACAAGGAAGGTCATATCATTTTTGAGTGTCAGTCAGCTCCTGGAACCATGGTCAGTAAGAAACTTCTTGTTTTTTGAGAAAAGCATTTTTAAAGTTCAGTTGAAAAGAAAAAAAAAAAAACAATCTGAGAAATGTTTTATTGGGGAATGCATCTCATTGTGGAATCAAAAAGAAAGTTTGTGTTTTATCTGAGAGGTAGATTGATCTGGGGAGAAGTAGAGGGTAATGGGAAATTTCTTCCTCAGCAGAACTGATTCCAGTGATATATTCTTCATGAGAAATAAATGTTTTAAATAGATGCCTAGAAATCTATCATCTTGGGAGAACAAGAATCACAAAATTGAATTAAAAAGTCACAGACTGAGGAGATATTGGAAAGGATGGACAGATCTGAGAACATCCTTCTCCTTGCCAAAGCTTGCCTGTATTTTCAGCCTGAGACATGGACATCATGTGTTTGGCTGTGGCACTTGGATTCTGATGATTTTCCATCTCATTTTTTCCTTTTTTGTTGGTGTGACCTGTGGTGTGGGGTTTGTCACCAAATGATGGCAGGCACCTGAAGTTGGGGTTTGGTCATGTGAAGAATTCACACTGGCCACACTCTTTGACAAAAGATAGATTTATTTAGAGGAATAGGTTACAGAAAAAATGAAAGGATACAATAGTCACAAGAATGGTCAAAATGAAACAGACTTGGGAGAGCATGTAAAAAAGTTCTTCAGAGGAACTCCTAATTATCCAGTAGAAAGGGAGAACCCCTAAATCCTAAAGTTCTTTAGGAAGTATAGCAATAATTTCAAAGTTCCCTGACTTTTGAATGTTTCTGTTCTAACAATCTGTTAAGGATTCAAGTCTTTTGGCTTTAGAATCAGTTATCCCAAGGTCCCCCCGACCTTAGAGTGCTATTGTTCTGACAGTTTTTGTCTATGATTATAAAAGTCTTCTGACCTAGGAATAGAATAATAATCTTTCTTCCTTAGATTTTAGGGAAGATACATTAGTGAACCTAATACCTGGGACCTTAGAATGTGATTATGCTGACAATGTCAATGATTTCAAAATCTTCTGGCCTTAGAATAGCCCTATACACATTACCGACTGACATATGGATCATCTGTTGGTCAGTGATCCCCAAGGTTCTGACACACTTCCTATAGCTCACTTAGGGTTGGACCCTTAGAGTCCTTTAGGCCAAGAGATCATGTGACTTCCTGCAATCTGGGGCCCAAGGCCTGATCTTCTGGCTCTGCAGACCTCTGGAAATAGGGACCACGTGACTTAAGCCTAGTCTCACAGACTTGAGAAAGCTTCAGCCAGTCCCATTGAAAAGGAGAACAAGAGAAGGTAAATATCAGGAAGCAGTGATCCCTGGAGTGATCCACATTGTTCTGAAAGGATGACACTGTGGAAAGGAGGAATCTGAGGGAATGGACTGTGAGCAATGGCAGAAAGACCTCCATGGAAGAGCTTAGAAGGGTCACCTTGGGGCCTTTCACTGTAGGAAGTGTACAGGAAAAAAGCAAGGCCAGAGGGAGAGAGGAACCATGGAGCAGAGAAGGAGAATCCAGGCAAAACAGAGAGGGAAGAGGGCCAGTGAGGAAAAGGAGAGAAATCTTCATTGGAACTGGAAGAAAAATGAATGAAATTTAAGAAGTGAACAAACATTTAAGGAAACTGGAGGTAAAGGACTTACATTGTTAAATGGGACAACAAAAATATACAAATTTCTTTGCAACATATGAAACTTCTACAAAAAGAAAGCACTAGCATAGCGACTGCACCCAAATGTAAAAAGGTAGAAATAATTAATACATGCTTTCATTCCCTGTGAGAAATGGATGGATATTTGATTTCCACAGTTGTGAGAATTAAATTGGTGAAATGAAATTTCAGTTAGAAAACTGAAACCCACAAAACCATCAGAAAATAATCAAGGCTGAAGGTCATCTTCCCCCAAGAGAATGTAAGGGGGGGGGGGAGAAGAAAACAGGGAGGGGGAACTAGAGAGAGGATGGATTAGTCCTAAATTAAACAAATTCAAAGGATGTAAAAGAATATATATTGTTCTCCTGGAGGTGCTAGGGGATCCGGGGGATAACTGTGAATGGGGATTGAGTGAATAAGTCAATTCCATAAAAGTACTGGTATACTATTGCACTGAAAGCAAATGAGCATAAAGACCCACCAGGATTCCAGAGGAACAATGAGAATGAAACATAAAGATGGAAGACTGCTCTGGATTGAGGAGCGTTTTTTTAGGATATAGTCACTGTTGTTTCCCCCCCCCCCCCAAAATAATGGCATATTCCATATAATGGATTTTATTTTATTTGTTTTCTCAATGTGAGGGAGCAGGTGATGTAATGAAAAGGGGAATCTTGATTGATACAAATTTGCATATATATGTGTGTGTGTATTTATATATATACATATATACATATATATGTATATATATAAATACACACACACTGTATCCATAGGATATGTACACTTGTATGTATAGGATTTCTGATCAATGCACTGATCCATCAGTTCCTAAGAACTTGGGACGGCCTGCTGCCTACCTCCTGATAGAGAGCTAATTCTCTAGATATTACTCCAGATACCGAGGACCCAATGAGTTGGTTTAAAACACAGAGCAGAGAAGTGTCCATCCTATAGCATTACACCATCTTCTGTGTCTATGGAAATGGTTGTGAGTGCTGATGGTGGCCCAGATCATGGATGGCCTGTACTCATCTGACAAAAAGGACTGAGGCTTCCAGGACACATTCCCTCTGGCTCCAGGCTCCCTATGGAAGTAGCAAAGTGTTCAAAGTGACTCCATTTTGTCAAGTTCCTTCATCTGTTCCCTGGTCTTTACCTCAGAGACCACTGCCCCCATCCATTATAAGGCTACAAATGAAGCAGCAGCTAAAGCTCTTATTAAGCATGGTCACAGCTGACTGAGGGAGACTTTAATTCTAAGCCTCTTTGAAAACCAGAGAAAGTCCTAGAGCTCCTGGCAGAATCCCTCCTCTGTGTTCCCTCTGCATTGAGAAGCCCATCTTACCTACTTCATCACCTTAGTCCCAGCTGCTTGTTTTGGTGTGCACAGTCTGGATGACCGCTATTTGGGAGCCTCATAATAAACCTTTAAAATTTTTCTCAAATTTTGGCGTCTACATTTGACCCAGTACTTGCTTGGGCCAGGCTTTGGTCCCCTGGAGACTAAACTGGAGAGGGAGAGCCATCCCAGAAAGGGAAAGGGATTTCCATTGGCAGGAAGCAAATCTACAAGACTTACAAGGAGTGATCCTGGTCCTGGTCTTGGGGGAAAGGCAGGAAGCAGGAAGAGTAGGATTAGGATTGGAAAATGAAGATGGTCTGAACAAGAAAACCCACCCCCTCCCTCTCTTATTCCTCTTCTCTCTCTCTTTTCCCTGGCCTCTTACAGAAAACCCAGAGATAAAAGGGACTTGGGATCCCAGGTAGGAGGAGAACAGTCTGTGCCTCAATGTCTCCTGAGTCAGAGCTCTCCCTCCATTGTATCCCCTCTCCCCAACTAACACAAAATCATTGGAACTGGCCTCAATCATCTTCTTGTTGAAAAGAGCTAGTTCCATTAGAATTTGTTATTGTATATATAGTCTTCTTGTTGCCATGTATGATGTATGCTGATCTCTCTCTGTGTGTAGATGTCTCTCTTCATCACTGAACAATTGAAATAGGTTTAAATCATCTCACTGTTGAAGAGAGCCATACATCATGATGTATTATGATTTCCTGGTTGTGCTCATTTCTTTTAGCATCAATTCCAATAAGTCTCTTCAAATCTCTCTGAAATCACCCTGTTGGTCATTTCTTACAGAACAATAATATTCCATAGCATTCCTATACCATAATTTACTCAGCCATTCTCCAATTGGTGGGCATCCACTCAGTTTCCAGTTTCTTGCTGCTACAAAAAAGGGCTGCCATAAACATTTTTTGCACATGTGGGTCCCTTTACCTCCTTTAAGATCTCTTTGGGATATAAGCTCAGTAGGAACACTGCTGGGTCAAAGTGTGCAGAGTTTGATAGTGCTTTGGACATAGTTTTAAATGCTCTCCAGGAATGGTTGGATCAGTTCTCAAGTATACCAACAATGTATTAGTATCCCAGTTTTCCCACATCCCCTCTAACATTTGTCATTTTATTTTCCTTTCATCTCAGTCAATGTGAGAGGTGAGTGGTGATACCTAAGAGTTGTCTTAATTTGCATTTCTCTGTTCAATAGTGACTTAGAGCATTTTTTTATATGACTAGAAATGGTTTTAATTTCTTAATTTGAAAATTGAAAATTGCCTGTTTGGGGCAGCTAGGTGACTCACTCAGTGGATAGAGCACCATCCCTGAATTAGGAGGACCTGAGTTCAAATCTGTCCTCATATACTTAACAATTCTTAGCTGTATGATCCTGGGAAAGCCACTTAATCCCAATTGCCAGAAAGAAAGAAGGAAAGAAATTATGAAGGAAGGAAGGAAGGGAGGGAGGAAGGAAGGAGAAAAGGAGGGAGGAAGGGAGGAAGGGAAGGAAGGAAGGAAGGAAGGAAGGAAGGAAGGAAGGAAGGAAGGAAGGAAGGAAGGAAGGAAGGAAGGAAGGAAGGAAGGAAAGAAAGAAAGAAAGAAAGAAAGAAAGAAAGAAAGAAAGAAAGAAAAAAAGAAAGAAAGAAAGAAAGAAAGAAAGAAAGAAAGAAAGAAAGAAAGAAAGAAAATTGCCTTTTCCTATCCTTTGATTTATCAATTGGAGAATAGCTTCAATTCTTATAAATTTGAATCAATTTTCCATATATTTGAAAAATGAGTCTTTATCAGAAACCTTGAATGCAAATTGTCTCACCAGTTTAGTCAGAGTTGGTTTGTCCTGGGTTCAGTGTTTCTGACTGACTTCCAGTGCTGGGTAATTGTGGCCAGGTCCTGAGTTCTGGAACTCTGTGGCTTACAATTTGCCTTTTGTATTTGCCTTTGTATGTCTCACAGCAAATCTGCTGAACCAGTGGATTGTAAACAAGACAGAATAGCCTAAGAGCTTCACAGTTGATTCCCCAGTACAGGCATCTGGCTCCCCACCCCAGCTCTTTGCCCTAGATTCCCTAACATGCAGTCCAGACTCAGCAGACTGCCCCCCCCCCCCCCCCCCGTCTTGGCCTTCCATTTCTGCCTGATGTATAAACTCATATACAATTAACCCTTACCTTAAAGATGTAAGAGGACTTCACATGTTTGCAGATGGTTCCAGAGTTGTGGTTTTTCCATCATTTGCACAAACAGATTGTAAAGTTAAAAGATTTATGGGGTAATTTAGTCAAGGTTGAAGTCACCTTTGGCAGCTCTTTCTCACCATTTGTCAAGGGATTCAGATGTTTGCTGATCAGTGCATTTTCTGAACTTCTTTGGTGTCCTCTGTTGGGATTCTCATTAAAAAATTGTGGAAAAATGAACTAGCCTCAAAGTAAGGAAGAGCACTGATGGGTGGAGAGCCAGAACACTCAACAAGTGCCCTTGAGATATGAGAAAATAAGTCCTCCATCATATTGGATACCTTTCTTCAATCCATCTGTTTAATTATCCTCATGTTTCTCTCAATTCTTTATATCTAAAGCTTCTTATGACACAAAAATCCTCTAATATGTTCATGTACCACCATTGTTTATAAACATTCTCCAACTAACAAGCATCTATTTTCTCTTTTTCATCTACCTTTCTGTACCTCATTTTGTGGTGGGATCTCTGTGTCTCAAAGTATGTATATGTGATTGCCTTTTAATAAATCATAATACCAAATGACTTTTTAAAATAGTTGGACCAATTCATATCTAAATATATTATTACTATGCTTCTAATTCTATAGTCCCCTAACAATATTTCCAACTTTTGGGGTCATCAATGCCAATTTAATGGATATAAACTGTCAACTCAGAGTTGAAATCTTTCAGTCTTAATAGCATCTTTTTTTTTAATTTAATTTTTATTTTATTTTATAATTATAACTTTTTTTTGACAGTACATATGAATGGGTAATTTTTTACAACATTATCCCTTGCACTTACTTCTGTTCAGATTTTTTCCCTTCCTCCCCCAACCCCCTCCCCCAGATGGCAGGCAGTCTTATACATGTTAAATATATTACAATATATTCTAGAAACAATATATGTGTGTAGAACCGAATTTCTTGTTGCACAGGAAGAATTGGATTCAGAAGGTAAAAATAACAGTTTACACTCACTTCCCAGTGTTCCTTTTCTGGATGTAGCTGGTTCTGTCCATCATTAATCAATTGGAATTGGATTAGCTCTTCTCTATGTTGAAGATATCCACTTCCATCAGAATACATCCTCGTACAGTATCATTGTTGAAATGTATAATGATCTTCTGGTTCTGCTCGTTTCACTTAACATCAGTTGATGTAAGTCTCTCCAAGCCTCTCTGTATTTCTCCTGTTGGTCATTTCTTACAGAACAATAATATTCCATAACATTCATATACCATAATTTACCCAACCATTCTCCAATTGATGGACATCCATTCATCTTCCAGTTTCTAGCCACTATGAAAAGAGCTGCCACAAACATTTTGGCACATACAGGTCCCTTTCCCCTCTTTAGTATTTCTTTGGGATATAAGCCCAGTAGTAGCACTGCTGGATCAAAGGGTATGCACAGTTTGATAACTTTTGGGGCATAATTCCAGATTGTTCTCCAGAATGACTGGATTCTTTCACAACTCCACCAACAATGTATTAGTGTCCCAGTTTTCCCACATCCCCTCCAACATTCATCATTATTTGTTCCTGTCATCTTAGCCAATCTGACAAGTGTGTAGTGGTATCTCAGAGTTGTCTTAATTTGCATTTCTCTGATCAATAGTGATTTGGAACACTCTTTCATATGAGTGGAAATAGTTTTAATTTCATCATCTGAAAATTGTCTGTTCATATCCTTTGACCACTTATCAATTGGAGAATGGCTTGATTTCTTATAAATTAAAGTCAATTCTCTGTATATTTTGGAGATGAGGCCTTTATCAGAACCTTTAACTGTAAAAATTTTTTCCCAATTTGTTACTTCCCTTCTAATCTTGTTTGCATTAGTTTTGTTTGTGCAGAAACTTTTTAATTTGGTGTAATCAAAATGTTCTATTTTGTGATCAATAATGGTCTCTAGTTCTCCCTTGGACACAAACTCCTTCCTCCTCCACAAGTCTGAGAGGTAAACCATCCCCTGTTCCTCCAATTTATTTATGATTTCGTTCTTTATGCCTAAATCTTGGACCCATTTTGATCTAATCTTAGTATGTGATGTTAAATGTGGGTCCATGCCTAGTTTCTGCCATACTAATTTCCAGTTTTCCCAGCAGTTTTTGTCAAATAATGAATTCTTATCCCAAAATTTGGGATCTTTGGGTTTGTCAAATACTAGATTGCTATTTTAATTCACTATCTTGCCCTGTGAACCTAACCTATGCCACTGATCAACTAGTCTATTTCTTAGCCAATACCAAATGGTTTTGGTGACTGTTGCTTTATAATACAGTTCTAGATCAGGTATAGCTAGACCACCTTCACTTAATTTTTTTTTTTTCATTACTTCCCTTGAAATTCTCGACCTTTTGTTGTTCCATATGAATTCTGTCATTCTTTTTTCCAGGTTATTAGAATAGTTTCTTGCAAGTCTGATTGGCATAGCACTAAATAAATAGATTAGTTTAGGGAGTATTGTCATCTTAATTATATTCGCTCAGCCTATCCAAGAGCACCGAATGTCTTTCCAATTATTTAAATCTGACTTTATTTTTGTGGCAAGTGTTTTGTAATTTTGCTCATATAATTCCTGACTCTCCTTTGGTAGATATATTCCCAAATACTTTATACTATCGACCGTTATTTTGAATGGAATTTCTCTTTGTACCTCTTGCTGTTGAATTGTGTTGGTAATGTATAAAAATGCTGAGGATTTATGTGGATTTATTTTGTATCCTGCAACTTTGCTAAAATTCTGAATTATTTCTAATAGCTTTTTACCAGAGTCTTTGGGGTTCTCTAAGTATACCATCATGTCATCTGTGAAAAGTGATAATTTGATTTCCTTATTTCCTACTCTACTTCCTTGAATCTCTTTCTCGGCTCTTAATTGCCGAGGCTAGAGTTTCTAGTACTATATTGAATAGTAATGGTGATAGTGGGCAAGCTTGTTTCACTCCTGATCTTACTGGGAAAGGTTGCAGTTTATCACCATTACATATGATATTTACTGAAGGTTTTAAATATATGCTCCTTATTATTTTAAGGAATAGTCCATTTATTCCTATACTCTCAAGCGTTTTTAGTAGGAATGGATGTTGGATTTTATCAAATGCTTTTTCTGCATCTATTGAGATGATCATATGATTTTTATTAATTTGATTATTAATATGGTCAATTATACTAATAGTTTTCCTAATATTAAACCAGCCCTGCATTCCTGGTATAAATCCCACTTGGTCATAGTGTATTATCCTGGGGATGATTTTCTGAAGTCTATTTGCTAATATCTTATTTAAGATTTTAGCATCAATATTCATTAAGGAAATTGGTCTATAGTTTTCTTTCTCAGTTTTCGATCTACCTGGTTTAGGTATCAGTACCATCCAGAAGACTAAGTAAAGTTATCTCAATTATTAGCTCGAACCTGAAACTGAGGACCCAGCAAGAAGTGTCATTGAGGGGTGGGGTTCATCTTTAAAACCTTCTTTAGCTTCTTACATCCACAGGATCTTTACAGGATTTAGAACTGGGAGAGACTCTACACTTAACCTAAATATACTGAGATTCAGTAAATTTAAATTATTTTTCAAGACACATGGTACATCCCTGTTAGGTTCTTACTAAGTTTTTTATAAGATAATTGCTCCTTTTTATGTTTTCCTACTTAATTTTATTTTTTAGTATCACTCCATCATATTCAACTCAACCACAATGTTTCTTTCAAACTGCCTTAATAATGATAACATAATAATAATGAAAGCATGTAAAATAGAGCAAGGTCCCATTGAACCTTTTGCGGATTTTATGGGATGTCTGCAAACTGCTGTCAAAAGAACTATTGGAGAAAATGCAGCTACAGAAATAATGACTAGACATCTGGCTAAGGAAAATGTCAATGAGATTTGCAAAAGAATTATATGGGGATTAGACAAAGATGCTCCTTTAGAGGAGATCATAAGACGATGTGCTACAGTGGGAACAAATGCTTTTTACACCCAGACTATGGTGAACATGGAAAGACAGGGTCCCTCCTGGCAAGGGACTTCTAGAGAAACTTGGCGATGTTTTCAGTGTGGAAAAATTGGACATCTAAGAGCTCAGTGTAGATATGGAGATACAGTGAGAAGACAGGGTGAGAGAAGACCTAAAACTCCATGTCCAAAATGTCACAAGGATCTCCACTGGGCCTCCAAATGTAGATTGACCCAGGGAAATGAGAGGCAGGGCCCAGCTTCAGCCCCCCAAGTAGGGTATGATGGCAGCCGAGGTTACATCCAGAGAAATTTAAGATATGATCAATCAGCCAAAAGGCATTCAGATGGAAGAAAGGGATTGAAATTAGGAAAAATAGTTTTGTGCAGTAGAGACTACTGAGATACTCCCTGGAAAAGTGAAATCTGTTCCTGTTAAGCCTATGGATCCTTTGCCTCCAGGCACAGTAGGCTTGACCATTTCACCTTCTGAGAGTGCTTCCAAAACAGGAGACTGGAGAACGTGTAGCTAATATCCCAGTCACTAACACAGGTAGACAACGTGTGATTTATCAACCAGGAGAAGTAGTAGCATCAGGCTTATTGTTACATACCCCCAATAAGCAACCTGGTGACAGTCGCCCAGATTCTGACTCCAATGAACAAAATCCAGAAATATATTGGACAGCAGCTGTGACAGCTGACCGACCTATGCTTACTGTTTATATACATGGAATACCATTTGAAGGATTGGTAGACATGGGTGCAGATCATACAGTTATTAGAGGTGCCAATTGGCCCAGTCACTGGCCAAAGATTGAGGCAGACACCTACATGTCTGGAATAGGATCAATAGCAGCAGAAGTTAGTGCTATGCCTTTGAGATGGATATTTGAAGATGAAACAGGAGTTTTTACTACTTTTGTGGTTGAAAAAATCCCCATCAATCTGTGGAGAAGAGACATTTTACAGCAGATATGATTACAAATAAGCCCTTTTGCTTTTTAGGGCAGGGCTGCTGCACTTTCCAGCACTTTCACCAGTTCCTATTCAGTGGAAGACTAATTCACCAGAGTGGGTAGAACAGTGGCCCTTAAGAAGTGATAAAATTCAGGCCTTATTAGACATAGTGAATGAACAACTTGACCAACGACACTTGCGGCCTTCTCTAAGTCCTTGGAATTCCCCAGTATTTGTGGTGAAAAAGAAATCTGGAAACAGGAGGATGTTAACTGACCTAAGAAGAGTAAATGAACAGATGGAGACTATGGGAATCCTTCAGCCAGGACTTCCATTCCTACTCAGTTGCCAAGACAATGGCCTCTTTGGGTTATAGACATTAAGGATTGTTTCTATTCTATCCCTCTAGATAAAGAGGATATGAAAAGATTTGCTTTTTCAGTGCCTAGTGTTAGTTTGGCTGAGCCTTATAAAAGATATGGACAATTTTGCCACAGGGAATGAAAAACAGTCCTACTATGTGCCAAATGTATGTTGCCGCTGCTCTTGCTCCAGTAAGAAAAGCCTTTCCAAAAGTAATATTGTTACATTATATAGATATTTTGGGATGTGCACCTGAGGAACAAATGTTAGAAGCATGTCTACAAAAGACCATGGAAACATTAAAGTACTACAAACTGCATATAGCTACAGCAAAAATTCAAAGACATGATCCTTTTCAATATTTAGGATATGAAGTATATCCTAAGACACTCACAGTACAAAAGCTTTCTTTAAGAACAGAGAAGTTTAACACCTTAAATGATTTCCAAAAATTAATAGGAGATATCCAATAGATGCGTCCAGTGTTAGGCTTAACTACCAATCAACTCCAACCTCTATATGACATTTTAAGGGGAGACAGTGCTTTAAATTCACCACGCCAGCTTACAAAAGAAGCACAAGAGCCTTTGAAAGAAGTTGAACTGGCTTTATCCAATGTGGTTGAGTCGCTCAAAAACCCTAGGAAATATCAGTTTTTACTACAAAAGAGGCACCCACAGCAGTCCTTCATCAAGGAGACAGTGTGACTGAGTGGGTGAACCTCCCAGCACAACCAGAACAAAGCCTTACTCCTTACCCAGCGCTTGTGGCTAGAATTTTATTAAAGACTATTGCGATGGATTTTTGAAGAAAAGGTTTCTAAGGTTCCTCTTATAGGACCAACAATCTTTATAGACGCCTCCAAATAAAATATTTGTTCTGTATACTCTCATGATTTAACCATAAAGAGAGTAGTCAGGACTCCTTTTCAGTCCACTCAACAGAATGAATTATTTGCTATCATGCTAGCTCTTATTACCCAGGAGACATAAATATAATTACTAATTCAGCCTATTCAGTAGGTGTAGTACAAAGAATTGCCACAGCCCAAATAAGATCTGCAGCCTCTAATATTTATCAGCTCTTTAAGGAACTTCAAGAGCAAGTGAGAAAGCATCCAGGCAAGATTTATATCTTTCATGTCCACTCACACAGTGGACTTCCAGGTCCTATTTTTGATGCAAATTCAAAGGCAGATAGCCTTCTCACCATGCTAGCCAGTAGTCCTTTATTTCAGGAAGCACAAGAATCTCATTCTAAATATCATTAGGCTGCTCGAGCTTTATGTTTATAATTTGGAATAATAAGAGAGGAAGCTAGGAGCATAGTAAAAAGCTGTACAGCTTGTCTTCCTTTCCATGCTCCTACACTCCCTCCCGGGAAGAATCCTTGTGGTTTGAGACCCAATTAAATCTGGCAAATGGATGTGACCCACTAGAAATCTTTTGGTCGTCTGTCTTTTATCCACGTGGTAGTAGATACCTTTTCAGGACTCACTTTTGCAGTGCCAACAGCAAAAGAGACAGCCTGAGTGGTCACTGAATTCCTTATGCAAGAATTTGCAATTATGGGTGTGCCACAAGAAATAAAAACAGATAATTGACCTGCATATTCTTCTAAACATTTTGCACACTTTTGTGTGCAGTATGAGATTTTACACACTACTGGAATACCTTTTAATCCACAAGGTCAGGCAATAGTAGAGAGAAGAAACAGAGACATTAAGACACTCCTCCAAAAACAAAAGAAAGGGGGAGCCATAGGTAACCCTAGAGAACTTCTAACTTTAGTTTTCTATACCATTAACTTTCTAATTTTTGACAAAGATGCACTGACTCCAGCAGATAGGTTTATAACCCACCAGAAGGGCAGTCAGTGTCCAGTGTGAGCAGCTTCACTGTTCTTAGATAATCGCCAGGTGATGTGGAGAGACCCAGAAAGGGTGAATGGAAGGGACCAGATAGGTTAACTGCTTGGGGGAAAGGGTTTCCTTGTATTTCTTCAGATGGAGAAGGAACCAGATGGGTGCCAATGAGTCGTATTTGCCTTGTCCATCAGAGAGAGACAGAAAAAAAGACCTCAAAACAAAGGAGAAAATCTAAGAAACATCTAACACTGAAAGAGCATGGCTAATAAGAAGACTGTTAAAGAACTTTAAAATCAGCAGGAATCATTGGGTTTCTTAACACAAGATGAGACTAATGAACAATGGACTTATGGAGATTTATAAATTCTCATTTTATGATTATTTGATCACGTTATTTGTTACATACTTCTAGTATGTTATGTTACTATGTATTTATGTAATTTAGTGTAATGCCTCCCATATTGATGGATTTATGTCTCAAGGTCATGACCACCCTATGTTCTAAATCAAAAGGGGGAGATGTTAGGTTCTTATTAAGTGCTAAGTCGGTACTTAACAATTCTCTAGTTCCAGCCTTTAAGGAGAGTTTTACCCCTTTGAACTTCTGGGGAGGAGCTTAATGTTTAAAAGGAGAAAGTTCATTGGTTGAAGTATTTTTTCCCAGAAGCCCCTGAGTTATTCCACGCCCATTCTCTAGGAGGATAAAAGAAGTAACATTGAGCAAGGGAGAGAAGTCTACTCTAGGTCAGAGTTCTTGGCTCTCTTGAGACAGCAGATCTCCTCCCAGAGAGCAATCGGCAGTTTCTGGAGACAACAGAACATTATATATTGGCATCCACAACGTGGGGCAAGGACTTTTGCTTATCCTGAAAAGGACTTATTCTGGGACCTTCAGAGAAGCTAGCCGGGACCTTTGCACATCCCCTCCCCCCCACCCTTTCCTCCCAATAGGGCTGTGGCTAGAGAAGATTCAAGTATAAAAGGCAGCAATAGCACTACACTTTGTGCCAATGTTTTCTACAAAGTTAATTTTCCTCTTTATTTTAAAGCTTTTACTTTTCTTCACAGATCTGCCAATAACTAATCAGATTTTTATAAAAGCCTTTCCCAAATTGTTACATTCATAAATTTTCTACCCAGTGTAAATTCTCTGATGTAGAGATTTCATTTCAAAAAATTTCATTTTAAAAAGCTTTTCCCCAATGAGTACATTTATAAGATTTTTCCTCCAGTGTGAATTCTCTGGTGTCTAAGAATTCTCATATTTTGTTTAAAAGTTGTTTTTACACTGGTTTCATTCATATATTCATAAGATTTTTCCTCTTATGTCCACTGAGAGCTCTACTTTCTCAAAAAATGTTTCTAGAATGGTTATATCCATAGTGCTTCTCTCCAGTGTGGATTTTCTGATGCAGAGTAAAAACTTCCTTTTTTTTGTTTTAAGAAAAAAAAAATTAAATTAAAGCTTTTTTATCTTCAAAACATATATGTAGGTAATTTTCAATATTGACTCTTGCAATTCCTTGTGTTCCAAAATTTTTCTCTCCCTTCCCCCAACCCCCTCTCCCAGATGGCAAATAATCTAATTTCACTTAGCATCAGCTCACATAATACTCTTTAAAATCATCTTGCTGATCATTTCTTATAGAACAATAATATTCCATAATGTCCATATGCCATAGCTTATTCAGCCATTCCCTGACTGTTGGGCATCCATTTAAAAATTTCCTTTTTTTGAAACACTTTCCACACTGGTTACATTCATAAGGTTTTTCTCCGATGTGGTTTCTCTGATGACAGTAAGAGCTTTCCTTTGATTAAAATCCTTGCCACAATTCTTTCCAGTGTGCACTCTCTGATGTATAGTAAGATGTTGTTTATATCTAAAAGCCCTTCCACAGTGGTTACATTTATAAGGTTTCTCTCCAGTGTGGATTCTCTGATGATCAGTAAGAGCTCCCTTTCCTTTAAAAGCCTTTCCACACTGATTACATTCATGTTTCTCTCCAGTGTGGATTCTCTGATGCTGAATAAGACTGCTTTTATATCTATAAGCCTTCCCACACTGGTTACATTCATAAGGTTTCTCTCCAGTGTGGATTCTCTGATGTCCAATAAAATTGTGCTTTTCTCTAAAAGCCTTCCCACACTGATTACATTCATAAGGTTTTTCTCCAGTGTGGATTCTCTGATGTACAATAAGACTGTACTTTTCTCTATAAGACTTTTCACACTGGTTACATTGATAAGGTTTTTCTCCAGTATGAATTCTCTGATGTACAGTAAGATTTTGCTTATATCTAAAAGCCTTTCTACACCAGTTACATTCATAAGGTTTCTCTCCAGTATGGATTCTCTGATGTATAATCAGAGCTTTCCTTTGACCAAAATCCTTGCCACATTGGTTACATTCATAACGCTTCTGTACAGTGTGGATTGTCTGATGTTCAATAAGATTTTTTTTTTTTATAAAACCTTTTCCAGATTGGTTACATTCATAATGTCTCTCTTTAAGCTGGATTCTCTTATGTGTTGCACAGATTGCTCTCCAAGTAAAGTCACAAGGACTGTCACTCATGAATCTTTGCTTCTGACTTTCTACCACAGAAAGGCTTAACTTTGCAGTAGTCTCCTTTATTTCAAGTCTGAACTCTCCTTCAAAAAAAAAAAAAAAGAGAGAGACATAAACAAAGAAAACAATAACAAATATAGACATGATGCAGGTGTGTATATATATATATTTATATCCCTTTCTACCCATCAGAAAAGAAACTCATCTTTTTATCTTTTTCCTAGGCAAATAGGAAAAATCTTAAATGGGCAGAATCAATCATTTTAAATCCCATTAGTTTACATCCCAAACATAATTTAATTCCTATGGAGCTTCATGCACAGTTATATTGGAACTTTACAATAAACCTGTGACAACACAGAAAGTAACTTCATTTTTATTAGGTGTATAACTCAAGTCATCAGCTCAGAATGGCTGAATGACTTGACCCAAATCCCAGCAGCTGAGATTAGAATTTATTCCCTGTGAATGGGCATGCCCTGTCTATAGTATGTGACAAACTATCTGCATTCTCAATTTTTTCCTTTCCCTTTCATTATCTGCACGTTCAATTCTTTTTTTTTTTTTAAATATATATGTCATTTGGTGCATATGTACTAAATATTCAAGTTATCTCATGATCTATCCTGCCCATAACTATAACAAATTTCCATGATCACTTTCAATTTTATTATTTTTTTTCTATTACATTATTTGAGATCATATTCAGAAGGCTAACAGTTGTTGGTTTTTTTTTTTTTTTTTTTTTTGTATTTACCTGAGGTAAGTGATTTTGTTCTGACCCATTACTTTTTTTGAGATAGCTATTACTTATTTCTTTTTAAAAAAAATTATCATTATGTGCCCTTTGCTTATCATAAGAAACAGAATTTTCTAAAAATGCATGAAATTATCAGCATCTGAAAATGTCTCATCATCCTGATATGGAAGAGAACATCACTATTGCAATCCTTTCCCTTATGGAAGCTCACAAACCCCTTGAAGTATTGAGATAATGATTCAAGGGAATCTGACCCAAAAATGTGTTAGTGACACCTTAAGTGGTAAATAAACATAGACCTGCTTTCACCTCACTCACCTGGACAGCAGCTCCTCTGGCCTTGTGGGCCCAGCATCCACAGTGCTTCCCTTTGCTCAAAAGAAGAGATCACTTCTCTGTCAACTGGAAGCCCTGGGCATGAAAATCAGTTAGAGATGAAGATGGAGAGGGTTTGAATTTAGTTCTTAGGGAAAGCATGAGGATCCAGAGTGGCTTCATGTTGAAAATCAGTGCCTTGTGTTCATACGTATCAGTCTATATTCACCCACTAGTACTTGTAAAGTAAGTAACCTAAAGTAGGATGTGCCCCATTATTTGTGCAACTTCTGAGAAAGAGCAAATGCTCATCTTTCTACTTCATGTTCTGTGAGGCTCCATTCTGGCAGAAATTTGGGTAAAAAGAGTCATTGGGCTGGAACAGCCTCAACCCTAATAAGCAGTGACTTGGACTGGACACATCTTTTCACATACGGACAGACTCATTCCATGATTTCCATTATCCAGAAGTTAAAGGGAGCTGGTAGTACAATGGAGAGTCCTGGGCATATAGTCAGATATATCTGAGTTTGAATTAAGCCTTGGACAGTTACTGCCTACCTCTGGGCAAGTCAATTAAACTCTGTTAGTTTGTCTCAGTTTCCTCAACTCTTAAATGGGGATAACAATATAACCTAACTTGCAAAGTTAAGATGAGGAGAAAGTGATACAATATTTTGTTTTACTTTAATTTGTAAACAAACATTTCATATCATAGTAAGATGAGTGCACATGAAACTGTAAATCTACAATGCACAACTTGCTATTCCTTTGAAATAGGCAACAAAATTATCAAGTAAATTTCTTCCCTTCACTTTGCCTGTCCTAGAGATGGCTACCATTACATAGAAATATATATACATAAATAAATAATAAACACACATATGTTACGTATAATTATGCTCTTCATATTTCTATTTATCAGTTTTTTCTCTGGATGCAAATAGCATCTTTCTTGATTTGTCTTTTATTTAGGTACTTAGAATTTAATGTTGCTCTTAAACAATATTGTTGTTACTGTGTTGTAAAGAAAGCATATGGCACAGTCCCTGGCAAATAGCAGGCAAAAATAAATGCTTGTTCCCTTCCATTGCTTTCCCACCACTTGTGAGGTCAATATAAAGTGTTATGGGCCAGAACTTGAAACAAAGTGCTAAGTCAGTGGAATTGATAAAGACAATGGTACCTGTCCTTAGTACTTACTATAGTTCCACAAGATTCACACCTTTGATAAAAGACCATATAAGCTTGGACAAACTCTGCTAGAATGAGAACTAGGGAAGACTGAGATGTGGTGGCAGGCTTTCCTCCTTGGGTTCTCCACTGAAACCAAGATTAGCAAGGCCTCCAGAAAGCTAGCCGAGCCCCAGGTGAAGGAGACAAGAGTTTGATGGAGACAATAAAGGATTTGGACTTTAACCCTTGGCTGCCCATGTGGGGAATGCTGAACTGAAATGAAGGCTGTCTCCAAAGATCCCAAGGAAACCTCAACATAGAATATTACATTTTAAAGAGAATAAATATTACAACAAAGGAAGATTTAGGAGAAATTGCTATACTAGGTGCTTTAGGCTACAAATTGATGCTTGTTAAAAAGATTATTCCAAATACTAGACCTATCCCAAAAAGGAATGAGTTGAAAGGAAAAGATGCCTGAGCAATTTTTAGAGATTTGGCAGGCAAAATTCATATCCAGGTAGACGCTAATCTCTAAGATTAGTTCTATGTTTGAGATGGTTGTACACTGATTTAATCTTTTACCTGGAAATTGGTAAGAGAGAGCTTCAGGAACAACAAAGGACATCTCCAAGTCCTATCATACACTGCAAAGACCATCCCTTTCCCTTCTCTCCCCCTACCCCCAAAGCCTGCACCCTGAGGAATGAAGATATTCCCTTTGATTGCAGACCTGAAATTTCCAGGGGAAATGCCCTTACCTAGGGATAGTAGATTCTTGGTGTTCTCCACCATGACCTCCTTGTATAGCTCCTTCTGAGAGGGGTCCAAGAGGCCCCACTCCTCCCGGGTGAAGTCCACAGCCACATCCTTGAAGGTCACCATCTCCTAAACCATCAAAAGTCATAAGATGTGGAGATGTAAAGCTGAAAGACCCTTCAGAGTTAAAAGAGTCCAACCCCCTCCAATTTATGGGAGGAAAATGAAACACAGAGAAGGGATTTACCAAATTTGCCTTCATAAGTGATAGTCAACTCTTGAAACCTTGATCATAAGAGAATTGATTAAATCCAGAATCTGTTGAAATAAAGCTGCAAGGTGACTTATTATGGAATGCCTAATGGAAGGGTATACTAGGGCCACATGGCATACTCCTTTAATGAATTCTTCCAAACTCTTTTCCTTGGTAACTCCACTGCTCTCCCAACTCCATTTCCTATTTCCCATTCCTCTTCATTTTATGTATAACCTCCTTTCCTAAACAAACCACCTTTTCCCAAAGAAAATGGCCATTGTGAATTTTACACATTTATGTCAAACTAGGAATTGCAGGATCACATCCTGATCCATGTGTAAGCCACATTTCACAGTTTATTTCTTTAATTCTATTATTTCACTTTTGAACAACTGAGGAATTTAATTTTTTGAGATTGCCAAGGAGAAGACCACATGGGGAGTTGGGGAGGAGGGTAGAAAGTTGGAAAAGATGGATCAAGGTAGGAGGCCTGACTTTGGAGGTGGGTTATAAGAGATAGGGGACCTCACCCTGAGGCTTGGAGGTTTAGTGCCTGAAAAGCCCACTTTTCTTGGGATTGGGGGAGTTGTCACTTTCAGGGGAAACTAGTACTTGGAGGAGTAGAAGAGCATGGACACAAGGTTGACATTTCTAGAAGACTATGGAAGGAAACTGAAGACATCTGTGTGGTTGGTCTACAAGTAGTGGCAGAAAGCTCCTACAGCACAGCCTCAGAATGGGGACGTTGGGACCTTTGATTGCATGAAGTGTCAAGGAAAAAAGACCAGGGGAGCAGAGGAGCTGTGTGATAGAGAAAGAGAATATAGGCAAAACAGCAAAGGAAGGGGGACAATGAGGAGAGGGAGAGAAATCCTTGTTAGAAAGGGAAAGAAAAATAGACGAAAGTAGAAAACTAATGAACAGGACTATTTGAAGGGCAATAGAGGGAGGGGAATCTGTAAAAGAACTAAAAGGAAAATGGGGATTAAGAAATGTAGAATGGGATAAAAGTTGAAGAGATGAACAAATGTCTAGAGAAACTTGGGGTAAAAAGACTTGTGGTATTTTCTAAATGGGACAACAGAGAAATATGCATAATTCTTTTCAACACATGGTATTTTTACCAAAATTAACCATTGGGATATAGAGATACTGCATACAAATGAAAAAAGGCAGAAATAATCAATATACTCTTTAATTCCCTAATGAATTAAGAATGAATATTGCTTCAGAGATCACCAAAGATACAAACCTAAAAGGAGATTTACCTGTGACATATGACATAACTGAATTAGAGAACAAATCTTAGAAATAGCTTTGTAAAAGAAAATGGAAATGATTAATTAAATAATATCCCCAAATTTCTGGGGTTGAGCTAAAGCAGTCCTCAGAGAGAGAAACATAGACTTACCATAATACATTAAGACAAAAGAAAAAGAGATTAACTGAATATGCATTAAAAAAAATATTAGAAAAATAATTGAACATATTCAAAATAAATACAAAAGACAAGCTATTAAAATGAGAAGGAAAATAGATAAATTGGAAATAAAAAATAAAAATGACAAATAGAACTAAAAATAGCTTCTTTGAAATGACTCATAAAGTAGAGAAATGCCTTTGCTAATCTGATCGAAGGAAGAGAGCACAAAATCCAGTCACTGAAACAACAAATGGCAAAGGTGAAATTACAAGAAATCTAGATGAAATAAAAGGAATAAGCAATACATAATATACAGTTTTATGATAAAGAAATTGAGAAGAGAAAGCTAAGAAGAATGCTGTCAATAGCCTGAAATATTCAAATTATCAGAAGATAGAAAAATTCTTATCAAATTTATACTAAACAGCTAGTATTCACTTCACCACTAATTTCTCCAAATAAGAATGTATCCTACAAGAATTCTTTTTAAGATACAGACCTTAAACTGAAAACAAGGAAAATCCAGAGAGAGTAAATTACAAGTCAAACATTGAATATTGTCTCTTTCCTCCAATTTTAAACAAAGTCCTATTAAAACAACCACAATTAATTATGCAAAAAACCATGCATTATAATCAAATGGGATTTCTACCAGGGCTGGAAGGATATTTCAACATTAGGAAAGAAATGAACATAATTAATCACATTCTAAATACAAACATGCAAAACTACACAGTCAATTCAATAGATAAAGAGAATGCTTTGGAACAAGTACAGCACTTTTGTAGTATACATTTAATGAGAAGTATAGGACTAATGGGGCCAGAATTTTCGGAAGGGTAGGAGCTAGAGTTAGACATGTTTATGAATGGAATACTTGAGGGGAACTAAATGGAAAAGAAATGTTATGTGAAAAAAAATCAAGTTTATAAAACCTTGCTCATACAACAAACTCTCTAAAAATTTATAGAGACCCGTTGGAAGCCACAAGGCAATGACAACTAAACCAAATTCAAGAGACTTTAAAAAAGGAAAGAAAATGTAAAATATCTCAAAGTCAAAGTCACATAAAAAAAGGGAACAAGGCAACCTTAAAGTCGGATTAGTCATTGTTTCATCAGAATGCCTTTAAAAAAAAAAAAAAAAAAACACAGGCTAGACACAAGAAATTATTCAAGAAATTATTAAAGTCCCCACATATCTCCTAAAGAAAGGAACCACAGGTCACTTTGATGAGACAGGCCCTGAAATTTTTCCCACAAATGTGTTTTCAGCTCTTATCATAATCTTACACAGTCAAAAACATTTCTTTCCCAGGTAAAATCCATAGAGCAACAATCTTAGAGATTAGGAAATACTTCAACCAATGAACTTGTTCCTTTTAAAGGTGTAAACTCCTTTAAATATGTGAACTCCTTTTCAGAAGTCTAAAGGTATAAACTCCTTTTAAAGGTTTGAACTAAAGGTGTGAATTCTGAGCTAGAGAATTGTTTAGACAGCCTGAGTTATCACTTTGTAATCCTAACAAAGAAAGTCCAGTATAATTCAAGTACCAAGGAGCCATCATTAGAACCAGCCGCAATTTGGCAGCAACTTCCATTAAGGAGCAGAGAACTTGGAATAGGATCTGACAGAAGGCCAGGGACCTGACCTTATGGCCAAGAATAAATTCCAAAGCAATTTCAGGGGAAAAGAATATTTAATGAAAGTCTTTCCAAGCATTCCTAAGGAAAAGACCATAAATATAGAAAATTTAATTCAAACACAAGAGAAGAGAAACAGAAAAAAAAAAAAAAAAAAAAAAAAAACCAATCCAGAATGAACTAGCCTCGGGGACCCAAAATAAAAGGACAAAGTAGGTATAATCAATTATGGTGAGATGACACATGTCCCCCCTGATCCCTATTTCAACTCACAAAAGGAATCAAAATAGTGTAAAGCTGGAAGTGATGTCTTGATGATCTTAAGGAGAAAATGGAAAGAGGAGAAAAAGGATACACTAAGGTGGGTGGAGAGAAAGGGGGACTAGGAAATGTTCTCTCTTGCAACAAGGGTCCACAAATAGACATCTCTACAAACAAGTGGGTGGGGACATCTGAATTTCAATCATCTAATCAAAGGAAGATTACACACAACATAGGGAGATAAATGGAGAAAGACAGTTTACTCTCCGATGAAAAGGGAGGAAGAAGGAAATGGGGAAGGAAGTCAGAGAAGATAGATGAAGGGAGGGATTAGTCCTAAACCAAACAAATTCAAAGGATGTACAAGAATATATGCTGTTCTTTTTGAGGTAGATGAATGAATAAGTATGGGCACAAGTGTAATGGAATACTATCACAGTGAACTTGGATTAAATAAGCCTAAATACTGCTGATTACCTCTTAAAGACGCCAGATGCTGATCCAGAATGAGAAATGTTTTAGGACATTGGCAAGTGGATTGTTTTCTTTTTCAGATTGACTATATATTGTGTGAATGGCTTTATTCACGTTCTCAGTGGAGGAGGAGCAGGAGAAAACAATGAGACAGTGGATTTTGGGTGATATAAATGTGTGTGTATACATGTATGTATACACACTCAGGAACACTGATCAGTCACCTGCAATGCACATGTGTATGTATGAACACACATATCCACATACATAGCAATGGAGCAATTCAATGATCAATGAATTCCCAAGGTGCATTATGACACAATGGCTACCTCTTGATGGAGAAGTGATCCTCAGACATCAGACTGAGGTATAATATTCTTTGGATCTGAACAATAAGAAATTTTGTTTAGCTTGATTACATACATTCTTGGAAAAGGAGATTAGTTTTTCTGTTTTTCTCAATGGGAGGAAATGGTAGAAAGGAAAAAGAGAAGGCTAATTTATGTTGTAAAAATAAAATTTTCATTAAAAAAAAATAAAGTAAACCAATATTTCTCCCTCCTTCCGGATCTACATCAGTAAAAATAAAATAGGGATAACTGTTAGATTCTTAATAGGTGCTAAGTTGATACTTAACAATTCTCATGCTCAGGGTTCACACCTTTAAAAGGAGCAAGTTCATTGGTTGTAGGAGTTCCCACAAGCCCATTCTCTGGGAGGATAAAAGAAGGCAGTTTGGAAAGAGTCAGTCTGGTGAAGGTCAAGAAGAAGACTTCCCACACTCTTGGAGCAGAGTCTGATTCCCACACTCTAGTAGATTCAGAGTCAAGATTTCATTCTCAAGTCTATCTTCGCTCTGGCTGGAGGTTCCAGAAGCCTCCCAAGAAACCTGCTCCCAGAGAAAAGGATTTACAGAAAAGAAACCTCCTCCCAGAGAAGGGTTATAATCGAGAGACAACAGGACATTACAATTTGGCACCCAACGTGGGGCAAGGACTAGTTCTGAATCCTTCAGAGTGAGCTAACTTGGACCTTGACAGATAACAATATCTACTTTCCAGGGTTTGTTATGAGGACACAGGAGCTACTGGTAAGGTGCTTAAAATGTGTCTGGCACTTAGTAGGTGCCTTATAATAAATGCCAGGTTTATTCTTTCAGTTGGTCTTGAAATTAGATTGATGGCTCACCTGATGTCTATCAAAGGCAGCACCCTCCCCGCAGAGCTTATCAGCCGTGGTGAAAGAGCCACCATTTCCTGAAGTTCTGTCTTTTCCATGTGACATGGTTGGGTCAGTTTTGTGACTTATGCTAAAAGGTGACAAAGCTGCCCAGGACCAGATTTATATAGTGGGCAAAGGCTCCATGTGCCTCCCTTCAAGCAGTATTCTGAGGGCCTCTGGACAAATTAGTGTGGCTGCCTAGAAACCTAAAGGCCTAAAGGTCTACCATTATGAAAGAAGGCTCCCTCAGACATAACAGATTTCCCAATCTGGCACATGGACATCCCTTGCTCTGTGGACCAGAGGAGCTTCCACATGGAAGCAAGAGGAGCCTTGTCTACTCAAGCTAAAGAATGCAATACTGAGTCCATACTGTGTGCCTTTCTAGGCTATACTCAAGTAAAACTCCTTTTACTTATAAAATGAATGAGTATCTGAAGCTTGCTGAATATTTAAACTAAGCATTAACTGAGCAAGTCCTATCCATTATACTCTTCCAGTCAGCCCAGGACCTGCTGCAGCCTAGAGCAGTCACAATTTCCAAGAACCTGGAGAGCCACGACACACTAATGTGACCCTTTTAATCTTTCCTTTTCTCCCAGTTATTTTCACGGTCTCAGCCAGTGCCTGGCACTCTGCATGGGGGAGTCCAAATTAAACCACCAGGAAACCAGTTTATATAGTAACTTGAGGTCCAGGAATAACAGAGGTGAGGATGAGAATCTCTGCAGCCTCTTTTAGACAGGAGAGATTGGTCCCTGTTCCAGGGCGGGTCTTAGAAGCCCCAGAGCAGCAGGATGGCCCAGAGCTCTGTGTACTAGAACTCCTGAGCTTGGACCTAGGACCTTTCTCAATGCTTATTGTCTGGAGTCAAGGAATGGTCAAGGGGAGGGTTTGGGGAGACCTGAGGCAGAAGGACTGGAGCACCCCAGGAGGACAGTTTCTGTTCTGATGACCAGGAGAAGAGTTGAGGAAGCCTTCCAGGCTGAAAGGTTTTCCACGAGCTTCAGGGGAGCTTGGCCATAGGAAACCAAGAGGAGGGGTGCTGGGCAGGCCCAAAGAGAGGAGACCAGATCCTTCTGGAATGGAGATTCATGATAAAATGGTGGACCTCATCAGTCTCTTGTAATGAGGAGGAAAAAAACCACACATAGGGTTAGGGTACACAGCGTGTGTCTGGGTGCCCACAATGCCAAGGGCCCAAAGGATCAGCTGGGCAGGGCAGTGCTGTGGCTGTGTTCCCCCTGATGCCTGTTTTTGTAAAGAAATGACCCATCTATCAGGCCTTGCCAGCTCCATAGCCAGCTCAGGTTGGTCGGGTGTGTGGATGGACTGTACTCACCTGAGGAGGTCCGAGGCTCCCAGGGCCCATTCTCTCAGGCTCCAGGCTCCCTGTGGAGGTGGCAAAGCAACCAAAGTGACTTCGGTTTTTCAAGTTCCTTCCTCAGTTCTCTGCTATTTATCTTTCTCAGGGTCCCACTGGCCCTGGCCCTGATCTTAAATGCAACCCCCGACTACCGACTCTAACAACTAACCCCAAGCAGAGGTCGCATCCAATCATGGGGGGCTCTCTTTCTGAGCCTCTCTGAAAACCAAGAGAAAGGTCAGCAGCTGAGTGAGGGTCCCTCCCTTCTTCCCTCTGCATAGAAAAGCCTAACTTCTCCTCATCCTAGTCCCAGGTGGATTGCTTTTATGTTCATAGCCTGGGATAATGCTATATGGGGCCCTCATTAGAAATTGTTCTAATTTCATCCCATTTTTGTGTCTGCCTTTGAGCCAATTTCTGCTTGGGCGTGGCCTTGGACTTGGCCCAGTTTTTCTAAGCAGGAGTTACAAAGGCTCTGACCCTACCCTCAGGGGAGAGACTCCACCCTACAGAACAATACTGGGAGAGTCAGACTAGAAAGTCAGAAGAGGAAGACTGCTCCCCTCCTTCTTTAACTCCCCTTCCCATCTTCCTACAGAGAGTCCAGAAGTACAAGGATTTTGGGGATCCCAGATGGGAGGAGACCAGTCGGCCTCCATGGCTCCGGAGTCAGAGCTCTCCCTGTCACCTGGTCCTCTGCCTCCCAGTCTCCCCTCACTCCAACTATCACACACATTATCATGCTAGGCAACAGATGATAGCTTTGGGTAGGAGGGAGGGAAAGTGGGAAGATGGGAAGGGCTCTGGAATGGAGCCTCTAGGGAAAGCCTGAGCTGAGAGACAAAAATCGAGTCTGGGATTAAACTCTGAGGGCTGAAAAAGAAGAGGGGCCAGGGAAGCAGGAGTTGTGGGTCACAGGAGTAGGGTCATGGAGGTCAGGGCCATTAGAGTGAGAGAAGTCCTAATGGACAACTGAGGCTGGGAAAGCAGGAAGACTGTGTCCAGAAGTCTACAGAGGAGCTGGGGAGGAATGCTGGGACCTTCTGGTAGAGCTTACACTTGTCTGAAGGCAGGACAGCTGAATCTCTAACCAAGAGTTGGGATGGGGAGATTGGACAGCAGGGTGCTGATCAGAAGGCTGAAATTAGATCTCTGTGATTTCTATGGACAAAGTTTGAAGTCCGGGAAAAGTGTGACCCAATGGGGAATCTGAATAAATTTGGAAAGTGATTGGGAATCTGGAAAAGGTTTAGGGGTGTGGAGCTCATCCAACAGGAAGCCTTGGCAGAAAGGTGTGCTCTTGATAGACCTGGAGATCATGTACCACAAGGTCACAAAAGGAAACCCAAAGTCAAAGGCCGAAGTGGAAGCAAGGAAATATGGGGGAGGCTGTCTCGGACCTACCTGAGAGCTGCATGCATAGGTGTGGCTGCCAGAATTCAAAGTGATCTCAGGTCCAAGAGAAAAAAGGGAAGATTCCTGAACTCCCAGGGAAGGCAGAGTAGTTCTGCTGCAGGGAAGGATCAAGGAGCATACCAGCTCAAAGACTTCCTGCTTCTCACAGGCCCATATGGGAGGGTCTTCCTCATCCCAAGGGCCCCACCCTCTGAGCCCTTTCCTCCAATCACACCCAGGACCAGAACTTTAAGACTCTCAGTGCCTGTCTTCCCTTAGGACCCCTTCACACAAAGATCACCTCTTCTGCCCCAAACTCCTCCCAGACCTCCAAAGTCCACCATAACGCTCAAATCTCATCTGGACCAACCCCCTCCCCCCAACTCTCTCCCAGGCTGGTCTCCTCAGAGAGCTCCTCTTCCCCAGAACGTCTTCACTTTTCTCCCTCTCAGACTTACTTCTTCCTCCTTCTGAGCTGAAACTGCAGCAGCAGCCTAACACAAATTAATGGACTCTATGCTCTGAACAACTGGAAGAAAATGGCTTTTGGGAAAGTCAGGGTGTCATATACCATTTGTAAACATAAATCCTGACTGGATTTTATTGAATTCTCCCTTTCTAATTGTGATCTTTGACCCTCTACAAGCAGACCAGATTTTAAAACAAAATACTTTTTTAAAAAATATATATTATTATAGCTTTTTATTTACAAGATATATGCATGGGTAATTGTTCAGCATTGACAATTGTTCCAACTTCCCCCCCCTCTCCCTCCCCAAGATGGCAGGTTGAACAAAACATGTTAAATATGTTAAAGTATACGTTAAGTACAATATATGTATACATGTCCAAACAGTTGTTTTGCTGTACAAAATGAATCAGGCTTTGAATTAGTGTACAATTAGCCTGTGAAGGAAATCCAAAATGCAGGTGGACAAAGGTAGAGGGATTGGGAATTCTATGTAGTGGTTCATAGTCAACTCCCAGAGTTCTTTCCCTGTGTGTAGCTGGTTCAGTTCATTACTGCTCTATTGGAACTGATTTGGTTCATCTCATTGTTGAAAATGGCCACATCCATCAGAATTGATCATCATATAGTATTGTTGTTGAAGTATATAATGATCTCCTGGTCCTGCCCATCTCACTCAGCATCAGTTCATGTAAGTCTGTCCAGGCCTTTCTGAAATCATCCTGTTGGTCATTTCTTACAGAACAATAATATCCCATAACATTCATATACCACAATTTATTTAGCCAATCTCCAATGAATGGGCATCCACTTAGTTTCCAGTTTCTGGTCACTACAAAGAGGGCTGCCACAAACATTCTTGCATATACAGGTCTCTAAAGTAAAATTAAAAATTCAGTATTAAGCAATTTGATGAGGAATAAGACTAAGGAAGAATAAAAATTAAATGTCATTGGATCATAATTACTCTATAGGTCTTACTCATTACTTTAGCTATTTTATTGGATTTTGACTTATTTCCTCCAAAATTCTGTTCTCCTTAAACCATTATTATTCTCACTAGTTAGTTTATCCAGTCCATAGTGGAGTCCACAGTGAGTCTCTACCTCATTGTTGGTATATTGTCCACCCCACCAGTCTTGTGACCTCCATGAGAGCAGGGGATGTCCCTTGCACTTCCTTTTGATCCTGGTGCTTAGCCCAGGGCCTGGCATGTAGCAGGCACTTAAATGTTTGCTGCCTTGAAGAAAATAACTCATGGATCACCTAATCCTCTTTGGCATTTCAGGAGAATTTCATGTCCCCAAATCCCAAACACTGACATCTTATAGGATCAACATGATCATTGGAAGGGACCTACCAGGCAATAGAGTGCAACTCCCTCATTTTACAGATAGGGAAATTTAGATTCATTGACCAGTCTAGGATACCACTGCAAAAAAAAAAAAAAAAAAAAAAAAAAAATATATATATATATATATATATATATATATATATACACACACACATATATATATTTATTTATTTAAAAAAGAATTCCTAGGGAGTTCTTCCCAAAACCTAGCCCTTACTTCTTGGTAACTCCTAGAAGCCTCTTGTAACCACAATTCTCTTCCACCTGCTTTCACCTCTCTCACCTAGAGAGCAGCCCCTCAGTCCTTCTTGGTCCAGTATCCATGATGCTTCCCTTTGCTCAAAATAAGAGATCATATCTTCTCTGGGGACTGGAAACCCTGGAACCCTTGGAACCCTTTAGGGATGAAGAAGGAGAGCAGCTTATAATTTTCTTTAGGGAAAGAGGTGAGGATCTAGAGCTACTCCATTTTGAGATTCACTCAATTTGCACATATGAGTCTTTATACTCACTCATTAGTGCTTGTTTAACCCAAAATAGGATATGCTATATTATTCTGTTGTAAAATTATTTTTTAATAATAGCTTTTATTTTCAAAAGATATGCAAATAGACTTTTCAACATTCACCCTTGCAAAACTTTGCATTCCAAAATTTTCTTCTTTTCTTCCCCCACCCCCTCTTCTGGAAGCAAGTAATCCAATAAATGTTAAACATATGCAATTCTTCTATACATATTTCCATATTTAGCATGCTGCACAAGAAAAAAAAAACAGATCAAAAAGGAGGAAAAAGAAAGAAAAAAACAAGCAGGCAAGAACAAAAAATGTGAAGATACTCTACTTTGCACCCCATTCAATCCAGATAGACCTCTCTGGGTACAAATGGCCCTCTCCATCACAAGTCTGTTGGAATTGGCTTGAATCACCTCCTTGCTGAAAAGAGCAATGTCCATCAGAGTTGTTCAGCACATAATCTTGTTGTTGCCATGTACAAGGTTCTCTTGTACCTGACTTTCTCTGAGATAAAGTCAAACATCTTTTCCCAACTTCTGCCTCCTATCCTGGTAAGTTACATTCTGGAAGAAACTATTAACCCCACCCCTGGACAAGAGAGGGTTATTAGGCCAGAGCAGTCTCAAGCCTGACCAAGAGGGACCTTTGTTTTGGGGCACTTTCTTCATAGAAGAATAGACTCATCCTAAGGTTTGCATTATCTAGGGGAGATGGCAGTACAATGAAAAGAAACCTGGGCCTAGAATCAGAAGTGCCGGGGTTGAATTCAAGCTTCAGACAGTTCCTAGCTCTGTGCCCCTTGGCATGTATTTAAAGTCTGTTTGCCTCAGTTTCCTCGACTCTTAAAAGGGGAGAATAATATCAGCTAAATTGGAAAGTTATTGTGAAGGCAAGGTAACACAATATTGTTTTCTTTTTAATTTATGAAACAAACAAAAAAAATCTTATCGAACCCTAAATTTCTGTGACATAGTAAAATTTATAAAAAGATGATTGTGCATGAAATTGTAAATCTATAATATATGACTTTCTATTCTTTTCAAATAGACAAGAAATTTATCAAATAGATTTTTTTTCTCCTTTCCTCTGCCTTCCCCTACTCTAGAGATGGCTGTCATTCATATGAAAATAGCAGCTTTCTTCCTTTGTTTTTGTTTTTTTTTTTTTTTATCAACAATTTGGGTTCTTATAGTCAAAATAATTTACTTGCTGAAAGGTATTCTTAAATAATATTGTTGTTACTGTATTGTACAGAAAGCATATAGCATAGCACCTGGCAAATAGTAGGAGAAAATAAATGCTTATTTCCTTCCCTTCCTTTCCCACAACCTGTGTAATAGGAAGGAAGATTTTGGACAAACTTCCTATATTAGAGACAGCCAGCTGCTATCAGCTACACATTGATGCTTGTTTAAAAAGAATAATGTTCCAAATATTAGACCCATCCCACAGAGGAACAGGTTGTAAGGAAAAGCTGCTTGAGAAATTTTCAGGGCTTTGGCAAGCAAAATTTATGTCCAGATAGAGATTAAATGAAATAACTTCTGAGAGTAGTTCTGTGTATGAGATATTTCTACACTGGCTTGATCTTTGACCTAAATTTAGAATTAGTAAAAATTACCCAGAATTAGTAAGAAACAGCTTCAGGAGCAAAAGAGGAAGTGCTCAGGTTCCTATCACAATGCAAAGACATTTTACAGGAAAACCAGTGTGTTGGAGAACACTGTTTCTTGGACACGAGAGTAGCACTTTTCCCTTTCTGGTCACTGATAAACCCTCCTAATTCAGCGCACTGGGAAATAAATATATTCCCTTTGTCTTCAGATTCGGACTTAGCAGGGGAAATGTCTGGCATGTATTTATATACACTTATTTACATATATGTAAACCAGAGAGCAGGTTTCACGTATTTTCCAACATGATCTCCTTGTACAACTCTTTCTGAGGATTGTCCAAGAGTTCCTACACCTCCTGGGTGAAGTCCATCGCCACATGCTTAAATGTTACAAATTCCTAAACCACCAAAAGTCATGAGATGTAGAACTGAAAGACATTTCAGAGTCTTCAATTTACAGGATGAAATTGAAGCTCAGAGAAGTGATTTGCTTATAGGTCATACCATTTATAAATGTCAGAGGCAAATCTTGTCATTAGAGCCTGATTGAATTTTTAGAAAAATCAATTTATAGAATGAGGTGGAATAAAGCTAAGAAATGTCTTATGGAATGAATCTCCCCTGTAGAATCAGGAAGAATGTAAATGTAAATGTAAAATGTAAATGTTCTGTAGTCTCTAGATTTGTAATCATTCTCTGGGAGGAGATTTCTTGAGGAGCTTTTGGGGAGGCAGACTTGGCTTTAGTTCCAGTTCCAGTAATCCTCAAAATGCAGCCAGGAGTTAAAGTATCCTCTATTGTGTCCTTCAAAGTCTTGAATCTTTTCCTGTCAGAATGTTTCCAGCCAGCTTCAGTCTCTAGCTCCCTCTGAATCCAAAGCCTCCAGCCAGAACGAAGGTAGGCGTGGGAATGAATCAGACTCTGCCTCCAAGAGTGTGGGATTTTGGGTTTCCCAGAAGTCAATCCTAGTTGTGAATCTCCTGGAAGTCCATGAGCAGGCTTTTCCTTTAGACTTGTGAATCTGCTGGACTTGCGAATCCACGGGAAGTCTTCTCCTTGATCCAATCCAGCCTGACTTCTTCCAGACTGACCTCTTCCAGACTCAATGTTGGCTCCTTATATCCTCCCAGAGCATGGGCTTGTGGGAACTCCTTCCATAACCAATGAGCTAGTTCTTTTAAAGGTGTTAACTCCTTTAAAGGTATAAACTTCTTTTAGAAGTTTAAAGGTGTAAACTCCTTTTAAAAGTGTGAACTAAAGGTGTGAATTCTGAGCTAGAGAATTTTTAAGTAGATTTACCACCTAGTAAGGATCCTAACAAGAAGTCAACTATATTTCCAACTGCTACATATACAAGATATGTTTGGCCAATGCACTTGAATTTTGATGATTTTCCATGTCATTTTCTTCCATTTCCACCATAAGCATAGGATTCCCTTCATCAGATATTCTGATTTTGGGAATAATTCTCCACCTTGTATAGAAAATTGCTGTTCCATTTAAAAAAAATCATTTTGATTTCTTCAACAAATCTTCATTTGTGGTCTATGTGTAATTCATATTTCACGTCTTATTTTCTTTATTCAATTCTTTCATATCTGAACAACTGAGGAATTTTAGATTCCCAAGGATTTCTAAATTTTCCTTTTCTCTAGGGTCTCTTGAATCTTTTTTTCATCTATAGTGTGGGTTCTTACTAAAGGAAGGCAGCCCTTTTACTGATGGATAATTGCTCTCTGGTTGATTCCTGAACTCACACCCAAGAGAAGTTACCTCTTTTCTTTTCTTTTTGAATTAAAGCTTTTTTATTCACAAAGCATATGCATGGGTAATTTTTCCAATACTGACTCCTATATAATCCCCTGCAGAAAATGTTTTCCTTCTTCCCCTCACCCAGCAGGCAGTCCAATACATGCCAAATATGCTGAAATACATGCCAGATCCAATATGTGTATACATATTCACTCAACCATCTGGTTGTGCAAGAAAAAAATGAACAGGGAAGAATGAGGAAATCTCCTGGAGGTAACAGTGAAGAGAATGATAGGGGGTTTTATGAACAGAACCTCATGTCATCCTGCTTTCAGAAGGCTGCTGTTTTTGTGGAACTATATTACAACATGAGAAGATACATGAAAAAGGCAGAAAGACGGAATTGGAAGATGAGAGTGATAGACCAAGATGATATCAATAACCTGACATTTTCAATTCCATTCTATATAAATCTATAAAATACCTACTATGTGTCAGGCATTCTGATACAAACTGCTTCACACACACACACACACACACACACACACACACACACACACACCACACAACACACACACATATACTACAGTCTGCCCTCAAGGAGCTTACATTTTAATGAGGGGACAATATGTAAATAGCCAACTTTGTACAGGTGAAATAGGAAATAATTAGAAGATGGGAAGCACAAGAAGTAAAAGGAGTTAAACAAGGCTTTCCTTAGAAGGCTTTTAGTTTTAAACATGACTTAAAGGTATCCAGGCAGGTCAGAAGGGAATGCAGGGCTGAAAGTCAGCAGGGAAATTAGGGCAGGAGAGGCAAGAAGAATTTATAAATCATTAGCACAAAGATGGTGATTAGATGCATGGCAGCTGATGAGATCCATTATATAGAAAGAGAAAAGAAGAAGAGCCAGGAGGAGGGACACCTGTGATTAGAGGATGTGATGTGAAGGAAGATCCAATTCAGAAGACAGGTAAGGGGTCAGAAAGTGTGGAGGAGAGCCTGGAGAGGATCCTGTCCTAAAACCATAGAGAAGAGAGTCTCAGAAAGGGGAGAGAGGTCATCTGTGTCAAAGGCTGGGTAAAGGTTGAGAAAGATGAGGATTGAAGAGAGTTCCCTGGTCCCAGAAAGGGAGGATCATGTAGGGGACAAGACTGAGAAGGTGGAGCAAAGGAGACCTGACCT
This sequence comes from Sminthopsis crassicaudata, assembly GCF_048593235.1. Taxonomy (NCBI): domain Eukaryota; kingdom Metazoa; phylum Chordata; class Mammalia; order Dasyuromorphia; family Dasyuridae; genus Sminthopsis; species Sminthopsis crassicaudata. The sequence continues at coordinate 237,951 of NC_133618.1, read as the reverse complement.
GGGAGGGGGAGAGTTGCTCCATTGGCAAAGATTCTTATGGGTAGGAGGAGATGGAGATCTCACACTGAGGCTAGAAGAGGCCAGTTGTCTCTTTCTCTCTGACTCTGTTTCTCTTTCTCTTTCACTGGCTCCATGTCTTTGTGTCTGTCTGTCTCATTCTCTCTCTCTTTCTCCCTCCCCCCCCTCTCTGTCTCCTTCTCTCTCTCTCTCTCTCTCTCTCTCTCCTCTCTCTCCTTCTCTCTCTCCTTCTCTCTCTCCTTCTCCTCTCTCTCTCTCTCTCTCTCTCTCTCTCTCTCTCTCTCTCTCTCTCTCTCTCTCTCTCTCTCTCTCCTTCTCTCCTTCTCTCCTTCTCTCTCTCTCTCTCCTCTCTCTCTCTCTCTCTCTCTCTCTCTCTCTCTCTCTCTCTCTCTCCTTCTCTCCTTCTCTCTCTCTCCTTCTCTCTCTCTCTCTCTCTCTCTCTCTCTCTCTCTCTTTCTCTCCTTCTCTCTCTCTCCTTCTCTCTCTCTTCTTCTCTCTCTCTCTCTCTCTCTCTCTCTCTCTCTCTCTCTCTCGTTCTTTCTGACTTTCTCACTGTCTCTGCCTATCTCTTTCTCTCTGACTTCTCTTTCTCTTTCATTGTTTCTGTCTCTCGCTCTCTTGTTTTATCTTTATCACTGTCACGTTTTGTCTCTTCCTCTCTCCCTGTCATGTTCTCTCTTTTCTATCTCTAGCTGTGTCTCTGTCTCAGTTTCTGTGTCTCTGAATCTCTTTTTAAAATTTTTTCTCTTACTCTCTCTCTCTCTCTCTCTCTCTCTCTCTCTCTCTCTCTCTTTTTTTTTTTTTTTTTTTTTTTTTTAGTTCTCTTTCTGGCTCTTTCTTTCTTTCTCTGTTTATGACTATTTTTTTTTTCTGTCTTTCTCACTCTCTCATTCTCTGGTTCTCTCTTCCCCTGGCACTTTCTCTCTTTGCCTCACTCTGGCTTGCACTCTCTGGATCTTTTGTGTCTTTTTCTGTCTCTCTGACTCTTTCTTTTACTCTTTCTCTTCCCTCTTTCACTCTCTGGCTTTCTTTGGGTTCCTATTAATCTCTTTTTCCTTCTTTTTCTCACTCACTCACTCTGTCTTCCTCTCACTCTGCACTGTCTGTCTGTCTCTCTCTCTTCCCCCAACCCCTGACACTTTCTTTTTCACTTTTTCCTCTCTAGCTTGTTCTGGCTTGCTCTCTCTGTGTCAGTTTCTCTCTTAATGCCTACTTTTCTCTTTCTCTTTCTCACTCTCACTCTCTGGCTTCCCCCCCCCCTCCTCTCTTTCTGAGTGTGTGTGTGTGTGTGTGTGTGTGCGCGCGCGTGCATTTTCTGCCTTTCTTACTGTTTCTCTCTTTCTTACTGTCTCTTTCTCTCTATATTTTTCAATATTTGTCTCCCCTTTCTCTTCTCATTCTTTATTCCTGTTTCTTTTTTTTTTTCTTATTCATTGCCTCTTCCCTATTATTTGGCTTTCTCTTTCTCCCTCTGGCATTTAGTTTCTATTCTTTCTTGCTCTGGCTTGCTTTCTCTGTTTCTAGTTCTTTCTCTGTCTCTCATTCTTTCTCTGTCTTTCATTCTTTCTCTCTGTGTCTTTTGTTCTTTCTCTGTCTTTCATTCTTTCTCTGTCTTTCATTCTTTCTCTCTCTCTCTTGTTCTTTCTGTCTCTGTTTTTCATTCTTTCTCTCTGTCTCTCATTCTCTGTCTGTTTCTTGTTCTTTCTCTCTTTGTGTACCTGTTTCTCTCAGACTCATTTTTTTCTCTATCACTCTTTGGCTTCCTTCTCTCTTTTTTACTCTCTCTTTCCCCTGGCTTTCTCTCTCTTCCTCTGACATTTTCTTTCCTCTCCCATTCTGTTCCACTATGGCTCTCCCCCTTTATCTGTCTGTCTTTTTGTCTTTGTATCTCTTTCTATCTCTCTTGCTTTTTTCTCACTGTCCCTTTGTTTCTCTCTCCTTTTCTCTGTTTTTGTGGCTTTCTCTGTGGATTTCTCTCTTTCTTTTTCAATTTCTGTCTCACTCTCTGGCTCTTTCTCTTTCCCTCTGGCCTTTTCTGTCTGTCTCTCTCTCATTGTCTCATTCTGGCTTATTCTCTCTGGCTATAACTCCATCTTTCTCTCTATATTTCACTCTATGTCAAGCCCTATTTTTCTTTCTCTCTCACTTTTTCTTTTCCCTCTCTAGAGCTATCTGTCATTCAGTCTCTGTATTTCTCTAGAATTCTGTTTCTCTTTTTCTTTCTCATTCTTTGTGACTTTCTCTCTCTGTCTTTCTGCCCCTTTTTGACTCCTCGAGAGAGAGAGAGAGAGAGAGAGAGAGAGAGAGAGAGAGAGAGAGAGAGAGGGAGAGAGAGAGAGAGAGAGGGAGAGAGAGAGAGAGTGGGAGAGAGGGAGAGAGGGAGAGAGAGAGAGAGAGAGGGAGAGAGAGAGGGAGAGAGAGGGAGAGAGAGTGAGAGAGAGAGAGAGAGGGAGAGAGGGGGAGAGTGGGAGAGATAGGGAGAGTGGGAGAGAGAGTGGGGGAGTGAGTGTGTGAATGGGGAGTGGGGGAGTGGGGGAGTGGGGAGTGGGGGAGAGGGAGAGTGGGGGAGAGGGGGAGAGGGGGAGAGGGAGAGAGGGGGAGTGGGGAGTGGGGGAGTGGGGGGAGTGGGGAGTGGGGAGGGAGGGGGAGAGGGGAGGGAGAGAGGGAGGGGGAGAGGGGGAGAGGGGGAGAGGGAGAGAGGGAGAGAGGGAGAGAGGGGAGAGGGGGAGAGGGAGAGAGGGGAGGGGAGAGGGAGAGGAGGGGGGAGAGGGAGAGTGAGGGGGAGAGGGAGAGGAGGGAGGGAGAACCAGAAATATAGACAAACAAGCATAGAGGGAGGGAAAGGAGAGAGGGAAAGGAGAGCGAGAGAGAAATAGTCAGTGAAACTAAGAGAGAGAAAGAAACAGGGACCCTGTGAGAAATAGCAGACAGGATAGAAAAAGAGAGAGTGTGGGTAATTTGTATTAAAAGAAAAGATATATTTTGGTGCCTGTGGCAAACCTTGGTTTTGGTTAATTTGGTTTAAAAGCAAAGGACATATTTGGCTGCCTGTGCAAAACTTGGTTTTGATAATTATTTATTTAAAAGCAAAGGATACTTTTGGTACCTTTGGTACAACTTGATATTGGGCATTTTTTTTTTTTTTAAATAAGCAAAGGATACATTTGGGTGCATGTAACACAACTTGATTTTGGGTATTTTTGTTTGAAAGCAAAGGATACTTTTTGGTGCTTCTGGCACAACTTGGTTTTTGCTCATTTTTTTTTTAAAGCAAAAGATACATTTGAGTGCCTGTGGCACAACTTTGTTTTGCATAATTTGGTTTAAAACAAATGATACATTTGGGTGCCTATGTCACAACTTGATTTTGGTTACTTTTGTTTAAAAGCAAGGGATACATTTGGTTGTCTATGGCACAACTTGGTATTGGGTAATTTTGTTTAAAAGCCAAGGATACATTTGGGTACTTGTGTACGATTTGGTTTTGGGTAATTTTTGTTTAAATGGAAAGGCTACATTATGGTATTTGTTGCACAAATTGGTTTTGGGTAATTTTGTTTAAAAGCAATGAATACATTTGCTGAACTGTGGCAAAAGTTGGTTTTAGATAACTTTTGTTTTAAAGCCAAGAATACATTCTGGTGCCTGTGGCACAACTTTGTAATGGGTAAACTTGTTTAATTGCAAAGGATAAATTTGGGTACCTGTAGCATAACTTGGTGTTGGGTAATTTTGTTTAAAAGGGATCTATTTGGTTGCCTGGGGCTAAACTTGGTTTTGGTTAATTTGGTTTAAAAGCAAAGAATACATTTAGGTGCCTGTGTAAAACTTAATTTTGGGTAATTTTGTTTAAAAGTAAAGGATACTTTTGGATACTTCTGGCACAACTTGTTTTTGTTGTTGTTGTTGCTTTGTTTTGTTTTGGTTTTGTTTTGTTTTGTTTTGTTTTTTGATAATGTTTGTTTAAAAGAAAAAAAAAATACATTTGAGTGCCTGTGGAAAACTTGGTTTTGAGTAATTTGGTTTAAAGTCAAAAGATACATTTGGGTGCCTGAGGCAAAACTTTGGATAATTTTTATTTCATAGCCAGGGAAACATTTGAGTGCCTGTAGCATAATTTAGTTTTGGATAATTTTGTTTAAAAGCAACAGAATCATTTGGGTGCCTATGGCACAACTTGGTTTTGGTTACTATTGTTTAAAAGAGAGGGATACATTTGGGTACCTGTGGTACAATTTGGTATTGGGTAATTTTGTTTAAAAGCAATAAATACATTTGGTGGCCTGGGGCAAAACTTGGGTTTAGGTGATTTTTGTCTTAAAGTGAAAGATACATTTTGGTGCCTCCTTCACAATTTTTTAAAGGGTAATTTTGTTTAAAAGCAAAGGGTGCCTGTGACAGAACTTGGTTTTTGGTAATTTGGGTTTTTTTTTTTTTTTAAAGATACTTTTGGGTCCCTGTGGCACAACTTGATTTTGGGTAAAGCTAAAGCTACATATGAGTGCCTATGGCACAACTTCTTTTTGTTTAATTTGGTTTCAAAGCAGGGGGTGCGTTTGGGTGCTTGTGGCACAACTTGGTTTTGGGTACTTTTGTTTAAAAGCTAAAAATACATTTGGGTGACTATGGTACACTTATTTTTGTTTAATGTGGTTTTAAAGCAGGGGATACATTTGGGTACTTCTGGCACAATTTGGCTTTTGATAATATTTGTTTAAAAGCAAGAGATATATTTGAGTGCCTCTAGCACAAATTGGTTTTGGGATATATGTATCAAAACAAAAGATACCTTTGGGTGCCTATGGCACAACTTGGTTTTGAGTAATTTTGTTTAAAACCAACAGATACATTTGGGTGCATGAGGCACGTCTTGGTTTTGGATTAATTTTGTTTAAAAGCAAAAGATACATTTGGGTACCTGTATCACAACTTTGTAACGTGCTCTCCTGGCAGTTACAATTACTAGTCTGTCCTAGACCCACCAGAGTACCTTTGACCACTATGCTTAGCAGTGTGAACTCTACCGGGCTCACCTCCTCTGAGGCCTTCAAAGGTCTCTGGCCACAATCTCTTGAATCTATAGCTTAATAACCGGTAGCGCACTCAAGAACAGCCATGTGTAATCTTAAAAAGCCTTTATTATACCTACTCACATAATGCCCTAACTGATGCCCTGACTTGTTGTTTCCCTAATGAACACCTGCTCAGAAGACTCACGTGTTCACTACCAAAATCCTTTCCTCTTTCGGCTACCCATCTTGGCTTGGCCACCGAGGCTAGGAAGCCAGGGTGAAGAGCGCCAGGTAAAGAGAGCAACTGCTGCCTGCAGTGGGCTTACATAGGGCCTGTGAGGTCACACACACAGCCAATCAGCGAGAGAGTCACCCATTACGAAGCTATCTCAAAATGGACAGGATACCACCCACAAGGCAGTCCTAATATCCACAGAAATTACTTCCGGGCCTCAATGATGCGCTGTGGCGCAGCCTATTTAAAGGGCCCTTACAATTCCTTTTCTTGTTTTGCGGGAACCGCACATCTCATCAAGCTAAACTTTAGCACCAGCTATAGTTCACTTGATCCATGAGATGACAGAGTGTTATGCCCAAGGAGGTACAAAGCAGCAGATCAGTAAACAGAAGTATGACAATAAGAGCCAGGCTCAACAGTGGCCCAAGTGTTCAACCCATTCATCAAAGTCATACTCGAGATAATATGCCAAAGAGGTTGGATGCCAATGAGGTAGGATGTCAACACTGAGGTGGGAAGTCAACAAGGTAAAACATCACAATTCTAGTTAACAAATATCAGTGAGGTAGGTTGTCACAATTCTAGTTACATTTATCACAATTCTAGACCAATTCTAGTTTCGTACAATTCTCTGTTGCACTTTGTCACAATCCTAGAACAATTCTAGCTTATCACAATTCTCTATTGCACTTTTCACAATCAAAGGTACTCTGGTGGGTCTAGGACAGACTAGTAATTGTAACTGCCAGGAGAGCACATTACAAATGGCGCTCAACATGGACGCATCAGGAATTATCAGGTTTTAAAATATTTAATATTCAGAATTAAGATTCTGAAAGATCCGGTAGAAACACCACGTAAGAGGGAAGACAGAGAAGCAATATGGACCCAGGTAACTCTGGGATCGGGCTCAAGGACACAGCTGAAGATAATGCTTATATAAAGAGGTTAAAGAGCCAGATGGAAGATCTTTTATTTTATTTTATTTTATTTTTTATTTATTTTTTTTTATTTATTATTATTTTTTTTATTATATATATATATATATATATATTTTATAATATTATCCCTTGTATTCATATTTTTCCAAATTACCCCCCTCCCTCTATTCCCTCCCCCCGACGACAGGCAATACCATACATTTTACATGTGTTACAACATAGTCTAGGTACAATAATGTGTGCGAATATCATTTTCTTGTTGCACATAAACATTAGAATCCGAAGGTACATGGCAACCTGGCAGACAGATATTAGTGCTAACAATTTTCATTCCCCTCCCAGTGTTTTTCTCTGGGTGCAGCTACCCCTGTCCATCATTGGATCAACTGGAAGTGAGTTGATCTCTTTATGTTGAAGATTTCCACTTCCATCAGAATACATCCCCATACAGTATTGTTGTTGAAGGTGTACGGTGATCTTCTGGTTCTGCTCATTTCACTCAGCATCAGTTGATTTAAGTCTCCAGGCCTCTCTATATTCCTCCTGCTGGTCATTTCTTACCAAGCAATAATATTCCATAACCTTCCATATACCACAATTTACCCAACCATTCTCCAACTGATGGACATCCATTCATCTTCCAGTTTCTAGCTATACAAAAAGAGCTGCCACAAACATTTTGGCACATATATGTCTCTTCCGCTCTTTAGTATTTCTTTGGGATATAATCCCAGTAGTAGTGCTGCTGGGTCAAAGGGTATGCACAGTTTGATAACTTTTTGGGCATATCCAGATTGCTCTCCAGAATGGCTGGATTCTTTCACAACTCCACTCAGCAATGTATTAGTGTCCCAATTTCCCCGCATCCCCTCCAACATTTGTCATTATTTGTTCCTGTCATCTTAGCCAATCTGACAGGTGTGTAGTGGTATCTCAGAGTGGTCTTAATTTGCATTTCTCTGATCAGTAGTGATTTAAACACTCTTTCATGTGAGTGGACATAGTTTCAATTTCTTCCTCTGAGAATTGTCTGTTCATATCCTTTGACCATTTATCAATTGGAGAATGGTTCGGTTTCTTATAAATTATGGTCAGTTCTCTATATATTTTGGAAATGAGACCTTTGTCAGAACCTTTGTTTTTAAAAATATTTTCCCAATTTGTTACTTCTCTTCTAATCTTGTTTGCATTAGTATTATTTGTACAGAAACTTTTTAGTTTGATGTAATCAAAATTTTCTATTTTGTGATCAATAATGATCTCTAGTTCTCCTCTGGTCATAAATTCCTTCCCTCCTCCACAAGTCTGAGAGGTAGATTATCCTTCTGTTCCTCTAATCTATTTATTATCTCCCTCTTTATACCTAAATCATGGACCCATTTTGATCTTATCTTGGTATATGGTGTTATGTGGATCCATATCTAATTTCTGCCATACTCAATTTCCAGTTTTCCCAACAGTTTTTTCCGAATAATGAATTTTTATCCCTAATGTTGGAATCTTTGGGGTTTGTCAAAGATTAGATTGCTATAGATGTACCCTTTTTTGTCCTTTATCTAATCTGTTCCACTGATCTACTGGTCTATTTCGTAGCCAATACCAAATGGTTTTGGTGACTGCTGCTATATATAATATAGCTTTAGATCAGGTACACTTAGACCACCTTGATGGAAGATCTTTTAACAGAGATCACCACTGAAGAACAGCAGGAAGCTTGTAATTAAGCTCCCAGAAGGCTATCCCCACACCCATTAAATATAGCTAAGAGAGGGAGCAACCTAGAGCTAATGCGTATGTATGACAGTATAGAGTATAAAATGCCACAGCAAGAGTTGCTGGAATTGCAGGTTAAACTACAGATTGAGATAGAGAAAGAAGAAAAGCTAGGTTACTACAGATAGAACAGGAAGAGTTCAAACCAGTGGCTGAAACTACTCTTCCATTGAGAAGTTTAGTTCTTTTTATGTGCAAAGCTCAGGTTTGATTTTAAATCAGCCTTTGGGGAATTTTCCAATTCCTTTTCCTCAGCCTCACCTTCTTGGGCCAAGGGAGAAGGGGAGGAGGAAAAGGAAGGGCCATAATATCATCAGCACTGCCCATTAATCCATTTAAAACTCCTGTGTCTTCATTTCAAAAGACAGGGAGTAGGCTTTATGGCCCAAGGCAAAAAGGAATGTGGGGTATTGACTATAATCAGAAAAATTTTAAAAATACAGTTCAATTAATTTCTAAGAAACCTTACAGGGATAAGACCTTGCAGTTAGAGAGAGTGGAGTTTTATACTTGTAAAACTCCTAGGATCGTCTTTGGAGAGTTGGAACTCCTCTTTCTTACCTCGTGGATTTTTTACTTCCACAGGTGGGCTTGATTTCCAACCCCCTATGAGTAATTATAAACAGTGTTTATGTTTAGAATGGTTTGGAAAATTGCTGTTTTAATCACTGAATAAATAGACAGTGTGTGATCTTTGACCCAGGAGGAAAAGCGATATCAGATTTATTGATTCACACTCCTAAAGTACAATTCGGTATCAGAAACTCAAACTTTGATTTTTAGGCAAAAGAATTCAGGGATATAGCCGAGTGTTATTTTTTCATGAACTGTATGAGTGGCAGACCCCTGAAAATGTATCAGCTCTTTTAAGAACTTCAAGAGTGAGTGAGTAATACATTGCTGGTGGAGTTGTGAAAGAATCCAGCCATTCTGAGAGCAATCTGGAATTATGCCCAAAAGTTATCAAACTGGTGCATACCCTTTGACCCAGCAGCGCAACTACTGGGATTATATCCAAAGAAATACCAAAGAGCGGAAAGAGACATATATGTGCCAAAATGTTTGTGGCAGCTCTTTTTGTTGTAGCTAGAAACTGGAAGATGAATGGATGTCCATCAGTTGAGAATGGTTGGGTAAATTGTGGTATATGAATTATGGAATATTATTGCTTGGTAAGAAATGACCAGCAGGAGGAATATAGAGAGGCCTGGAGAGACTTAAATCAACTGATGCTGAGTGAAATGAGCAGAACCAGAAGATCACTGTACACTCTCAACAACAATACTGTATGAGGATGTATTCTGATGGAAGGGAAATCTTCAACATAAAGAAGATCCAACTCACTTCCAGTTGATCAATGATGGACAGAGGTAGCTGCACCCAGAGAAGGAACACTGGAAGTGAATGTAAAATTGTTAGCACTAATATCTGTCTGCCCAGGTTGCATGTACCTCGGATTCTAATGTTTATTGTGCAACAAGAAAATGATATTCGCACACATGTATTGTACCTAGACTCATATTGTAACACATGTAAAATGTATGGTATTGCCTGTCGTCGGGGGGAGGGAATAGAGGGAGGGGGGGTAATTCTGGAAAAATGAATACAAGGATAATACTATAAAATATATAAATATATATATATATATATATATGTACATATATATATATATATATAATAAAAATAAATAAATAAATAAATTAAAAAAAAAAAAAAAAAGAGTGAGTGAGAAAGCTCTCAGATAAATATACCCTTGTGTGGTACGGAAATGGTGAGGGAACACCATTTAATAAAAAAAGCTGGAGAGAGTTCTAGAGAAAAGCAAAGTTTATTGTACATTCTCGGGGAGAAGGGCGTCCCACTCTTCAAGTAGACTATCGAAGGAAGCACCTCCTGTGGGCAGGACAGCACCTTTAATCCCTAACGCAAAACGCCCCCTCCCACCACTGACCCTAATCCTCATTGGCTGAGAGTCTACATTCTAAATGCAAGATCTACCCATGAAATTGAACTTGACCAATAAGTACATAGTTGCCCATATTTGGATGAAATAGGAGATGTCATAGGAGGGGAAGGCAATGCCCTTTGCCTCGAACTTCAGAGTCCTTCAGGCCTACTTGAACTCTGAAGTAGATGAAGCCTTACCGATTTTCACAACTGTCTGAAAGATCTCACCTCATCTCATTCAGTCCCTCCTCCTTATTTTGTACACTGAGATCTCTTCAAATTTTTGTAACATAATTTCACATTCCCTATGAATTCCTCACTTCCTTTCTGGTTCCTGTTGGCCTTGGGCCACCAGCTCCACCCTTACTCTTTTAACAGCATCTATTTAACAGACCCTTCAGCTTTCTCTTCCAACCTGATCATTCCAGATGATGAGTTTTGGACAATTCTGGTTATTAATCTGATCAAACAAGGGATGTAGATAGGGGATAATATAACACCACTAAGAGCTATAAGGCCAAACCAAAGGAGCTGCTTCCACCAGCTTCCCAAACCAGGACTATCTAGAAGTATTGAACAGTGAGGTCCAAGTCTGTACAGGAACATGAGCAAGTTTCCTAATGTTCTTAGTGATTTCCTTCACTAGATTACCATTGTTATCAATCTTTATACAACATGTGGATAAATTTAGTTTAGCACAAACTCTCCCTTCTCAGCCAACAAATAATCCAACACAAGTCTATGTTGTAAAATAGCCTCTTGGTTTGAGTAGCTTCATCAGCCAAAAGATCAGTGCCTCAGCTGTCTGATTGGTGATAATCTCTACAAACTGCCTGAAGCCTAATTATCCTGTTCAACATGTATATTGGAGTTCTATATCCCCAACTTCCATCTTGAGCCCAAGTCGCTGGCCCATATCTTTGACTATTCTTTCTGGAGGCCAGGCATCTTCAGTCCAAGTGATGGAGTTATCTAAACTCCGTTTCCCCCTTCCCAAATCGTCATACAACTGAATCCCTAAATATTGTTTGCCTGTTCGGGAAGAAAGAAAATCTTGGCCTTATTAGTCCAATATAATAATTCCCTGTCCAATTGAGAGGCAGGTGAGTATAGGCAGTTAAACCACAGATCCAATAATGACCTTTTAGAGCAGGTTGTTCCCTTGGAAATATGTCTGAGCTGTTCCTTGTAAAAGGGTAATATTGTTGGTCTCTCGTCCCTAGGGGGCTTCTCCCCACAAAGGGGTCATACTGGCATTTCCATAAACCTTGCTCTTTTCTCCAACTACAATTAGCAACTGGCCACTGGCCTGTTAGATTAGGAGGTACTCCAAAATGTGGAAAACAGAGTCTCATGTTGCCTAGGTGTCCCTGGGGTGACATTTATACCAACCCCATTGGTAACTGTACCAATGTATATGTTCCCTTTCCTTTTATTCTCTTTTATACATCTTAATACATCCCATTCTACTTCATTACACTCAGCAGTAGTGACTTGTTGATAGCAATATCCCTGCTCTCCTATTTCTTGGGAGAACATCCAAGGTACAGTCTTTCTAGTCCCTTCCCACACTTCAATTGAGGATTCCTCCCTGTATCCCGCCAATATTTAGACATTTTGTACAGTCAATTGTCTTTGGCCTCAGGTCTGGTTCTCGAATAGGTCCACTCACATACACTAATTCCCAGCTTCAAACCTTGTCCTGTCTGATTTAAGCAGTATTTCCCTTTCCTATCTTCTGTCAATGACCACTGATGTTTCTCTTCTCAATTCCAGAAACCGGTCCCATTATGAATTTGGGATCTGTTGCTAAGGATCCAGGCTGGGCTTAAGGGGACAGGTACCTATGGCCATTGGTTCAATTGTTGGGATCCACCACAGATCCAACAATTCGATAAGTTACATGTTCTCCCTATATTCTGCATGAACAGGAGAAATTGGTTCTCATCTCTAGAAGGTAAAGGTCTAGTTTCTATGGCTATCATAAGGAAATAGATAAACCCAAAGCTTAGGGAGAGCCTCATAATGTTCAACTATTATAACACCGTGAAGTTAAGGTGAACTTCCCAAAGGAAAATATATCAAATCACAAACAGGCAAAGAGACCCAAAGTAAGAAAAGAGAAGTCATACAGTTACAATGCACTGGATTCAGAATCAGTGTTCCCATTCAGTGGAGGTCCCCTCCTCTTATGTAATTGGAGGTCTCCCCTGTCTTCAACTGTCCACTCTGATAAAGGTGGCGCCACAGGTCCTTTTGTCCTGGTGTGGTGTGTCCAGCCTTGTTCCTGAGTGCGAATCACAGTATCTGAAGTCAGTATCACTTGGTAGGGTCCGTCCCAGCACGGAGTCAGCTTCTCGTCCTTCCAGGAACGGATCAGCACCCAATCACCAACCTGAATTCTATGAACAGGGAAACCTAGAGGAGGAGTCTGAGCTATTAGCCCTTTTTGTTGAAGTCTTGCAAATGTTCCAGCAATGATTTAACATATCTCTTAACAAACAAATCCTTAGTTTCTAAAATAGGGTCCCAGTCTCCCTTAGGATAAGCCTGGAAAGGATGACCATACAATAATTCATAAGGTGAAAGCCCAATATCTCTACGTGGCTTGGTCCTGATTCTAACCAGAGCGAGAGGAAGGCATTTCGTCCAAGGTAGTTGGGTCTCTAAAGATAACTTAGTCAGCTGCCGTTTTATTTCTTGGTTCATCCTTTCTACTTTCCCAGAAGAGGGAGGATGCCAAGGGGTATGGAGATCCCAAGTGATTTCTAAGGCCCTAATCGGATTCTGCAGTACCTGGGCAGAAAAATGTGTTCCCTGATCCGAGTCTATCCTCTCCACCATTCCATATCTAGGAATAATTTGTTCTAATAAGACCTTACTTACTGTCGAGGCAGTTGCTCGGCCTGATGGGAATGCCTCCACCCATGAGGTCAGATGGTCCACTATGACCAGCAAGAACTTAAGGTGACCCACTGGTGGCAGCTCAGTAAAGTCCACCTGGATGCTTTGGAATGGTCTGATTCCAGGAGGTCGTCCCCCTTTTGGAAGCTGGCGTTGGGCATCCGTGTTAGTCCTTCGACAAACAAGACAACCGTCCACCAGTTGTCGAGCCATAGTATATAGGCCGGGGGAAACATACCTTGTCAGTATAGCATCACACAGGTTTTGGACATCCCAATGACTGCCCTGGTGCAGTTGCTGAAGGACTTGCCTCATACTTGCTTTGGTCAGTACCTCTCTGCCGTCAGGTAAGAGCCATCATCCTTCCGAGTTCTCAACTGCTCCGAGAGTTGAGGCTTTCTCTTTTTCCTCCTGAGTAAAACTAGGAGAGGGTAGACTAGGGGGAAGTACAGGTATCAAAGCCATTATATGAGAGATTTCCTGATCTCCGGCTCCCTTGGCCTCCCGGTCTGCTAATCTATTTCCCCTTGCCTCAAAAGAATTTCCCATCTGATGTCCCTTTACATGTATTACTGCTATATTCCTAGGAGTCAGAATATTTTCTAGTATCTCTCTGACTAGTGTATGATGAACCAGTTCTTTACCTTTACTGTTTACATATCCTCTTTCCTCCCAAATCCTCCCAAATACATGCACCACAACCCAGGCATATTTAGAATCACTTTATATATTCCCATCTTGGTCACGCAATAATTTTAACGCTTGATTTAAAGCATACAATTCACAACAATTCACAAGTTTGAGCCAACTAAAGGGCAGGTAGACTGCCCTTGGTAACAGTGGAAGTTCTAACAAACCCATTTCTTTTCCCATTTACCACCCTAGAAGAACCATACATAAATTCTAAACAAATATTTATCATAACCTTGTGTTGATAACAATAAGGAATTTGCAAAACATGAAACACGCATCTGAATATAGATCTATAGTCAGGAGTCTAGGATTGGGGTTCCAGAGATTGCCAGCTTCATCTCAAAAAGAAAGGCAAAGTGGGAGCGGTCCTAGTATTGTATATCTCACTGACCACTTGGCTCTGATTACAAACATAAGAGGAAAAACCAGGGGCATGATTTATTTAAGGCAGTTTTACTTCAGGTAGCTGTCCTAATTTTAACCATCCCACCTCCAGATGGTGGAGTTTAACGACCTATGCAAACAGTTAGTTATACCTGAATTCAAAACTCCAAGTAAATATTAGCTTCAGTCCCAAAAGATTTTATCTCCTACAGCAATTATCATTAATCAAGGCTTCAGGTGAATGTAGTTCTCAAGAATCACAGTAAAGATTCATCCTAGGAAGTTCACAGATTATACAGTCTCTTTCATAAAGTAGATGGTTCTAGGTTTAACATTACAGATTATTTTGCCTTCAAAATACTCAATACAAGAAAAATTCTAAATCTCATGTTGTCCATCCCATTTCCACAGAAAAGAAACTTTCAGATCTTTCAGAGTTAACATTAATACTCTCTTCATTCTGAAAAGGATTAAAATTTTTGCAAATAACCCTATCAAATTATCAGATCAGATTAAAATAATCTTTAAACAAGGAGACTATCACGCATGTAAATATTGAATAACTTGTTTTCAGAAAACTTCAGTTCCAACTCCTTAGAACAGTTATAGACTTGAAAAATAAAAATAAAACATTCAGTTATTAACACCATATAAATGTAGGCTGTTCCTTTAAACAGTAGAAATAATTAATATCTAAATCAGCAAGGAGGTGCAGTTATTAAAAACAAACAAACAAACAAAAAACCCCACTATACTTAATGGGAGAAGGGACCTCTCCACGTGGTCACCCTTCCCCCACCACCATGCTTCCCGACCCAATATATCATAGCTCCATTTAAACTATTAATTACTTTTACAAATCAATCTTTCCTGTCCCGTCTTTAAGTAAATATATATGTATATATTTTTAAACTTTACACTTCAATGTTTGCAAGTAACTGACCCAAATTTCATAAAACTTAATACATGCCCAACAGAGCTGACAAATACTTAAGGCATAGCTCAGTTACAAATTACCCAATACCTCTAGCAAACATACCATCTAAGTAGGGAGATACAACCACAACCTCCCCTAAGTAAGCTACCAGCATTTTGTTTTAAAAATCTATGTTTTAACTAAAAATCCCAAACACAGCTTTAAATTCCCAATAATATAAAACTACTTTGCTATCAGATTTAAAACAATGAACTTCACTAAATAGCGGTTTCTTTCCCCCGGCCCACGTGGCCCTGCTGCAGTCAGGACACGTGGGAGGAAGAGGAAGGAAGCCACCATCTTCACTGGCTCAATCCCACAAACTTCCCCATGTACAGGGTTTCTGATCCCAAATGGGATCTACTAACAGCTATTTCTGGTCAGCTGAAACAACCCCTGCTTCAAAAGACTTATTTCTCCTCCCTGCCCGGAGGGCAGGGAAAAGAGAAAGGCAATGGGTCAGAGAAGGAAAATCTAGGCTAAACAGAAAGAGAAGAAGGACAGTGAGGGGAAGGAGAGAAACGCTCATTGGAAAGGGGAAGAAAAATGGATGAAATTTTAAAAAAAACTAATGAAGATGACTAGTTGAATGGCAAGAGATGAAGGGGAATCTGCAAGAGAAGGAAAAGGAAAAAGGGGGAATGAAGAAATGTGGAATGAGATGAAAGCAGAAGAAATGAATAAATGTTTAAAGAAACTGGAGGTAAAGGACTTCCAGCCATCTTCTAAATGGGACAATAGGAATATGGACATTTCTTTGCAACATATGGAACTTCTGCAAAAATTAAGCAGTAGCATAAAGAGACTGAACGCAAATGTAAAAAGGTCCAAATAATTCAAACATCCTTTCATTCCCTGTGAGAAATGGATGGATGTTCAATTTATTTCCAAAGTTCTGATAATTAAATTGGAGAAATGAAACTTAAATTAGGAACCAGAAACCCACAAGGACATCAGGAACTAAACAAGGGTGAAGTTCATCTTCCCCCCCAAAGAATATAATGCCTCCTTGGAGACAGAGCATGACTTTTGCAATCAGGAATGGTGGCCTGAGACTTGAATATACTTTTTTTCTTTTCTGAGGCAATTGGGGTTAAATGACTTGACCAGGGTCACACAACGAGGAAGTGTTCAGAGTCTGAGGCCAGATTTGACCTCAGGTCCTCCTGACTTCAGGGCTGGTGCTCTATCCACTGCCCAACCTAACTGTCCTGTGGCCTGAGATTTGGAAAAAAAAAAGTTGTTTTTTTTTCCCCCAGCCCTCCCCATTACTTTCCAATTCTAGAAAGTAAGTTCCTCTGGGGTAGAGACAAGCTATGTGCATCCATTCTTGCAAGAATGTGAAATAATCCTTTCCTACATTCATCTGTGAGTCAGGGGAGTTCTTGGTTAAGAAGGGAAATTGGTACAGGGATGGCCAACAAAAGATCCAAACCTAAATGGAGATTTACCAGTGACATAAAATAATGACTGAGTCAGAGAACAAAGGTTCCAGGATCTCAGCAAAGATAAGTTTGCAAAAGAAAATGAAAAGGATTAAATAATACTCCCAAATTTCTGGTATTCAATGTAGTCCTCAAGGGGGGAACATAGCCTTACTGTGAGAAATCAATGGGCATTTGGTTTCCACAGTTATGGACATTTAGGTGGAATAATAAAACTTAAATTAAAAAATTGAAACTCACAAGACCATCAAAAAATAATAAAAGACATCTTAACCCCCAAAATGTAAGCTCTGGGGCAGCTAAGTGGCCCAGTGACTAGAACACCAGCCCTGAAGAAAAGAGGTCCTGAGTTCAAATCTGCCCTCAGACACAACATTTTCTGGCCTTATGACTCCAAGGCAAGTCACAACTCAAATTCCTCAGGGGAAAAAAAAAAAAAAAAAAAAAAAAGAAACCCAGCTGTAAATCACCTGAGCTTCCTGCTTATCTTTAGGATAGATGATGTTCTGTCACTTAGGAAAATTGTGAGGTTGCTGAATAAATTATTTGGGGCTATTGTTGTAATATTGAAACCTAAAATTGGTAAGTAGTTTGATGTGGGTTATGATGTTGGGCACAGAAAGCGGAGTGGGATGTTGGGCAGGTACCCAGTGATGAGGTCCAAGGACCCAAATGATGTGGGTGATGTGACAGGAGATGGTGACAGACCCCAACTGCAGGGATTGAGCCACGGGAAGAAGTCGTGGTGGTCATTGTCTTTGCCAAAAGTGGATTACTTTAGGGAAGAGGTTGTAGACAAAATGGTGGGATACAGTATGAAATAGAGTGGGAGAGCATAGAAAGCGGTTTTCATAATTAATGATGGAAAGGGCAAGTTTCTGAGTGGAATTTTCTCTTTGCCACGAGAAAGAAACCCCCCCCTAAGGCTGGGGCATGCCCTTAGCTGGCAGACTTAATTCTGAAAGGGACTTAGCCCCCGAAAAGCTAGTTAGCCATAAAGAGAAGGAAGCATGGTGGACTTATGTAAGGGCCCTTTAAATGGGCGGACACAGTGCATCGGGAGATTGAGGCCCAGAAGTATTAGGACTGCCCTTGGGCGGGATCCTGGCCATATTGAGATAGTTTCGTAATGGGTGACTCTCTCGCTGATTGGCTGTGTGTGTGACCTCACAGCCCTATGTAAGCCCACTGCAGCAACCGCCCTCTTTAATCTCCTGCTGTTCACCCTGGCTCCTAGCCTGGGTGGCCAAGCCAAGATGGGTAGCCGAAAGAGGTAAGGATTTTGGTAGTGAACACATGGGTCTTCTGACCAGGTGTTCACTCGGGAACCAACAAGTCAGGGCATCAGTTAGGGCATTATGTGAGTAGGTATAATAAAGGGAAGCATGGTGGACTTAGGGGAGATACCACGTGGTATGGAGGAGGAGAAGTGGAAAGCCACACAAAGCAGCGGGCTTTGGCAGACTGACTCAAAGAAAGGCAGCGGCCATGAGGTGATCCATGAGTATGTTTTATTAGGAAATGGAAACCTGGACATGACTGGGATTCCTTTTTTTTTTTTTTTTTTTTTTTTTTTTTTTTTTTTTAATTTTTTATTTTATTTTATAATTATAACATTTTTTGACAGTACATATGCATGGGTAATTTTTTACAACATTATCCTTTGCACTTACTTCTATTCAGATTTTTTCCCTTCCTCCCCCAACCCCCTCCCCCAGATGGCAAGCAGTCTTATATATGTTAAATATATTACAGTATACTTTAGATACAATATATGTGTGTAGAACCGAATTTTTTGTTGCACAGGAAGAATTGGATTCAGAAGGTAAAAATAACAGTTTACATTCATTTCCCAGTGTTCCTTTTCTGGATGTAGCTGGTTCTGTCCATCATTAATCAATTGGAATTGGATTAGTTCTTCTCTATGTTGAAGAAATCCACTTCCATCAGCATACACCTCGTACAGTATCATTGTTGAAGTGTATAATGATCTTCTGGTTCTGCTCGTTTCACTCAGCATCAGTTGATGTAAGTCTCTCCAAGCCTCTCTGTATTTCTCCTGTTGGTCATTTCTTATAGATGACTGGGATTCCTGATGGGGCACGGCAAGGTGGGACTGTGCAAGATCTCTTCAGAGGGAGGGTCTCAGGGGTTTGACACCCCTTGGACTTCAGACTGACCACCTCCCTAAAGGATGGGACCAGAGAGCTAAAGGAATCTCTAGCAGGGCCTTCTCCCTACCTGCCTCAGGGACTCTTAAAGAAGGGTTGTATGGGCAGGGGAAGTGGACTCAGCCCCTGCTTGGGGGTCCATTACCCTGGTTTGTGCATTTGTCTGGTTTGGGAAAAGCTTGGTTTTAGCTGTAGGGTTCCAGGCTTTCACCTTTCGGTTTCTGAAGGTCTTTGATTGGGATTTTTGGTGGTTCATCTGAAATTTGGGACAGAAAACTGCCTACCAGTTATTTGTATTGGCTTGGGAAGGTATAGACTTAGTTCACCCTTCCCTCACTGGGCATGGCTGCTCCTTAGAAGTGAAAAACAAATCCACTCACTGGAGCTCACCCTCCAACCTTCTCTGTCTCACGTGATGGTTAAATGAACATCCTTTCTCTTTACTTGCTTCTATCATTTAGAGAAGTAGCTTATATACCATGGTAATAACTGAATAGTTGCTTTTCTTTTTCAAGTCTCTGATTGTTTTAAGGCAAAGTCACTTGGGACGCTGTATCCGAGGTTCTACTGCAAGAACTCCCAGGAAGTTTGTTAGATTTCTGGCTAACTGCAAATTCTCTGAAAACTGTCCATTCTCCTGTATTTAAGAAGTGCCTCAGGGTCTCATGGGTAAGGAGTATGACAGTAAATAGGATCTGTACCTTTTAGAAGTCCCCAGAGCAGGATTTCAGCCTGACAAGCCTGCCTGTGCCGTGGGCTGTGCTCTGCAGGCCCGTGGGACAGAGTTTGGGATGTAAAAACTCTGCTTAGTGAAACTTGCTGTGGAGGTGAAATCCCTTGGGATCCTCCCTGACTGTTCTGGGTTCTGACTTTGGGAATGGTTCTCTGAACGACGTTAGAAACCCAGCATTGGAGAGAAATACCGGGAAGTTCCTGGCACAGGTTTCCCAGCAGGCCGAAGGGGGGATTGTTAGTGTCCCAGTCAGGCCCCTGCTTTCTCCTCTTCAAGCAAATTTCTGTGATCAGAGTAAGTGGCCAATGGGAGCCGTCCTGCCTGCCTCTTCTCTGCCCGGGGTCAAAGGGTCTCATCCTCCTCTCTAACAGGACACCCTCCTTCCCTCCCTCCCTGTCTCCTTGATCTCTAGCCAGGAGCACAACTCTGTGAAGGGAAGGTGGAGTAGAATTGGTGCCTCTTGCTTTTGTTCCGCTAGATGTCACCCTTGTCTCTGTTTTGGATTTCAGATTCAGCCTTTCCTCATTTCTTCTTTCATTTTGGGCTTTGTGTTAGGAGAGCCCCCACAGGAGCCACACAGGGCGGGGCGAAGGGGGAGGAGGGGGAGGCCATTGAGCATTGCCTCCTCTGGCTCAGGAGAGGGACCTCTGCTGCTCAGAGATGGGCCTGTTTGCCCTCAATGTAAACTCCCTGACCTCTTTTTCTGGTTCTGATTTCAGGCTTGGTTTAATGAGATTATAGACAGTAGAATGGCTTGTTTGTATTTCTCCTGGGCATTGCTTATGGTAAGCAGTGAGCTGTAACTGAAACCCATCCCCCTTTCATAATTATGGCAGCCTTCCTCAGGGAACCAGGGGGGAACTTTGTAATCGAGTCCAGGAATCTCCTAATGTCTCCTAATAGAACTGCGCCCCCCTGCCCTTTTGTGCAGTTACTTCTAGTCCTCACAGGTGCTTCCCTGTTTCTACAGATCTGAGAAGTAAACTGTCATTTGTTCATCTAATTTCCTTTGCTATCTCTCTTTTTTCCCCTGAGGCAATTGGGGTTAAGCGACTTGAGCAGGGTCACACAACCAGGAAGTGTTCAGAGTCTGAGGCCAGATTTGACCTCAGGTCCTCCTGACTTCAGGGCTGGTGCTCTATCCACTGTGCCACCTAGGTGTATCTCTCTGTGTCTGTGTCTGTCTCTCTCTGTCTTTCTCACACTCCCTTATCTTCTTCTCTCCATGCTGCCCCTCTGACTTACTCCTTTTTCTCAATCTCCTTTTCACTCTCTGGCTTGCTTTATTCCTATGCTTCTCTCTCTTTTTCTCTCTTTCTGTCCATTTCTGACTTTTTTTTTTCACTTTTTCTTAGTCTCTATTTTTACTCTTTAGCCTTTCTAGCTTATTTAATCTCTTTGATTCATTCTCTCTCTCTCTCTCTCTCTCTCTCTCTCTCTCTCTCTCTCTCTCTCTCTCTCTCTCTCTCTCTCTCTCCTCTCCCTCTCCCTCTCCCTCTCCCTCCCTCCTTCCCTACCTCGCTCCCTATCTCTCTCCTTTTTTTCATAATCAGAGTCCAGGAATCTCCTAATATTTCCTAATGGAACTGCGCCCCCCTGCCCTTTTGTGCAGTTACATCTAGTCGTCACAGGTGCTTCCCTATTTCTACAGATCTGAGAGGTAAACTATCATGTGTTCATCTAATTTCCTTTACTATCACTCTTTTCCCCCTGAGTCAATTGGGGTTAAGTGACTTGACCAGGATCACACAACCAGGAAGTGTCTGGGGCCAAATTTGAACTTAGCTCTATCTACTACCCCAAGTAGCTGCCCCTATGTATATATCATGACCCCATTTCAAGTTTATGTTAGCATAGGGTATTAGGTGTCGGTTAATACCCAGTTTCTGCCATACTAGTTTCCAATTTTCCCAGCAGTTTTGGTCAAATGGTGAGTTTTTATCCTAAAAGCTGGGGTTTAGGGCTTTGTCACACACTAGATTATTAGAGTAATTGACTATTTTGTCCTGTGAGCCTAACCTCTTTCACAGATGGGCTACTCTCCTTCAGAGAAGCAGCTCATGGGTTTGGCATGTGCAAGTATCTGCCAATGGGAATTGAGCCAACCCAGCCACTTGAGCAACTCCCTCACAGGGGGGAGGCCCTTCAAGCCATCCCTGTTTATGAGAAACTGCACTTTTAGCCTCAGACCATCCCCTTTCCCAGTGGCACATCGCTGCTCTTTCCTCCACAAGGGTGTTTCTGCAACGTGGCAAAAAACTTCTTTTGCACCAAAGGTAAAAATGGCCTCTGTATTCCTTTTATGCAGAGTCCCATACTTAGCAAATCCCTATTGTTTTCTTTTCGATAAGAAGTCCTTTCTTGAGTTACAACCTTTGAAAAGACAGGGGAGAAATATCTGGCAAAGCATCCTAAGATTACAGGACAACCCAGTAGTAACAACACAACAAGCCACAGGGCAACAAAGATTCCAATTCCAAGCACCATGAAGAGGTCTTATCAAACCAATGTGTATTTTTTTCCAGCAGTTTTATCTGGATTGAAATCTTCATGAGAAACCTTCTCTGTGTCAGATGCTAGACATAATCTATGCCATCTTCAATTCTGTTCCTGAGAAATAAACCATTGAAATGCTCTTGATACTGTCCGAATTGTTAATCTTATCCTGTATGACTATACAGCAAAGAGGTGACACAATCCTTTGCCTATCTCTAGTCCCATTGTAATTCAGCCTGGACTTTTAGTAATTCTGCTTCTGCTCCTATTTCTAGTAACACTTCCCTTAAGTCTTTCTTCATCGGACACAATTGTTGCCCCATCTTAGTCTGTCTGGCAAACCCCACTGGGACTTTCCTGGCTGGTTCCTCTCTCTACCTAGCTGGTACTTTCCTGTTTTGTACGTTAGATGTGGATATTGCAAGAGAGATGGGGGAAGCTACAAGTGAAACCAACAGAGTGCTACCTCATATGGCACAGCTGATCCATCTCTTTTTTCCCCTGGGACTCAGGTCTGTTTCCTTGTTTTCTATGATGGTTTTGAACATATGACCACTTTTAGTAGGACAGCATTTCTCACTTTTTCCAGGAAGCACTGTGACATGAGCTTCAGGGACAACAAATGCAGTCTGATTTTCAATTTCATTCTCTAAACCATCATTGACTGTACAATTCAACAAGTAACGTTGCAGAAATCGAATGTTTTCTTGGTCACAGTCATAAAATCTCCCACAGGAATGCATATCTCCCTCCCAGATGAGCTTTAGTATAGAGCCGGTAGCCAGTTCTCATGCCATTTGTCCAAGAACCAGGGCCCACGACGTTTCTCCATGTGACAAACTGCTAGCCCAATTCTTGAGTGACAAAAATGTATCCCAGGGAAGCTTGTGCTTTCCATCAACCTTCCCAGGCACTGCCTTTGTAAGGTCCCCAAACAAGTACTGGGAGACTGCCATAAGTCCTCTTTAGCCTCATGCCGCGATTGCAATGTCCAGTCTGCAAGCGTAAAACAGGAACGAGAATGAGCACAGCATGAAGATCTGAAGGGTCAACCTGAGACCCCTTTACATAGACACACTGTGGCAGCCCTCCCGCATGGATGATGGGGTCTCTATGACAGAGCGTCCCCTGCATACTCAGCATGTGTGTTATATGATATCCCATACCCGAAAAAGGCAACTGTAAAGTCACGCTCTCCACTTGTGCACAATAGGTACTATTCCTTTGCGACCAGTCCAAATGAAGCCCATTCCCAAGTCCAGAAGAGTTGTCCTTTACCTATGCCATGCTGCCACTGTATTTCTCAAGGTGAAGTTCATCCCCGATTATTGGGGACAAATTGCCTGCTAGCACTGCATCCAGTATGTGTTCCCAGCATGAGAAAATCCTCGGCCGTGGTGGGTCCACGATAGCTCACCCTTGGTGTTCTGCTGTTTGTCCCAGCTGTATAGGACTCAAACCCATAAGTATAGACGGCATCTTGTTAGCTGTCTTGGGGCCCCATCTTCCTTTTTATTGACACTCACCTCATCTTCCTTCTTTTCCTCTTCTGGTTTTTGGCCAATTTGGAGATGTCTGGAAGAAATCCACTGATGAAGGTTTTCTCCTGTGGAGATACAAGCATATCCCGGTCCCCAAATTAGAAGCCTAGAGGCTCTCCCATCCTTCAGGACCCTTTTTCATTACCATGGTCTCATTCTTAGGGGCCTTCTTAGGGAAGATGGGGTGTTATCTTTTAGTGGTTCTCTGTCTCTTTTTACCAGAGAATACTCCATAGCCAGGCTTAAGTCATTGGAATCCAATTGTAAGTAATTCATTGCATGCAATGCTTCATCTATGTCTTTCTGAGTAACCCTACCTCCTCCTCCCTCTTTCTGATTTTTGATGAATCTCTTCAGGATCTGATTTGTCCTTTCTACAGTGACCTGTCCTGTGGTGTTGTAAGGAATTCTCAAAATATGATCTATGGAAAATTCCTGTAAGAACTATTTTAATATTTGTGAGGTGTATGAGGGCCCATTATTAGTCTTGATGGTGTGTGGGATACCCATAGAGGCAAAACAATGAAATGAGTGATTGATCACATGAAGCAGCTTTCCTTTGTAGAGAGGATGCAACTACAAAGCCCGAATGTTTGTCAGCTCTAACATGAAGGCATGTTTCCCCCCATTTATGTAACATCTATCTGCCATATATCATTTGGCCTGTCACCTCTGGGGTTAGTCCCCATCCCCACAGGTCTTTAAGAATAGGGTACACAAGCTACACATGGTTTTATTATGCTTGCCTAGAGTTCCCCCATTATCTGTGACCCTCTATTTCTCCCACTTTTTTTTGTCTTAATTGAAGGTATACATCAGTGGTGAAAAACATCAGCATGGGAAGAATCACACAGAAAAGTAGTAAAATAATAAACAATATGAATAAACAAGATACTATAAAAGATTTCCATGAGTCTTCTTCTTCTTCTTCTTCTTCTTCTTCTTCTTCTTCTTCTTCTTCTTCTTCTTCTTCTTCTTCTTCTTCTTCTTCTTCTTCCTCTTCCTCTTCCTCTTCCTCTTCCTCTTCCTCTTCCTCTTCCTCTTCCTCTTCCTCTTCCTCTTCCTCTTCCTCCTCCTCCTCCTCCTCCTCCTCCTCCTCTTCCTCTTCCTCTTCCTCTTCCTCTTCCTCTTCCTCTTCCTCTTCCTCCTCCTCCTCTTCCTCCTCCTCCTCTTCCTCCTCCTCCTCCTCTTCCTCCTCCTCTTCTTCTTCCTAATCCTTCCTCCTCATCCTCCTCTTGCTCTTCCTCCTGTTCCTCCTCCTCTTCCACCTTTTCTTCTTCTTCCTCCTCCTCCTCCCCCTCTTCTCTTCTTCCTCTTCCCTCACCACCACCACTACCACCACCACCAGCACCCTCACCCCCCAATCACCACCTCCTCCTCCACCACCACCAGGATGGATGATGCTCGTTCTATGGGCGGGAGGGGGTGTTCCCGATGCTGGGGTCCCAAGCTCCCCCCGCCTGGATGGGACTGTAGCTGCCAGAGGAGTCTGAGTCGTAGGTGGGCGTCTGGGAGCTGGAGCTGGGGGGAGTGTCCGAGGCGGCAGGCCAGAGTGGGGGGCGCCCGGAGCCCAGTGGGACGAGTCTCTGGGGATGCACGGAAATGGTCTGACAGGTGGAGTGCAGCTCCACGCGGGCCAAGTTTTCCCTCATGTCCTTCACGCGCCCGATGTAGCCCTTGTAGGCCCCCTGGCAGATGCGCACCGACTGGCCCACGAGGCCCCTGTGTGGGGGAGGCCCACGGCGACGCCCACGGCCCCAGGAGCCCCGACCCCGCCAGCCCCTGTCCGGCCCCCGGGCGGCCGCTGTCTCCAAGGCCGGGCGCCCCCGCCCGGCGGGGCCAGGCTGTCTGGGACTGGCGGGGGGAGGGCTCGGGCCGGCAGCCGGGCCCCCTGCCGGGAATCCGCGGCCCCGGCTGGACCGGACCGCGCCGGCCAGCAGGAGGTGGCGGCACTTGCAGGCGAACAGGCCCCCGTGCTCCGGGAGCGTCCTGGAGTGGAGGAAGGCGATTCCCCGAAAGAGGTGGAGGACCGTGGCCTCGAGCCCCGAGCGCGGGCCCTCCACCACCCTGACCGAGTCCCGGACGCGCACGCTGTGGTGCTGGGCGTCCAGGGCCACGGCCATGCGGGTGTCCCTCCTGGCGGTGACGGCTTGGCGGCTCACGGTGAGCACCCGGTCGTGCATGTCCAGGACCCGCAGAGCGCAGGCGTCCAGGCCCACGATGACGCCCACCGTGCTGGGGCTCAGCTGCACCAGCTCCCCCCAGCGGTGCCGGCCCCACACGTCCTCCGGGGCCGCCGTGTCCGGGCACAGCCGCAGGTCCTCGGGGAGCACGTGGAGCTCCTCGCGGCCCAGGTCGGACAGGAGCAGGACAAAGTCGGGCTCCACTCTGAGGACGAAGCCGGTGGTGCCCCGGTAGCGGCCCGCCAGCACCTGGACGTGCTCCCCCTCCTCGAAGTGCTTGCTCAGCTCCCCGGCGGCCAGCTGCAGCGGCTCCCGGAGCAGCTCGTGCTCGGGCATGATGGTGACCCGGGAGCCGCTCACGCCCAGCACCCGGCCCCGCAGCTGGATGAGCTCGCCCGCGCTCACCCGCACCCTGTCTCCGGCGCCGAAGCGGCGCTCCGCCGCCCCGTCTTCGTCGTCCACGCGCAGCTCGAGCTCCTGCAGGGCTTCGGGGCGCTCCTGGAAGTGCTGCAGCTCGGACAGCGCCGGCCTGACGCCCTCCCACACCAGGGCCGAAGGGGGGAAGGTCTTGAAGAGGAAGCCCTCGGGGCTGTAGCGGTCCCCCCGGAAGAGGAGGAAGTCTCCGTCCCTGCCCAGCTTTCCTCCCAGGGCTCGGATCTTCTGGGCGTCCAGGAGCTTTGGGGGCGGCCTGGGGCGCCTCTTCCTCTTGCCCGAGCCGGGGGTCGGGGCCCCGCGGGCCGGGAGCAGGCTGTAGTCGAGGCGAGGGATCATCTTGAGGAAGACCGAGGCGTTGCCGGGCTCGGAGCGGGTCACCTGAGCGAGGTCATCCTTGTAGAGGCCCGCCCTGACGCGCACCCAGCTCCCGGGCTGCAGGCTGGGGGCCTGGCGGCGCAGCACCCTCAGCACGTCGGGCATCTCCTCCAGGGGCACCGGCTTCGGGGCCCGGGAGCCCTGGCGCAGGCTGGCCACGCCCCGGATGGCGTCCAGTACGTGGCCGAGCTTGTGGGCCTCCACATAGACGTAGCCCTTGAGGTAGTGGGGAGCCACCACGGACTGGATCTGCAGGGGGCTGGCGCTGCCGCGGGAGGCCGCGGACTTGCGCAGGAGCGTCAGGGCCGCGGCCTTTTCCTGCCCGGACTTGCACTTGACCATCCACAGCCTGGGGTCCCGCAGGCCCGGGAGCAGCCGCTGCTGGCAGATGGGGTCGGGCGGCTGCCGCGGGGCTCCGCGCCCGGCCTCCCTGCACGCAGGCCTGGCGTATTTCTGCAGGAAATACTGGGCCAGCTCCTCCTCCCGCTCAGCCCTCCAGGCGTTCTGGAGGCGCCGCGCCCCGGAGCAGTCCTCCTGGGGGTTGGCTTCAGGGCTGCCGGGGCCGGGGAGCCCCGCTCTGGCCGCGAGGTCCTCCGCGCCCACCTCCCACTCGGCTTCCTCCTCCTCCTCTTCTCCTTCGTCATCGTCCTCCTCAGCCTCATCTAAAATGAAGCCCTGGTGTCTGGGCTTCTTCCTGGGCCGCTCTTCCTCTTCCTCGTCTTCTTCCTCCTCCTCATCTTCTTCCTCCTCCTCGTCTTCTGCCTCCTCCTCGTCTTCTTCCTCCTCCTTGTCTTCTGCCTCCTCCTCCTCCGCCTCCTCTTCTTCTTCCTCGTTTTCCTTTCCGTTCTCCTCTTTCTCCCGGGGTTCATTTTTTCCCCCTGATTCTACTTCGGACTCTGACTGGGACCCAGAGTCTGTTTCGGCCCGGGACTCGGACTCCCTCGCCGACCCGGACTCCAACCTGGTCCGGGTCCCCGACTCTGACTCCGACTCCGACTCCCTCGCGGACTCGGACCAGGAACCGGGTGTCCTGAGCTCTGACTGCTCTGACTCCCGGACTGTCCCAGCCCTGGCTGCCTGTCTCGCCTGGCCTTGGCCACGGCTCCCGCCCTCTGCCTGCTTCTGGACGCTATTTTCGCCGTCCCTTTTTTCGGGGCCCTTGCGGGTGCCCCCCGGAGACATCTTCAAGTGAGACTGTCTGGCCTTCATCTCCTAATCGCTGCTGCTGCTGCTGCTGCTGCTGCTGCTGCTGCTGCTGCTGCTGCTGCTGCTGCCTCTACTGCTCCTGCTGCTGCTGCTGCTGCTGCTGCTGCTGCCGCTGCCTCTACTGCTCCTGCTGCTGCCGCCACCAGGAGAGCTCCAGCAAGAATGAGTGAGCCTCAGTGGCTCACCAGCTCCTTATAGATACTCCCAGGAGGCACCTGCGATGTCAGGGAATCCACATCTTCAGAGAAGGATCATACCACCTGTAGGGGGCAGCAGGATGGATTCATTCTGAAAGGATGGGCCAGTCCTTTGTCCCCTCCCAGTTGGAGCGATCCAGGGCAGGGGGGCCATTAAGGCTCCATTTTAAGGGTCATCCAAGCCAAGTCCCTGCGATATGAATATGTCTGTATGACTGTATGTGTATGGACATACATGAATGGACATGTGTGTTCTGTATAGAATTTCTTGTCTTCTCAGGGGGTTGGGGGTGGAAAGGAGAGGAAGGGAGGGAGAGAAACTCCACAAATGTTTGCCTTGTGGGGGAGAGGCGGGCAAAATTCTTATTTCCTTAGATATGTGTAAAACAATGGTTTACATTTATTTTTAAAACTTTGAGTTCCAGATTCTCTCCCATTCTCCCCATCTCCGCCCTCTAATTTATGCAACACATTTCGGTAATATTGATGCTGCCAAAGATGGTATAAATGTTCGTGTGCCCCCCCCCCCTCCACTCAAGGAAAAAAGGAAGTTTAAGAAAAACTCTTCAGTCTGTGTTCAGACCAATCGGAGTTTCTCTAAGCACAGATAGCATTTGTCTTCAGTCCTTCACACTGGTCTGGGATAACTTTGTTGCTGAGAACAGCAAAGTGTTTCACAACTGATCATCCCACAGCTTTGAAATTTGCTCTAACTATGTACACAGTACCTTTCCCAGGGCTGGAACTCGGAGGACTTTCCGGATTTTTCTCATCTCTTATAGAATAGGAATATTCCTTCATCATTCTGTACCACAATTTATTCAGTCTTTCCCCAAGGAAAGGTCATCCCCTCGATTTCCAACTTTTGGCCCTGAAAAAAGAGCTGCTAATAATATTTCTATAGGTCAAAGGATTTTATGACCCTTTGAGCATAGATCATGTCTTTTCATCATCAGTTAATTGGGGAATGCCTTTTTTTTTTTTTTTAACAAGTTTCACTCACTTCCCTATTCATTTGCCAAGTAAAGCTTTCATCAGAGAAACTTGCTTCACAATTCTTTTCATAATTACTCTTGCTAACTCTATCCCTCTCCCTATATTCTGTTCTCTTTCCCTTCATCCTGTCCCTCTCAAAAGTGTTTTGCTACCTAACATGGCTCTCTTTTATCACACTCCCCTTCTCATATCTTTGTCTCTTCCTGCTCTCTGATAGAATTGTGTAGCCATATTGATGTAAGTTATTTCCTTTTGAGTCAATTTTGGCGAGTCTAAAGTTCATTACTCCTTCTCCCCTCTCCTCTTTCTCTACATTGGAGCAGCTTTTTCTTGTATCTTTATGGCAGATAATCTACTCCTTTCCACCTCTCCCTTTCCCTTTCTCCCACTTCTTTCCTCAATCACCCCTGGATTTCATTTTAGATTTTAGATTTTATCCTCTCATATTCCATCCACACATTGCCATCTCTCTCTCTCAGTCTCTGTCTTTTTCTCTCTTTCTCTCTCACTCTGTCTCTCTCTAATATATATATATATATATATATATATATATATATATATATAATTATATATATATATAATTAATTATATATATATGATATATATAATAATTTTAACTGCCATAATAATGAGCACGTTATTATAAGTTACAAGTACCATCTTGTAGGAATGCAAACAGATAACCCTTGTTAAGTCCCTCATGATTTCCGTTTTCTTCCTTCTCCATCTCTTCTCTTCCTCCTCCTTCTTTTTCCTTCTTTCTCTTTCTCCTTCTTTTTCTTGCAAATCTCCTTCTATTCTTTCTCCTCCTTCTCCTCCTCCTGTGTCTCCTTCTCTTTCTCCTTTTTTCTCTTTCTCCTTCTTCCTCAAATTCTTCTCGTAATTCTTCATCTTCTTTTTCCTCTCTTGTTCCTCCTCTTTCTCCTCTACCTCCTGGTCCTTCTCCTCCTTCTTCATCTTTCTCTTCTTCTCCTTTCTCCTCCTCCTCCTTTTCCGTATTCCTTCTCTTTCTTCTTCTTTTCCTTTTCCTCTTCCTCATCCTCCTGTTCCTTCTTCCTTCTCCTTCTCCCCTTCCTCCTCCTTCTTTCATTTTCTCTCCTCCTTCCCCTTTTCCTTGTTCCTTTCCTCTTTCTCTTCCTCCTCCTTTCTCTTCCTCTTCTGCTTCTTATCCTACTCCTTCTTTCTGTTCCTCTCTTCCTTCTTCTCCTCTTCTTCTACTTCCTCCTCTTCTTCCTCCTCTTCATCCTCCTCCTCTTTATTCTTCATCTCCTTCTTTCCTTTTCATCCTCTTCCTTTTTCTCTGCCTCTTTCTCCTCCTCTTTTGACCCAATTTTGATGAGACTAAAGTTCGCTACTCCTACTCCCCTCTCCTCTTTCTCTACATTATAGAGGCTTCTTCTTGTCTCTTTTGTGGCACATAATTTACTCCATGCCACCTCTCCCTTTCCCTTTCTCCCAGTTCTTTCCTCAATCACGTCTCCATTTTATTTTATTTTTTAAGATTTCATCCTCTCATAATCAATTCACACTGTGTCATCTCTCTCTCCCTCTCCCCCCCCCCTCTCTCTCTCTTACTTTTAACTGCCGTAATAATGAGCATGTTATTGTAAGTTACATGTATCATCTTGTAAGAATGGAAACAGATAAAATTCTCCTCCTTCTCCATCTCTTCTTCTCCTCCCTTTTCCTTGTCTTTCTCCTTCTCTTTTTTCTTGCAATTCTTTTTCCTGTCATTCCTCTCCTTCTCTTCTTTCACCTTCTCCTCTTCTTCCTCCTGCTCTTCCTTCTCCTTCTTCCAATTCTTTTTCTTTTACTTCTTCTTGAATTCTTCTTCTCTTTCTCCTATTTCTTCTTCTCCTCCTTCTGAATCCACTCCTTCTACTTTTTTCCTTCTCCTTTTTCTTGTTCATGCAATTCTTCTTTTTTCTTCTCCTTTTCAATCTCTTCCTTCTTTTTGTTCTTCCTCTTCTCCTCTTCCTCCTTCTCCTTCTTCCTTCTTCTCCTCTTCCTTCTCTTTCTATTCCTGCTCCTGCTCCTCCTCCTCTACTTCATTTTCCTCCTCCTCCTTCCTCTTCATCTCCTGCTTCTTGTTCTCCTTTTCTTCCTTCTTCTCCCCCTCTTCCTCCATTTCCTCCTCCTCCTCCTCCTTATCCTTCTTCTCCTTTTCATTCTCCTCCTATTCTTTTTTCTTTGTCTTCTTCTTTCACTCCTGCTCTTCCTCTTTTACCTCTCTTCTTTCTCCTTTTCTTTCTTCTTGTTGCATTTTTCTTCCTCCTCCTTCTCCTCTTTCTTTTTCTCCTCTTTCCTTTCCCTCTCTATCTCCTCCTCCTCCTTCCTTTACCTTCTCCTTTCATGCAAAATTTCAGTTTGCTTTTCATTTGTGATTTGAAATATTTTTTTCTCACAAGGTGGTGAATACTTTGCTGTTCCTTGGAGAACCTTTGCTCATATTTTTTGGCTAATTATTTAGTGGGCATGGTCATTAGTCATATATTTATATGTAGATAAATGTATAAGCATATATGTGAGTGAATATTGATGACCATACATATGAGTGACAAAACATTTATGAGTATATATGTCATGTCTTTGGTACCAAGCCTTTATCATAGAAATTGACTCCTTTTTCCTCTCATTTAAGCACTTCTATTCTTACACTTACACTTATTTTTGTCTGTGCTGAAATATTCCAATTCAATTAAAACAATCAGAGTTACCAGTTTTATCTTAATGGGCTCATTTCAGTACTTTCTGATTGGAAGAGCAAAAATCTCTTCCAAGAGCCTATCTCTTTAGAGGACCCCGAATCCCTTTCCCCTCTTCATTTGCCACTAGCTGCTCTGCTTGGTTTCCTCTTCTCTACCATCATGATGTCCATTAGGTGTAGAGGGGTGAAACTGTGAAAAGGTGTACTTGAATCAGACAGCAGAGCACTTAAGGCTAATTACCCATTTGATGTGAGATAATAGTGCTATATACATATATTTGGATGAGATGGTGATGTGATGCTTTTCCTCACCATAGGTGCTTGCTGGATGTGTGGTGGTGAGATAATGGTAGACAAGGATTGGAGGGCTGAGGAAGAGAGGTCAGAGTCACTCTGCCTCAGCAGGATGATGGTAAGATAACTGTAGGCAAGGATTAGAGGGACAAGCCAGAGACTCACTTTGCTGCCTGACTAGGAAGAAAGAAGGTGGTGACTTTGAACTGGAGAATCCAGGAGCCTCGTAGCAGTTTGTCTTTTTGCTTCACTTCCCCCCACTAAAGACCAAGGACTTTAATTGATCCTCACTCTGGCTGATCCTGAGGCCTCCGGGTAGCTATGCCAAACCTTACACAAGGTATAGTAAACACTTAAAGAAATTAAATAAGAAAACCATTTTAAAATAAATACTATAAAATTATATATTCTTTTAAGGTACAACAAGATAATATAAAGAGATTCCATATATATTAACTGACAAAAGTACTCAACCTAATGAAACTACCAAGGGGATAACTCATGAAACTAAATGAAATAATAACAGCATTCGTTTATAAGAACAAAACTCCCAGAATCTCGAGGGAAATTCTACAGTTATACAATATATAATTCCAAGACAAAAAGAGAACATCTAAATTACATATGTAAAATTTATTCTTTTTGTAAGTTATTTTCAATTTGTTTGAATCCTTAGTTTTATTATCATATAGTTTTGAATGCATAGTTACTTCTTTATTTAAGAACAAAATATTGAAAGGATAAAACTATGAAATAATAATGACTAACATTTATATAAACCCAAAAGGTTTACAAAACACTTGATGTAAATTAATTTGTTACATCCTTCCAGAAATCTAGAGAGACTCCATTCCTGTTAATTTTTGCAGGTAAGGAAAGGATGGTTGAAAGAATGACTTGCCTAGAGTCACACAGCTAAGAAATTGGAGCAAAATTAGAACTAGAAGTAGAAATCCATTTTTCTCTTGAAAAAGTCTTATATTCTAAACGTCTATTCATTTAAGTCTTTTTAAAGAAGACTTTTGATATTTATCATTTTAGGGAAGGAAGGAAACAAGTATTTATTTAGGACCTACTGCATACCAGGTATTGTGCTAAGTGCTTTACACTTTCCCATTTGACCCTTACAAGACAAGTAGGAAGTTGGTATAATTATGAACCTTATTTAACAGATAGAGAAAGGGAAGCAGACTGTTTATGTGACTTGTCCAGGGGCACACAACTATCCAGTGTTCCTCAACAAAAGGTCGAGAATTTCAAAGGAAGTAATGAAAAAAAAATTAAGTGAAGGTGGTCTAGCTGTACCTGATCTAGAACTGTATTATAAAGCAACAGTTACCAAAACCATTTGCTATTGGCTAAGAAATAGACTAGTTGATCAGTGGCATAGGTTAGGTTCACAGGGCAAGATAGTGAATAAAAATAGCAATCTAATCTTTGACAAACCCAAAGATCCCAAATTTTGGGATAAGAATTCATTATTTGACAAAAACTGCTGGGAAAACTGGAAATTAGTATGGCAGAAACTAGGCATGAACCCACATTTAACACCACATACTAAGATTAGATCAAAATGTGTCCAAGATTTAGGCATAAAGAACGAAATCATAAATAAATTGGAGGAACATGGGATGGTTTCCCTCTGACTTGTGGAGGAGGAAGGAATTTGTGTCCAAGGGAGAACTAGAGACCATTATTGATCACAAAATAGAACATTTTGATTACACCAAATTAAAAAGTTTCTGCCCAAATAAAACTAATGCAAACAAGATTAGAAGGGAAGTAACAAATTGGGAAAACATTTTTACAGTTAAAGGTTCTGATAAAGGCCTCATCTCCAAAATATACAGAGAATTGACTTTAATTTATAAGAAATCAAGCCATTCTCCAATTGATAAATGGTCAAAGGATATGAACAGACAATTTTCAGATGATGAAATTAAAACTATTTCCACTCATATGAAAGAGTGTTCCAAATCACTATTGATCAGAGAAATGCAAATTAAGACAACTCTGAGAAATCATTACACACCTGTCAGATTGGCTAAGATGACAGGAACAAATAATGATGAATGTTGGAGGGGCTGTGGGAAAACTGGGACACTGATGCATTATTGGTGGAGTTGGCCGGAAAGAATCTGGCCATTCTGGAGAGCAATTTGGAACTATGCCCCAAAAATTATCAAACTGTCCATACCCTTTGATCCAACAGTGCTACCACTGGGCTTATATACCAAAGAAATACTGAAGAGGGGAAAGGGACCTGTATGTGCCAAAATGTTTGTGGCAGCTCTTTTCATAGTGGCTAGAAGCTGGAAGATGCAATTGGAGAAGGGTTGGGTAAATTATGGTATATGAATGTTATGGAATATTATTGTTCTATAAGAAATGACCAACAGGAGAAATACAGAGAGGCTTGGAGAGACTTACATCAACTGATGCTGAGTGAAACGAGCAGAACCAGAAGATCATTATACACTTCAACAATGATACTGTATGAGCATGTATTCTGATGGAAGTGGATATCTTCAACATAGAGAAGAGCTAATCCAATTCCAATTGATCAATGATGGACAGAATCAGCTACATCCAGAAAAGGAACACTGGGAAATGAGTATAAACTGTTATTTTTACCTTCTGAATCCAATTCTTCCTGTGCAACAAGAAATCCGGTTCTACACACATATATTGTATCTAGAATATATTATAATATATTTAACATGTATAAGACTGCCTGCCATCTGGGGGAGGGGGTTGGGGAGGAAGGGGAAAAAAATCTGAACAGAAGTAAGTGCAAGGGATAATGTTGTAAAAAAATTACCCATGCATATGTACTGTCAAAAAAAAAGTTATAATTATAAAATAAAATAAAAATTAAATAAAGAAAAAAAATTGTTCTTTCTAATTTGAGGTCTGGAAGGGCTATTATTCTTTTATTCAAAATAGGGGGTGTAATCTGCATCCAGAGAGAAAGAATTGAATTTGGAACAAAGGTTAGTATTTACACTTTGTTTGCTTTTCTTCCTCATTGTTTTTCTATAGTCGTCTGATTTTTCTTGTACAACATGACAAATATGAAAATATGTTTAAAAGAATTATTCATATTTAACCTTTATAAGATTGCTTGGTGTTTGGGGAAGGAGTATAAGGGAAGGAAAGAGAAAAAAAAATCCAGAAAACAAAGTCTTACAAAAATGAACATTGAAAACTATCTTTACATGTATGTAGAAAATAAAGTACTATTGAAAATAAAATAGGGGGCAGAGAAAGAGGCAAAAAATGAAACAGAACTTTGGTTTCAGTACATTGAAACACTGAATAGACAAAAGTAATGGGGTGAGAGTGAAAAGTGAAGGTCTTGATTGGGAAAAATTATATCAATAATATTTGAGAGGGGTGTAGCATCCAAAATGTATGAATCATTGTCAGATAGGGTACTCAGTAATGTTACCCAACGGATCAGTTCTCAAAGGATAAATGGTTCTCTGAAGAAGGCAATAACAAGACAACAAGCACCTATCACATGCTTGTTTTGTGACTGTCACTGTGCTAAGCAGGAAATATACAGATACAAGCAGAAAGAAAGACAGGCTCTTTCCTCAGGGAGCTTATACTCTAGTGGGGGGGCATGTTACCCAAAAAGGAGAGGGTGAAGGGCCCATGTTGGGCTGATAATAAAGTACAAAATTTAGGAACTCATTCAAAGTGGAAGATACACTGCAATCTGGGCATGAAAAGCCCAGAAATCATTTCTGTGTAAAAAAAAAAAAGAGAGAGAGAGACTGAAGTCACTTATTGCTGTAAGATATTGTGACTGTTAAAAGTGATGCTTAAGAGCTAAGGAGGAACATAAGGAACATATATTAAAATATACCACTAATATATATGTAAACAGCTTTCCAATGAATAAGATTTGGATAAATAAAATCTTGTGGATTATGACTAAAATAGATTCAAATGTCTTTGGGAATGATATAAGATGATACCTCACTTGTTTGAGAACAGTTTCATATTTTGAGTAGCCTGGGAAAGATCTTACAATTAGTAAAAACTAGATAAAACAGTTTGGAGGTACTAAACTGAAGGATGCTCATGGTGAAGCTTCGGAGGGACCAGCATGATCCACATTTCAGTTCAGTTGTAAGTAGCTCTTTAATTTCTGATAAAACTTCAAAAGAAAGGAAATTATACAAACATATCCAGACAGAGGTATGTCTTTTAAAGAACTATTGATTGTATAGGAAAAATTAGGGAAGTACTTTCGGAATGGAATGTGATTTTTCATGATTCCATGGATATTCCATGATTCCATTGATATTTGGAGTTCTCCTGTAATTTATGAGAATTAGGAAAATGATAGATTAAAAAAATCTGATGTCGGAGCTTGAAGAGGAGAATTGAAAGCAGCTCCTGAGGGCTTCAAGATTGCTCAGGTTCTAGCAATAAGAAGTCCTCAGTTCACAGCAGGAGGCAGCTGAGGGAGTCTCGAATGTGAAAATACGTCAAGGGTCTTTAAACTAACATTTTTCTAAAGATGAATTCACAAATTCTTTCTAATTTCTCTACCTATTGTAACAACTGTCTGAGAGCTGGTCTGCTAAAAAGAAATACGAAATAAGGGCTTGGAAAGAAGAGGAAGGAGTGCTCCCCACCTCTAAAGGCAAAGTCTGTTTCTTTACCATTTACAAAGGACCTTCTCCTGCTACTAATTCAATGGTAACTTGTAAAGGATGCCAAGTGTCTGACAGATCTTGTGTGTGCTTCATCTCAAAACCGGAAGATTATAGCATTTAGTTTTCTATTGTTGCCATATGTTAGGATTACTAAGTGAGAACTGAGGTTGTCTGGACAGTGACAAGGTGAGAATTCAGGTTTTCTGGACAATTACAAGGTGAGAACTCAGGTTGACTTGATAGAAGGAGCAAGCCCATTGGCTGAAGTGGTTCTTCCCAGAAGCCCTTGCATTATCCCACGCCCATTCTCTGGGAGGATAAAGAGGACAGCACTCCAGGAAGAGGAGAAGACTCTGAATTGCATCAGGCTTGACGGGGCTCTCTGCAGGAAGGGAAGTCACTTCTTTGGACAAGAGTTAACAGCAACTGCCTGGAGACAACGGTTCACTACAGGAAGAAGAATCTGTCTGAGAGATTTGAGTAGACACAGCAGATCTCTTCCCAGAGAGCGATCCGGCAGCTTCTGGAGACTACAGCTCGCTACAGCCATAGATGATTTTTTGATATGAGAACAATTTCACTAGTTTGTTGCAGAGTAGAGTAATATACCCATCTGAATTTGTTTACTGCTTTGTACCACCTTATGGTTCATTTCTTTTATACTATTTTGCCATCTCTTTATTCTTCTAATGCCCATAACCCATTAGCTTTTATTAGCTTGATGAAGACTCTTTATTCTGGTTCCGTACTAATAGCTAGTATTTCTAAAGCTTTTTAAGTAGCAAAGTACTTTACAGATGTTATTACATTTGATCCTCACAAACAAATCTAGAAGGTAGATATTATTTTTAAATGTTTATTTCCCCCATTACATGTAAAACCATTTTTTGACCTTCACCTTTAAAAACTTTTGAAGTACAAATTCTCAATTTCCTTCCCTCCCTGTCCTGTCCACCTTTGAAAAGGCAAGCAATTTGTTTTAAATGATATTTAGAGTCATACAAAACACAATTATATGCAGATTAAATAAATGAAAGAAAAGTAAAATATAAAGCATATTTCATCCTTCACCCAGATTCCATCAGGTTTTTCTTTTTTTCGAGGTGCGGAAGTGCAGAGCATTTTTCCTGATGAGTCCTGCAGAATTGTCAAAATAGCTGAGTCTTTCACAGTTCTTCACTCTACAGTCTTGCAGTTACTGAGCTCACTGTTCTCCTCGTTCTGCTAACTCAGTGTAAGTCTTCCCAGGTTTTCCTGACAGTATTCGGCTTATCATTTCTTATTGTACTCTCTGAACACCATGTAGAAGTAGCAGCAGCAGCAGCAGCAGCAGCAGCAGCAGCAACAATAATCGTTTGGCTCAGTAGTGAGTAAGCTGCCCGAGGGCAAGTTCTGATTCCTTGGATGTGATGGCAATGTGCTTGCCAGTAGTTGTCAGCTAATCGGCATGTTGCTAACTGGTCATTGGCGTGTTGTTACCATTGATGGAAGCATTATTGTGTAATTGGTATGTCTTGGTTGGGTGGTTGGCTTTAATGGCA
This sequence comes from Sminthopsis crassicaudata, assembly GCF_048593235.1. Lineage (NCBI taxonomy): Eukaryota > Metazoa > Chordata > Mammalia > Dasyuromorphia > Dasyuridae > Sminthopsis > Sminthopsis crassicaudata. The sequence continues at coordinate 200,072 of NC_133618.1, read as the reverse complement.
GAGTGTTGGTGTGTACTCGTGTAGTCAGCCCATATCTGTTGGATTCCATGAAAAAAATGTTGGTATCTCTGATGAGTATGGACTGATTTCTTCTTTGCCAGACTGCCTGCACTGTTTCAAGTTTCTCTACTCACCTCTCCGAAGCTAAGCATTCCACTGTTCCCTGGGGGCAGAACAATCATTTCCATAGGTTGCTAAGACCCATCTGGAGCTTACATTCTGAGAATATTAGAACATAGGTTGATTATCCTCTTTTTGATGAAGACTGACATGCTCACGGGGAAGTGGGGAGATGGGGATCACGAAAGCACAATCTCTCCAGCACAGCGTCTCTGGGGTACTGTGACCCTCAGCCTAGCCCCTTGAGAATGTAGTGGGCTTACAACTAAGTTGGGGACACTTTTGAAGCTGGAACTTTTTTTTTTTTTTTTTACATCAAGTTCCATGGTTTATTTAGTCTCTTTTTTTTCAAGATTCATTCTTTTTGTTTTATTCTTTTTTATTAATAGTTTTTATTTACCAGATATATGCATGGGTAATTTTACATCATTGAGAATTGTCAACCCTTTTGTTCTAATTTTTCCCCTCCTTCCACTCCCCCCCCCCCCAGATGGCAGGCTGATTAATACATGTTAAATATGTTAAAGTATAAATTAAATACAATATAGGTATACATCTCCAAACAGTTGTTTTGCTGTACAAAAAGAATTGGACTTTGAAATAGTGTACGATTAGCCTTTGAAGGAAATCCAAAATGCAGGCAGACAAAAATAAAGGGATTGGGAATTCTATGTAGTGGGTCATAGTCATCTCCCAGAGTTTTTTCGCTGGGTGTAGCTGGTTCAGTTCATCACTGCTCTATTGGAACTGATTTGGTTTGCCTCGTTGTTGAAAATGGCCACATCCATCAGAATTGATCCTCATATAGTATTGTTGCTGAAGTATACAACGATCTCCTGGCCTTATTCATTTCATTCAGCATCAGTTTATGTAAGTCTTTCCAGGACTTTCTGAAATCATCCTGTTGGTCATTTCTTACAGAACACTAATATTCCATAATATTCATATACCACAATTTATTCAGCCATTCTCCAATTGATGGGCATCCACGTAGTTTCCAGTTTGTGGCCACTACAAAAAGGGCTGCCACAAACATTCTTGCACATACAGGTCCCTTTCCCTTCTTTAAGATCTCTTTGGGAGACAAGCCCAGTAGTAACACTGCTTGGTCAAAGCGTATGCACAGTTTGATAACTTTTTGTGCACAGTTCCAAATTGTTCTCCAGAATGGCTGGACATATTCACAATTCCACCAACAATGTATCAGTGTCCCTGTTTTCCCACATCCCCTTCAACATTCTGCATTATCTTTCCCAATGTCAATGATTTCAAATTCTCCTAGCCTTAGAATAGTCCTACACACATTCCTGACACTTGGCTGTTGGTCAGTGACCACCAGGGTCCGAAACTCTTCCTGTAACTCTCTTAGGGTCTGACCCTTAGAGTTTTCTAGGCAAAGAGGTCATGTGACTTCCTGCAACCTGGGACTTAAGGCCTGATCTTCTGGCTCTGCAGACCTCTGGGAAGAGGGACTATGTGACTTAGGTCTAGTCTCAACTGACTTTTTGAGAAAGCTTCAGCTAGTCCCATTGGAAAGGAGAACAAGAGAGGGTCAGTCTCAGGAGGCAGTGTTCCCTGCCTTGGAGCAGTGTTCTCTCTGACCCCTGAGGTGATCCATGGGATTCTGAGAGGAGTAATCTGTGGGAATGGCCTATAAGCCATGGCAGAAAGAGCCTACAGGGCAGAGCTCTGAAGCCTTGGGGGCTTTCTCTATAGGAAGTTTACAGGGAAAAAAGAAACTGGAAGAGAAACAGCCAGAGAAGGAAAATCTAGCCTAAACAGAAAGGGAAGAGGGACAGTGAGGGGAGGGAGAGAAACCCTCATTGGAAAGGGGAAGAAAAATGGATGAAATTAAAAAAAAATCAGTAATGAAGATGACTAGTTGAATGGCAAGAGATGAAGGGGAATCTGCAAGAGAAGGAAAAGGGAAAGGGGGGAATGAAGAAATGTGGAATGAGATGAAAGCAGAAGAGATGAACAAATGTTTAAAGAAACTGGAGGTAAAGGACTTACAGTCATCTTCTAAATGGGACAACAGGAATATGGACATTTCTTTGCAACATATGGAACTTCTGCAAAAATTAAGCAGAAGCTTGAAGAGAGACTGCACGCAAATGTAAAAAATACAAATAATTAAAACATTCTTTCATTCCCTGTGAGAAATGGATGGATATTTATTTGATTTCCAAATTTCTGAGAATTAAATTAGACTCCTGAAAACCACAAGGACATCAGGAAGTAATCCAGGGTGAAGTTCATCTTCCCCCAAAAGAACATAAGCCCCTTGGAGGCAGAGCTTGACTTTTGTAAGCAGGGCTGGTGGCCTGAGACTTGAATATACTTTTTTTTTTTCCTTTTCTGAGGCAATTTGGATAAGTGACTTGACCAAGGTCACCAAACCAGGAAGTGTTCGGTCTGAAGCCAAATTTGAAGTCAGGTCCTCCTGACTTCAGGGTTGGTGGTCTATTCACTGTGCCACCTACCTGTCCTGTGGCCTGTGTCACCTAGTTGTCCTAAAATTGGGCCAGGTTATGATGGGTTTTTTAAAATTCTTTTTTCTGAGGCAATTGGGGTTAAGTGACTTGGTCAAGATCACACAGCTAGGAAGTGTTCAGAGTCTGAGGCCAGATTTGACCTCAGCTCCTTCTGACTTCAGGGCTGGTGGTCTATTCACTGTGCCACTAGCTGTCCTGTGGCCTGAGATTTGAAAAAAAAAATTGGTTCTTTTCTCCCAGTCTCCTTCCATTACTTTCCCCTCCTAGAAAGTAAGTTCCTCTGGGGCAGGGACTGGCTATGTGCAATCATTCTTGTAAGAATGTAAAATGTAAAATAATTCTTTCCTGCATTCATCTGTGAGTCAGGGGAGTTCTTGGTTCCATTCCCTGATGATTAAGAAGGGAAATTGGTACAGGGATGGCCAACAAAAGATCCAAACCCAAATGGAGATTTACCAGTGACAGGAAATAATGACTGAGTCAGAGAACAAAGGTTCCAGGATCTCAGAAATGATAAGTTTGCAAAAGAAAATGAAAATGATTAAAATATACCCCAAGATGATTCAAAAATACCCCCAAATTTCTGGCATTCAAAGCAGTCCTCAAGGGGGAAACAGATTTACTGGGAGAAATAAATGGGCATTTGGTTTCCACAGTTATGGACATTTAGTTGGAGTAATAAAACAAATTAAAAAATGGAAACTCACAAGACCATCAAAGAATAACAAAGGACATCTTAACCCCCAAAATGTAAGCTCTGGGGCAGCTAGATGGCCCAGTGACTAGAGAACCAGCCCTGAAGAGAGGAGGTCCTGAGTTCAAATCTGCCCTGACACAACACTTTCTAGCCATGGCAAGTCAGGACTCCAATTGCCTCAGGGAAAAAAAAAAAAGAAAGAAACCCAGCTGTAAATCACCTGAGCTTCCTGCTTATCTTTAGGATAAATGATGTTCTGTCACTTAGGAAAATTGTGAGGTTGCTGAATAAGTTATTTGGGGCTATTGTTGTAATATTGAAACCTAGAATTGGTAAGTAGTTTGATGTGGGTTATGATGTTGGGCACAGAGAGCGGAGTGGGATGTTGGGCGGGCACCCAGTGATGAGGTCCAAGGACCCAAATGATGTGGGTGATGTGACAGGAGATGGTGACAGACCCCAACTGCAGGGATTGAGCCACGTGAACAAGTCGTGGTGGTCACTGTCTTTGCCAAAAGGTGCATTTCTTTAGGGAAGAGGTTGCAGACAAAATGGTGGGATACAGTATGAAAGAGAGTGGGAGAGCAAAGAAAGTGGTTTTAATAATTAATGATGGAAAGGGCAAGTTTCTGAGTGGAACTTTCTCTTTGCCACGAGAAAGAAAACTCCCCCTGAGGCTGGGACATGCCCTTAGCTGGCAGGCTCAATCCTGAAAGGGACTTAGCACCAGAAAAGTTAGTTAGCCGTAAAGAGAAGGAAGCATGGTGGACTTAGGGGAGATAAAACATGGTATGGGGCAGGAGAAGTGGAAAGCCACACAAAGCAGCGGGCTTTGGCAGACTGACTCAAAGGAAGGCAGCGGCCATGAGGTGATCCATGAGTATGTTTTATTGGGAAATGGAAACCTGGACATGATTGGGATTCCTGATGGGGCACGGCAAGGTGGGACTGTGCAAGATCTCTTCAGAGGGAGGGTCTCAGGGGTTTGACACCCCTTGGATTTCAGACTGACCACCTCCCCAAAGGATGGGACCAGAGAGCTAAAGGAATCTCTAGCAGGGCCTTCTCCCTACCTGCCTCAGGGAGTCTTAAAGAAGGGTTGTATGGACAGGGGAAGTGGACTCAGCCCCTGCTTTGGGGTCCATTGCCCTGGTTTGTGCACTTGTCTGGTTTGGGAAAAGCTTGGTTTTAGCTGTAGGGTTCCAGGCTCTCACCTTTCGGTTTCTGAAGGTCTTTGATTGGGATTTTGGGTGGCTCATCTGAAATTTGGGACAGAAAGCTGCCTACCAGTTATTTGTATGGGCTCTGGAAAGTACAGACTTAGTCCACCCTTCCCTCACTGGGTATGGCTGCTCCTTAGAAGTGAAAAACAAATCCACTCACTGGAGCTCACCCTCCAACCTTCTCTGTCTCACGTGATGGTTAAATGAACATCCTTTCACTTTACTTGCTTCTATCATTTAGAGAAGTAGCTTATGGTTATACCATGGTAATAACTGAATAGTTGCTTTTCTTTTTCAAGTCTCTGATTGTTTTAAGGCAAAGTCACTTGGGACGCTGTATCCGAGGTTCTACTGCAAGAACTCCCAGGAAGTTTGTTAGATTTCTGGCTAACTGCAAATTCTCTGAAAACTGTCCATTCTCCTGTATTTAAGAAGTGCCTCAGGGTCTCATGGGTAAGGAGTATGACAGTAAATGGGATCTGTACCTTTTAGAAGTCCCCAGAGCAGGATTTCAGCCTGGCAAGCCTGCCTGTGCCG